>NW_024884475.1:8497359-8831328 GCF_019232065.1 Centrocercus urophasianus | reverse complement strand
CATCTTGTCTTTGCATTCAGCTATATGGCACTCAACTCTGCTAGAAAGTTGAACAACCAAAACTTCCCCTAAGCGTACTTATTTTGCAGACTAACTTATTATTATAAAGATATTAAATGAACACTACTAGATACTGTTACAATGAACTGCCTACCATCTCAAGATATTGACAGGGTCTGGTGCAGTCTAATGAAAAAATTATTTCAGTAAATTATGTGTCAGATTCTATTACTTCACTGTTAGAAAGGAGACGTAAAGTGAATAAGATCAATACTAATTGGCAGGAGAGAGAAGTTCACACGGCATCTTGTAAAGAAAGAAGATAAATGTCTCTCTTGCATTTCAACAAACTGATTATTTTTTAGTAGAGGGGGGAAAACTTGATTACAAAGAATATGTTTGTTTCCTGCTTCACAATGTACCTTATTTGCTAATATAATTAGTTCTACAAGTTCTGACATTCAAGTGTCTTGTTTTTGCTAGGTTAAAACTTTCTTTTTCTGTCATTGTTAGCTGCTGCCTCCTTCAGCCTTCTTCAGCCCATTCTCTTCAGGTAGTTGTCTCTTCAAGAAGTTAGGGCTCTCTAGAACCTAACACGTTCTTCTCTGCTCTAGTGCATGGAGAAACACGAGGCAGCTTTGGAGTAAGCTGGTCTGTGCAAGAGATAGATGTGAAGTTCATTTTCTGCCTACTAACAATTTTTACCATAAAGCACCATGTCACAAACCCCATAAACCTTGTGGTTTATGATAATAACTGACCCAAGTGTTTACACGTCACAAAATCTTTATTACCTTTTCAGCCACTTGTCCTCTTGAACTTCTGGGTTATGGACCAAATATATGAAAGAGAATCTAAGACTCCTCTTTATGTGTCTCTCTTTGGGTTCATAGACTTTTATGAATACTATCTATCACTAAAAAAAAAAATAATAAACACAAACAATAAAAAACAACAGATTTTCATCTAAGAGCTTCATTTAAGAGCTTGCAGAATATACCAAAGAACTAGCTGTGAAAACAAAAGATGAGATGTCTGCCTTTTATGTATTGGGTTCAGCTAAGTATAGAGTGTGATATGCATGGTCCTGACTGAATAATCCATTGATTATCAGTTAATTATGTGTCCTTACATTATTAAACATCATCTCCCCTGAATTTATTTAAACTACATGAACTGAGTAGCTTTTTTTTCTACAAGAGTCTGTGTGACTACAATAGAACATCAGGTAAGTGTGGTAGCAGTGATGTACATGAGAAGCAGAGGCAGAGAGAAGGTCTTTTCAGGCAGTGGCAAGAAAGTTAAAGTCGCTGGATACTTGGATCATCTGCCTTCCAATCTGCAGCCCTTCAAGCTTGTCTCCCTTTGTGGGGATGATTTGTAGAGAGCTTAGTAAGATGAACATTTCCTGGTGCAGTTTGCTTTCCTCCTACAGCCTTGTCAGTGGGAGTGAGGTCTGGAAAGCTGAGCTAAAAATCATTTTGGAAGGGTGCAAATCAGGGCAAAAAATGGAGAGCAGCGCTTAAATGTAATTTCAAGATGAAGTCATACATTCATTCCTGCTCTGTGGGCAAACTGTCAAAAGAGCAGAGGACAAGCAGCTGGTAGCTCTAAGCACCAACACTGAAAAGGAAAAGATACTCTAAAATGAGGAAGCTTATTATAGAGACATCTAAAAAGAGCAGATAATGAGGTAAAATGCTTCTAAAACTTATCCTAGAAACTTAGGCCCTGAGAGTTCTATTCCCACAACACAAAGCTACCATCACTTCATCAGAAGTTTAAAGGAGAATGTTAGAAGTGAAAAAATCCACACCCTTAAAAGCAGAAGCAGTATTCATTTGAGAAGATGATAAAGGGTTGTAGCAAATAAAATATCAATTGTGGAGAAAAGGATACAAGGACCAACTTGGTAAAGACATAAATAACACAAAGACATAAATGCTTATAATAAAAAATTCAAATATACTAGGAAGCTTAAGTAAGATGAACAGGCTGAGGATGGCGGGGAATTGTGTCAAGTGGAACAGCCGACAATAAACTGAACACAAACCTCTGAGAAATGCTATTTTTAAAGGCTTTTCAGATCTGTGGATTCACCAAACTACTCATCAAATAAATGATCTACTGCTTGACCCAGTCTGAGAATCAGAGAAATAGGGAAGAGTATAGTGCCAGGGCCACAGAGGGTGACTCAGGTCATCATGGGAAGGACAAATAGGTTACTCTTGACTGGCAGCAGACAGATTGGTGAAGAACTGTAATGAAGACTGAAATTAATATTATGGTTGAAATTATAGATAAGGTATGAGCCAAAGGTGAAATTTCACATATCTTGTGAAATTAGGTGTTCTTTGAAAGTATCAGTTTGTTAGTAAGGCAAAACCGATCTAATCTAGTTCTCTGTTTTTAATGGTGGACACCCAACCGCAGTATTATGACACGAAATCTATTTGGATTTTAAAAAAGAGGGCCTTCAACAAAAGCTGCAGAAGTTTTCCCTCTTTCAAGAAAAATAATCGTTGTTTCTATCCTGCTGTAACTACATTTATTAACAAATAAATACTGCAACAGTTAACTGAAAGTCTCAAAGGATATGTGGTTGCACATGTCATGCACATGTTTGTAAAGGATAAAGAAAAAGAGGTAAATAGGGAAAAAATTTTGCAGAGGATATGCAGTTATTTTGGATAGTTAAGTCTAAAGCTGCTGTGTAGAGATGCAGGAAATTCACAGTGCTAAAAGACTGATGTATTCAGGGCTGATAAATGGTAATTAGTCCACATAAAAGAACAGGAACTCTAACCTAGCTCTCCATGTTTAATGATAGACATACAAGCACAGTATTACCACACAGAAATTAAAGTTTAGGATCATTTTGGGCACCTCTCTGAAAATGACAGTGATGACTTTTTTTCAGCAAGGCATATGCGCAGTACAACTATGGCAAAGTGAAATGAGTACTTTTGAGAAAGTCCACAGAACAAAATCAATCCAGATGTGTTATTCCAAACTGCCATATTGCATGAATTATTTTGCAATAAACTTTTAAGGGAAAAAAACGTAAAATGCAAAATGCAAAAAAACCCAACCAAACAAACAAACAAAAAAAACCCCAAACATAAAAAACGCACCACCAGCAAATGGAGCCAAGATTTGTTTTGAGTGAATTCAAACAAGATACAAAAGTCACCAGTGAAGTTTCCACTTTCTCTGTCATCTCCAGTAAACCTTTCACTTTTGATTTAAAAGCTCATTTAATGATGTAATTACTTTAGAGCAGTGATTTGTTGAGCAGGATAGGTGAGTGACTGCACTGAGATTTACTGCAAAGCAATAAGCAATATTACTGCTCAGTATTCTTGGAATGATTTGCCTTCAGTATACTCTTTGATTCTTTTCAAACTGCTTACTCATTTAGTTCTAGCTAGTTCTGTTGGCTGACCTAAAACTGCCATTTTCTGATGAACTATAAAAGCTGAAATACATTAGGTTCAAGGCTGATTTTTCTTCCATTTAAGGGAAAATCTTTTCAATCCTGAAGCGCTAAGTTTTCAAACACTGTACTACACTATTAGCAACACCTAGCCACTCATATTTGCCTTGTATGTTCTTAACTGGTTATGAGACCACTTTCTTTTTCTCTCTTTTTTTTTTTTTTTTTTTTTTTTTGCCATTTCAACTCTGTTCCTATGGAGATGATAATCCAGGGGCACAATCCAGCCCTAATCTGTTTGAAGTAATTAAATATCTGCTTCTACCTTCTTAGCTCAAAGAGCAGTGAAGCTTTGTTTTGTTTGCTTCTTTTTCATGAGCAGTACTGCCAACAAAGACCACCACAAAGCCCTTTTTTTTTTTTTCTCCCTGTAGAAAACATTTCACACAAGATGTCCCTGAAATACATTCAGCATTGCCATCATTGCCATTAGAGGTGAGAGATGTCTGTAGTGAGTGCTGGGTCAAATTTCAGTTAAGCTGCCCCAGAAATACTGTGGAGCAGAGATTTCTAATTTTTTGAAGGCTAATGCACTTCAACATGAGACTGTCCTTGCCATACCAATACACTTCCTTCTGTTCTTCATCTCCTTCCAGGTTCTTGCAGAGAACTCCAAATGGAGTCCTTGGCACATTAAGCTGCTAAGCTCCAACCTTTCTCTGCTGATGTGGAAAGAGTTTTTCAAAGGCTTAAAGACTGAGTAGTTTACTCATGGGAACACAGCAGCTTAAACTTTGCAGCCCTGCAGCCTTTATACCTCACCCAGCTTGAACTGCATTGCTGCATGCTGATGCTTTCTCTCAGACGCTGCCATAGTAAGGCTGGTACCCTGCATTTACCCAGAGCAAGCCCAAGAAAGATATCAAGAAATGGAGACCCAGCTAACTTTTGACTATTGCGGTGAGTATTTGGGTGAGCTAAGAGAATGAGTCAGAAACATGTATTTCATCAATCTGAAAAGGAAGATTATGAGAGGTAATGGCCTTAAGTTGCATCAGAGGAAGTTCAGGTTGGATATTAGGAAAAAATTATTCTCTGAAAGAGTGATAATGCATTGGAACAGGACACCTAGAGAGGGGGTGGAGTCGTCGTCTCTGGAGGTGTTCAAGAAATGTGTAGATGTGGTACTAAGGAACATGGTTAGTGGGCATGGTGGGGATGGCGAGCAGTTGGGGTAGATGATGTTGGAAGTCTTTTCCAACCTCAACGAATCTATGATTCTATGCACTATCAATTATAATGGTAAATAATTGTTATAGCAACAGAATATGCAACAGTAAAAAGTAAAAAGTATTGTGCTGAGTCTCAAACCACTAACACTGAACTAAACGCACAAAACAAATCAGGCATCTGTGTTTGAAGTTTATGTGACATAAATACACCTTTTGTTGTCCTGGTAAAATCTCTAGAAGATGATTTATTTTGAATATCAATCAGTTTTTAACAAGCTTATATAAAATGCCTCTTCTAAACATCTGAAGGTTTTTAAGAATGAGATAGCTTAGTTGACTAAAGCACATTTCTTATCAGTTTCAGAAAGGTAATCATGAAAAATGTTAAATAAGGCTTGTACTTTGCCAAGGAGGCAATTTAATTAACCACACAATTTTATGAGAATCTAATCTCCTCCTTTTCACCTTTCCTTGTTCATATAAAATATACAAAGAGAAATTGGCAAGGTACTAAAAGTGCTTTACTAAAGTTCAGCTCTTAATCACAATCATTACATGTATTAAATATTTTTGGTGTAAGATTTTATGCATGTACTAAACCATTGGACACTGAAAGAGTACAATCATGGTTTTCCCTTAAGCTTTAGATTCCGAAATCAGTTTGAAGAAGATACAGACATTTTTGCTTCTCTAACTCCAGCTTCTGAAAAAGGACAGTACATAGATCCTGAGGGATTTCAGTTATTTGAACCTAGGCCAGCACACATCAAAGCCGTAATTAGCTGGTGCCATGATAAGCTAAAAAAAAACGGAGAAAAGCTTTCCTAAGGATAGAGTAGCATTATTTCTCAGTATGATCTCTAAAACAACTATTGTAGTAAATTGCTATTATTCCACAATATGTTAGAGGTTGAAATGTTCTAATAATACAAAGCTTGTAAAGGCTTTAAAGTCTGGTGTTGATTAGGTGGTCAATTGACAAGCTAGACAAGGCTTGCCACATCGCTCTTATCAAATCAATTTTTACCTCCCTGGAGAGCAGACACTGGTGACACTCTTTGCAGAGGTAGATGAGACAGAAGCCCTTCAGTGGGTGCATGGATGCTCAGCACCATGGTGCTGTATAGAGCACTGCTTCCTAGTCACCATCACTGTACTTTCCTTTCTATACCTTCTGCCTGGAGAGGCAGTGCCTATGTCAGAGGGCACATGCAATGAGAGGAGGTGGAATTTCTTACACTATAATCTGATGGCACCACACTGAAGGTTCCCAGCCGTGGTCTCCTCTGGCAGTGGATCAATGGTGACTATCAAATAGCTGCAAAAAGTGGCATTGGGGCAGATTTTGCTATGGATGCTCTTTACAACACTGTGGCCCCTGTGGCAGGAGTAGAAACTGAACAGGGCAGAGAACCCCCAAAGTGTTTGCTGCTCACCTAGTTCTTTTTATTCTCATTACTCTGCACATCCCAAAGTAATTATAGTGCAATTCAGATCTGAAAATTAATATTGGGAAATTTCTTAAACCATATAGTCTCCTGGACAGCAACCTGTTCTCTGTTTCTGTTAAACATCAGAACTTGAGTCCATTGCAGCAGAAAGAGTAGAATTAAAATCACAGAATCATACAATATCCTGATTTGGAAGGTACCCATAAGGATCATGTAGTCTAACTCCTGCCTCCACACGGGAATTTAGTCTGTAAGCAGCACATATTTTACTTTCTCCTTTCTGTACTTTAGAAACTCTTTCTTCAGCTTGTATGGAGCTTGATGCAGCTCACATTGAAAATCTTGAATGTCTTTGAAATGTACTTAATTCTCACACTAAACAAGTGGTAGGTACTTTTGGAGAATATCTCTTTTCAATTTTTACCTCCCTGGAGAGCAGACACTCTGGATTATGGATTGTTCAGGATGCCTGGCAGCTGTTTCTCTTCTCTTGCTGAAATTGAGTATTTCCTGATCATACGACATTTCTCTTTGGTCCATGACAAAATGCGGAAAACATTTATGAAACTACAAAGAACTACAATTAAAATAAGATTTTGACTATGGTTCGGGAAATGATTGGAAATTTACTTCACTAGAAACACCTAAATTATTTTGAATTCATCCTAACTGTAACTTTTCCAGACTGGTAACCAGGAAACCAGCCCACCAACTTCAATATAAGTAATGCGTCACTGATGAATCCCTTGAGAGCAAGCTAGTCACCATAACAGCAAGAGACTTAGTGATTTCGTATGTTTAGAGCCTACTTCTCTAGGCTACTTGTAACTGTATGTGTTGGACTCCAACCAGATTGTCCTTTCTGAACAGTCTTGATCTTTGATGATGTCTATCTTACATTTGTGCCCACTATACGCTATTATACACTCCCCAGGCTAAATATATTCACTGAGTTCCTGCAAAATCCTGCTCTTGTAAGAGAGAGAAGGAACTGGAAGCGTTGAATACCTCCTACCAAAGGGAAGATGCAGTTTAATGTATTGCTTCTCTTACTATACAAAAGGCAAAATTTTAAAGGGTTGTTTTAAAAATCTCAATTACATTCCCCAAATTTTATCTCTGTTTTCACAGTTTAGCCGCAACAGTAACACCAGTATTCTTTTTGTAAGGATACACTGCTCTTGAACATTCTTTCCTCCAACATTAGCACTGTTTTTGCTATTTACAGGGTCTTTTATTTTGGTTTAAATAAGATATTTCTTCTCACCATCATAAAAATATTTTCACCTGTCTTCAGTTTGGATTTCTCTGTCCTTTCCACCCCGAAGATTTACGTGCCAGTCCAACTGTATTGAAAATATTGAAATGTAAACAATTCTTGTGTCACTAGTGTCATTCTTCTTGAGAAACTCAGCAAGGAAAATAGAAGGCTTATTTTTCTCCTGGCAGCACTTCCGTTTAAAAATCTCTGCTGTTCTTTTTTTTGTCGTTGTGGTGGTGCTTTTTCCTTTTCAGGTGTTTTTTTTTTGTTTGTTTGTTTGTTTGTTTGTTTTCAGAACAGCATTCTAGGATGCTGAAGAATAAAATAGTTCAGGGAGGAAAATAACAGTAAAGAAATACACTGTCCACAGACAGCTGGAGACGTTTTGGAGCCAGATATTTTGCAAGTTTTGAAATATTCAGCTAATGCCTTTGCCTCAGTAGTGTTTCTCTGAGCTTGTATTGTGCTAAAAAAAAAAAAACAAAAAACATCTACTGTTAAACTGGAAATATCAGGTCACTGATATAAAATGGAGCCCGTTGACTTTTTGTCCTGTCTCTATACACTGCCAGTGGCTGCTCAGCAGAACTCCACATTGAATCTGAAGTAGATCTGGAGGTGCTGCCATCACTGAGTTCAAATCAAACATCATCTAAGGAACAAAAGTCTTGAGTTATTTCAGAGACTTAATTTTGACCTGCATATGCTGGATTTTCATGTTATACCTGCACATTGTATATATAATCTGTGACATTATTCATCGAACTATTGGCTCCAACAAACAGATAAAGGCTGCTCCAGAAGCAATTACTCCTATTTTATTATATTGGCCCTTGGTGTTGGTGAGATGGCAGTAGAAGTTGAACCTTCTCACCAGTGCTCCATCATACGTTGTTGCAGTGTGACAGTTGGCAGCAGAGGGGCAGTCTGACAAAATGGCGTCTGACATGGAAGTGCATATGGAGCAAAGATGTGCCATTCAGTTCTTCCATGTGGGAAAAAATTGCAGGCATTACCATTCATTGATGCTTGCTGAACGTTAATGGAGACCAAACAGTGGATGTGAGCACACTGAGGCAGTGAGCGGTGCAGAGAGTGGCAACAGTGACAGTGGGTCACCTCCACTGGTACAGGTATTTACAAGTGTGGCATGTAGACTTTTGATCATCACTGGCAGAAATGCACAGCAAATGGTGGTGGCTATGCTGAAAAAGTTGTTTTGTAGCTGAGAATTTATCAGTAGTGTAGTGTAGTATTTTTGTCTCTCAGTTAAACATGAACAACCTGCAGATCTTCGCTACTCCAAGTTACTTTGGATATGGGCAGAACCACGCATAAAATACATTAAAAAGTAACAAGAAGACTAGAGTTAAATTTTGAGCCCATTTGCATGATGGATGAAATTCCTGGTGATTTTCTTGAGCCAAGGTCTTACTCCAGAAGAAGTTGTGCAGAGAGCAGAGACAGCAAGTAGGCAAATCAGAGGCAATAAATGCCTCTCAGACACACAATGTATTTTTCAATTGAAATGTAACTCAGAATTTTAAAAGTAACAGAGATCAAATTTTATGTGCAGGATTTAAATAAGAATCAGTACTAACAATCTAGCAGCCTAGTGCAGGTTAGTAGAAGTGCCTAAAATACAATACCTAAAGAATTATTGAAACAAAATAAAACAAAAGTCAACAAAATGAACTAATGACAACAACAACAATAAACAGGAATAATGATTACTTTCTTTTTCTTATTCAGAACTCTTGGCAGCTGAAGACCAGAGGAGAAATAAGAGAGCTGACATGCCGCAATAAAACTGAGTAGTGAAAAGAATCTTTATTTGGAGATTTTATTAAGTTTGAAGTACAAGGCATTGCACTGCAGCGAGCTGAGTTGTTGTGTTTCTTGGCTATTCATGAGAAGAACAAATTGACAGTGCTTTTACCTGTTATTTAGTTAATCATACAGTCTGACAAAGTACAAGATTTTCCTGTCTGGAAAAAAGAACACGACAAAAACCTGCTTGCTGTTGAGAATACTTGAATGCCTTGTGCTAGAGAAATCCAAAAACATCAGATATTTTATTTTCCTTCCATTTTCATAACTGTACCAATTATTTTGATCATCTGCCATTTAGAGAAAATGTTAATAACATACCGCTGCCCAACTCAGCAATCCAAATTTCATCCAACTGAAAAAGAGACAAAACTAACAGCTTTGTATTTTTTATTTTTATGGTACTTACCTCCATCACTTCTTCTGAATTTTGATTTGTTGCAAAAGACTTAATCACATGATGACTTAAACACAGATGCTGAAGTGTGGCTTCCTTCTACCTGAAATCTGCATCTGAAGGTTAGAGAGGTAGGCTTGTGTTAAGTTTAAAATGGGTTCTATCCGTGGATATATAATTTTAAATCAGAGGGCACTTATTCTATACGTGTAGCCACATATCTGTAAACATCTGTCTGCTTTTTCAAGTGCAACTCAGATGGAAAACATGAAAAAAGAATCTCTCACGTTACTGGAATTTTAAGTCCTCACAAATCCCTAAGCTACCTTTCCCGCTAGGTCCAACCAGCTAAACAAAGATTTGGAGTCTACTGAATTTTAACACACGGCTTTCATATAATCTTCTCAGTGTCTATTCACATCAGAAAGCTCAATATGTTAATAGAGGAGATAGCTTTCATGCAAGAAAATTCCTTTAAGACATGGAACCAAGCATTTGCTTTTCCCTGCCACTGCCTGACACATTCCCTTCTTTTCCCTTTCTTTTTCCCACTGGAAGATGCATAAACGACTTGACAATAGAGAGTAGTTCTAGAACGCTCTGCAGTTCTGAAGGCTGGACTGGAAAAGTATTTCATTTTTTTAACCACTCAACAGAGAGTAACAAAGAATGATATTACTTCTAACAAGCACTCTATGTGGATTGCTTTTCAAATGAAATCATTTTTTCTCTATGCTAAAGGAAACTTTTTTCCCCACCAAATTCTATTGAGGTTTATAGCCACAAAATGTCATTGGGAATATGTAGTTAGACTCCAAAAAAGACCTGTCTCCTGAAGTTTGGTGATACCCGACCCACATGAAAAATTAGTTCTGTAACAAGCCATGGAAGAAACTTAGATGTGGATTAATAACTGGTACTATAATTTCTTACATTCATTGACATATCAGTTATGATTTGGCCTTGAGACCCACTAACATAATCTGGAAGAAGACACAGCCAGCCCAAGTACACACTCCCACGGCACACTCAGGAAAAGATATGAAAAAGAGATATTTGTGGTTCAGACAGAGCATTTGTATGAAGTCTGAGTATAACCCTGGACAAGAAGTACAGTATAGTAGTATTGTGTCTGAAATGCAGCCTTGAATTTCTCAGGGAGCATTGAAGGAGCTCAGACCCAGCGTGGTCATTTCAGTCTGTGCTTTCTCAGTGTGTTAGATGGACATTCATTTGCTCCCAACTCATTTTAAATTCATTTAGTTCTCATTTGAAATCCATGCAACATCTTTTGGAGTCTTTTCATCAGTTTTAATCAGGTTTCATGAAGTCATGTCAAGTTCTTGTCTATGTTGGAGACTGTGTGGTGCTAAATGTCATCAGAGTACACACTATTCCTCTGTCTTGAATAAAGGCAATGTGAATGGATCAAACGTGGAGAAAAGCAAATAAAGTCACTTGGCATCTGTGGAAATGTAGGAATGCTACACAAGCAGGTAGTCCCACATGAAGGCTGTGCTGTATAACTTCCTGTCCAACGACCACTTTGTATCTGTCTATTTCATAGAATCATAGTATCATTGTAGTTGCAAAGGATCCTTAAAGACCATCTAGTCCCACTCCCCTGCAATGAACAGCAACACCTACAGCTTGATCAGGTTGCTCAGATCCTTGAGTATCTCCAGGCATGGGGCACCCACCATCTCTCTGAGCAATCTGTGATAGTACCTCATCAATCATATTGTAAAAGGTATCTTCTTTATATCCAATCTAAATCTCCCTTCTTTTAGTTGAATTCCGCATGGTACTGGTTAAAGTTATTCTTTACATATGAACTCCTTTAATGCTCAGGAATACCTGGTTTTCTTTCTGTCCCAAAGAAAATGCTTGTGTTTGACTCATATCTTGCATCAGCATTCCCTTCTTTTGACATGATACAGATACAGCACTGAAGCAGCAGTAGCAATTATCGTGCTTCCGTGGTAAAACTGTGGTTACAGGAGCATACAAATTGCCAAACTAAAGCACACAGTAACTCAGCAATGCCGTTAATCTCTGAAATAGGTCAGCATCAAATTTAGGGAAGTACTCAAAAACCAGCTATGTACAAATCTAGAAGTCATTTTCTGGCTGCTGCCACAAACATATAGGCAAATATTTCTTATAACATAGAGTCACATATCTGTGTGACTTAGCAGTATGTCACTAGTTGTGTAAACTTCTCACCCTTTTTCTAAATCCTAGTTGTGCTCTTGGTCTTGGCCTCAAAGATACTGGGTAGCAATTCCTCACAGGAGCAATGTAATTGCTATACCATCATGTAAAACTAATAGCAGGCAAAAAAATGCCACTGTATGGCAGATACTTAATGCAGAGCATGGCACTATTATGATCACTTTTTATTTCATTTCTCTTCATCTTAGAATTTGAAATATCCATGCAGGAAACTATGTAAAAAGGCTGGCAGAACTACTGATTATATTGACCTTATTTATGTGGAAGATGCTCTTGTCAGCTGGTTATTACTGTAGTTATCCTTGACTAGGACTTAATCATTCACAATATAAGAGTGACTTGTCACCTTTGCAGCCACTGTAAACAATGTGAGGGAAATACGTGAGTTCAATCCAAGGGATTCAGCATAATTCTAATTTATCAAGCGAGTCAGGAGCTGCCAACATCCTAAATACAAGGGTATACCTGGGTCAGCAGATGTACAAATATTTCAGTGGCTGTCAGTGTGTTGCACTTTGTT
Organism: Centrocercus urophasianus; assembly: GCF_019232065.1. Taxonomy (NCBI): domain Eukaryota; kingdom Metazoa; phylum Chordata; class Aves; order Galliformes; family Phasianidae; genus Centrocercus; species Centrocercus urophasianus. Next base: position 8,818,966 of record NW_024884475.1, on the reverse strand, counting down.
GTTCATTTGTCAGTGGAGCCCTGCTCCTAGCAAAGCAGACTGAAAATTCAAGCACTGCAATATATCACAGCAAAGAACAAGACTGTCAGTTTTCTTCATCATTGAGAACATAAAGTGACAGAGAAGTTTTTGGAACAATTATGTTTTGATTAAATTTTGTCATATGGATGCACAGATTGGCTGGTCTGGCTTCTGAGGTTGCCATATCATCAGGGAGACTGTGAACAGTCTGGTGATGTTTGTTAATTGTGCTTGAGTGTGGATACACACATACAGAAAAACACACACAAAAATGGATGCACACAAATAAAAATATACACACACACACAAACAGCACACATAATGTGGAATGCGTATGTGTTGCTTATGCACAGAGTCTATAGACATATACACAAAATTGCAGATTTAGCTTTCCTGCCTCTACAGTTTACCTTCTCTTATTCCTTCGTATTCTTTAAAAGCACAAAACCAAGACCTTTCCTATGTCTCTAGGAAATCACAAAAAAATCTCTCAGAGGATTTTTTACAGGAAAAAAATTCAACCAAAAAGTTTTGATTCTGCTACACTTGCATCAAAACACCATTGTCTCCAAGAAAAGGATTTTTCTATGTGTACATTTACACTTAAGGGGCTGAAACCTACTGAAAAGGAATGGCATTTAAGAGGGATTTTTGAGTAAGAGAGTAACAAAGAACTTATCCCTAACAGCATTTGATTTAAGACCAATTTGCATTTTCAGGTGCTAATTTTGTGAATCATCTCACACTTCATTTCTGCAAAACATAGCCATAGGCAGATGATAATTGTAATTACACTCTAGGAAAGAAATCTGTTCAAAACGTGGTCAAAATGCAGGAAATGCTTAAATCCTTTTATTGCTGGCCACTTAACTCAAGATGCACACAATTACCCTCAAATTTTCCAGGAACAGAGTCATCTAAAAACTTACCAGAGCTCTAAGAACAGGCTGGCACTTCACTTCTGGCTCTGTTACAAACTTCTTCCATATTTATAGCATCACAGAACTGTGGCTTAGTTTGGAAGGGACCCTAAAGATCATTGAGCTCCTACCCCCTGTCATGACCTGTCATTAGCACAGTACTTAGTCATTAGTACAGACTGCCCAGGGCCCCCTCCAACCTGGGCCTTGAATGCCTTCAGGGATGGGGCTTATTTCTCCAATGTCTTTTTACTCTCGTGAAATACTTTAGTCTCTTTGCATTTAGGACTTATCATGGTTACCACTTAAGTTCAGCTACATTTGCTACCACAATACTGCCTGCTAAGAATGGCTTCATAGTTGCATTTTGCCACTCATTTGCTATTCTCCCTGTCCCTGGTATTTTTACACGCTCTCATCTATATCTGTATTTGTTTTTCTGCTCATACTTTTTTTTTTCCTTCTTGCATCCCATTCAGCAACTTTTCAATTCATGGCATCAAGTAAAGAACTGAAGTGCAGAAGTGAAAAATGATTCCAAAATTCTCTTGCACAGAAAAGGAAAAATGCATTGAAATGTGTGAAGTTTTTCAAGGGAAAAATGGAGCAAAACAAGGCCCAAACAACTCTGCAATCATTTTTTTTTTATTTTTTATTTTTTAATCTTATCATATTCCACTCTTGATGCAGGACAGCATTCACTGAAATGAAGCAACACAACAGAAGATTTTCTAGTGGCATTTCATCCTGACTAGAGGAAGGATGGAGCAGAAATTGAAGACAGCTTGTTGTTTCTGAAACTAATTGTAAAAATCCACCATGTTACACACTTTGAGCTCTGCTGAAACATCTAAATTTCAGAGAGCTGACAAGAGCAAGAATTACTTTCTGAATTTCAGATGAACCTTCTGAGATTCAGCCCTTGTTAATAATCTCTTTATGTACCTTCTGATTTTTCTTTCTTTTCTATACCTGTGAATGAATCAGAAGCCAATTTGTTTCATCCAAACCCCTCTGTTGCTGTAACCTGTAAGCTTTGTCCTGCCTTCTGTAGGTCTATGTTTCGGGGGCAAAGATGTGATTTTTAGGTTCCCATTAAGATTTGACAGCAATTCCACAGTTATATTGACTACTATAAAGACAAACATTTACATTCAAATCATACTTGCTATTAACAGGAACAGCTTGGAACCCTACTGAACTGGTATAAAACAGCTCCAAATGCTTGTTGAAAAACCTGGGACTATAAACAGATTGCATGCCCCTCCGCTCTCCAGCTCTAGCTTGTAAAGTGGCAGCACTATGAACCCTCATCTTTGGAAATGGAGAGCTGTAGAGAACAGATGACAGTAGTTCAGAGTGCCTTGAAACCTGCTCCAGCTGTCATTAAATGTCTCTGGCTCCCTGATAGCAGCAATTTCAGCTGCAACAGAATACAGAGGCCATTTTGTCATGAGAGCTAAGAAACAGCAAGCAAAAGAGTGCTTTGTAAGTCTGAAAAATTAGCATGTACCTCCTTCAGCTGCAGTCAGAGTGGCTCTCAGTACCAGCTGCAGCATGCAAGAGAGGCAAGGGAGAGCACAAATCTCACTCTAAATAACACAAGACTTACTTGAATTTCCTATTAAACCATGCAGCTTAGGTAGATATAATTGTGGCAGGGTCAACACATATAACTGTTTTGTGAAAATCTCCTATAAAAGTTAATCCATTTTTCTTTTACATATGGACCTTGGGTTTTATTTCAACTCAACCTAACCCAGAGGATTTGTTAATCTGGTGACCTCTTCTTCCCTTCATATGCAGGATGTGAGACAACCTTTCTTGTTGTCAAGGATCTTAAAATCAACTTTTCATAGGTGCATATTCAATGCCCACTGATATCAATAGAGATTTTGTCACAGTCTTTGTTAGGCACAGGATTTAATGGAGTGTTTATTTGCTGTATGATGTTTCAAAACTGACTTCTCATAAACACTTCTTTCACTCTCCTGCTGCTCAGTCATTTTCTCCTGTATGTCATCAGGCAAGGGTGGCCTGAAAAATCTTCTGTTGCCTTTAGGTATAATAACATGACCTTTTCATAAATTGACATACTGAAAAAAAAAATAGCTTTCATTTGGCAGTAACTGTAGTTTGTGTTAATATTTGCTTTACACTCATGTCTTCTGAAATGAGAATGATTTTGCCGTAAAAAGCTGCAGATGCAGGAGAACTTTGTTGTTGTCCACAGGAACTTCAGTTTTCTTTGCCGTATATACATGGAGAACAGAAAAACTTTAGTCTAGAAATTAATAACTACAATTTATTTGATATTTTATGATTTTTAAGATTGAACTTTCCAGTCCTCCTGGACATTTCTTATACAAGACAACCAGCATGGCTTCACCAAAAGCAAGTTCTATCTGACCAACCTTCTAGACAGTATAGCTGCATCAGTGGACAAGGGAGAGGCCATTGCCATCTATCTGGACTTCAGAAAGGTCTTTGACATGGTGCCCCAAAATACCCTCCTCTTCCAATTGGAAAGTTATGGATTTGAAAGCGGACTGTTCAATGCACAAGGAACTGATTGTGAGATTTTACCTTGAGAGTAGTGCTCAATGGCTCAATGTCCAGATGGAGATTGGTGGCCACTCACAGAGGTCAGTACTGGAACTGGTGCTCTTTAATATCTTCATCTGTGACACTGACAGTCACACTGAATGTTCCCTCCACAAGCTTACAGATGACACTGAGCTATGTGGTGCGGTCAACATCTGATCTAGCTGTAAACGTCCCTGTTCATTGCAAGAAATTTGGACTTGATGACCTTTAAAGGGTCTCTTCCAATTCAATTCTGAATCTATGATTTCTGCACTTTTTTCTTTGTTCTGTTCCAGCTGAGGAACCATTGTAACAAAACTTCAAAAATATTTATTAAGTGTAGAAAAGTATGATTCTTTTTGCTAAATTAAACAAAACAGAGATACATTTTTCCATCTATTTAAATCCAAACTTTTCACGTAATTAACAATTTATAATCAAGTGTGAGCCTCTGTTCACCTTTTAAGCATATAAGCAACTCAATATCTGAATACAATGTAGAGGAGGGAAGAGTGCCTTTTTTACATTCAGGTAAAGTCCTGAAAAATAAATTCATTCTTTAAAATGTAAAGAGTATGGACAGTCAGTGCTAATTCATTCAAACAAGCCATCACTTGCAAAGGAGTTGAGGTTATTACAGGAAGGTAGCCCCGTCTACTTTTTAGTTATTCACAACCATTAAGAGTTTCCTCAGTCTCCAGTCATCAAGGCTGTCTTTTTAAGAGCTGCAAGAGGAAAGCATGTTGATTTTTCTCTGAAGACACAAAGCTCTGACAGGCATGAAAAGAATTACTCCCCAAATGAATTTGAAACAGAAATGAACCGTTTTTAAAGTTTAAACCAGTGTGACAATCAGAAACCATTCCGTATTTAGGGAGACAGAAACATTTTGTTTGAATCTTTTTAACCTAAGTTAATGCTGTTTGTTTTCATGAATATACTAAGCAAAACAGATTAAATCCATCAAAAGCTTCCCCTATGATGCTTAGAGGAGTTCTTCCAGCTGGGTGGGATTTGCGTTTCAAGTAATACAGTGGGATGCTGCCAGCTGATCTTCAGCTGAGCTCCAGTTTGCAGTGCCTTCAGTTTTCACCACTTTTCCTTTTGTTGCATAAGAAATCGCCGTTGCTGTTTTACATTTTATGTCAGGGAGAATGTGTTGATCTAAAAAATGGAAAATATTTTTAGTAATTTCTGAGCAGATTGTTTTGAAACAAGTTATGAAACTCATGTCCCAGTGTATTGGAACACAGGAGATTTTACTGTTGGAAGTTTTCATTTAGCAATATTTATTTTCTGTCTCAAAGATATCTCTTCTTTCCTCTTAGATCAAATGTGTGGTATGTTCACTCAACATGAGAAAAGGAAATTCCTTTCTGAGAAATGGAAATTCTTTTCTTTTTCTATTTTATACTGTCATACACTTTGAGGACCATTTCAATTGAAATAACATCATTCACTTATAGTCAGCTGCAGTTCTTGCCTCCCTGCTAATTTGGAAGATTTTGTTGTTATCAGTTCTTAATCTGGCCATTCAGAGCCTAGCCAAACTTGCTGTTCACTTTAACACAGAACAATTATAATAATAATAATTAATATTATATTGTAATTAAATGATGTCAAATTCCCTTTCAAAATCTGTTCAAACAAAACACTTCAAAGGTGGTATTTTTTATAAAGAATTGAAAGATAGCAAAGGATCTTTGCATTTAATTTTGGAAAACAAATTATTTTGTGACTTTTTGCACTTCCTTGTTTCTTTTTCATAGAATCATAAAGCCATTAAGGTTGGAAAAGACAACTAAGATCATCAAGTCCAACCATCAACACATCACCACCATGCTCACTAAATCCAGATGGACCCAGAGGTCCCCGCCAGCCTAACAATTGTGCCATTTTGTGATTTTATACACAAAGGCCCTCCAAGGATTTCAAACATAGGGCCAACACTACAAACCTCAGTGATTTTGTCAGGATTAATACAGCTGGGAAGTCAATACACTCATTCACATACATGCAAAAAAATAGGAATACGGTTGGAAACAAGTAGTTCTGTCTCATGGGAAATTCTAACATTTCACTGATCCATGACCAAGGGTGAACTTGGATGAAAAATGCAAAAATCTGTAGAGAGTGAAAGACCTCTGGAAGTTTGAACTGCAGCCTGGGAAATACCAGAAACACTTGATTTGACACTAATCTATGCCTTTACAAGTAGCTGCCTCAGGTCAGAAAAGAAACTTGAAAAAATAGAGATAGAATTTGGTATATGATGAACATTTCCTTGTTGGTTTTATAAAACAGAACTTACTCATAAGAATTTGAAATATCAAATTATATTCCAAATGATCTTTGATTTTTGTAACAGAATAGATGAATAGTAAAACTATCATTTTTTCAGAAAATGTAGTGCTAAGTTCTACAAAATCTTAATTACTGAGTGCTATGTTGTGGCTTGATATTTGTTATTTCTGTAAATTAGAATTTGGGATTTAGTTTAACATATTTAAAAGTTTAAAATGCTCTATCATATATGATGTCCCTGGTAAATTTTCCATCTTTTCTCTGTGGAAGTTACTCCATAATGACTTGCATCACTGTGGTTTCCCCTAAAGATAGCTTTAATCATATGTTGCTCTGTAAAGAGCATAGATTTGGATTAGGTGTAAGGAGGAAATTCTTTAGTGTGAGGCTGATGATGCTCTGGAACAGGTTGCCCAGAGAAGCTATGGATGTCCCATCCCTAATACAGTTGAAGGCCAGGTTGGATAGGACCCTGAGCTGGCTTATCTATTGAGAGTTGTCCCGGGACAGGCAGGGTGGAACTGGGTTACCTTTAAGGTCACTTCCAACACAAACAATTCTATGATTCTATTATTTATTTAATAGAATTAAATAATTCATTTAGTATTTTTAATTAATTTAAAGGGGAGAATAGGAACCAAAAGGACAGTCTACAGTATAAAGCACTGTACTGAGGTATAGTACCTCACTAACCTCCTTCCAAGAGCAGAAGACTCATAATACGTGTGTGAGGCCTGCTTTTGAGTCCAGCATTAGCACTCTTACACAGCCCATTTTGATTTCCTTGATGCACTCGTAGGTGCTGCCAGATGTTGCTAAGGACTGATTCAGTCACAGAGACCCTCTCCCAGAGATTTTCAAATTCTTTCCTCTTCTGCACCATGGAAACATATTGCTGTTGTTTTAGACTATATATGAGTACCAATACTATCTTGGATTTTCTTGGAGGTAACTAAGACGCATGAGGCGCCCTAGAAAAACTTCTGTTTCTCTTCTGGAATATTATGTAAAATGTAGATATTTCCAATGGCATCTAACTGGATAGTGTGTTAGTGAGGTGACCGCATTATTTTTATCCCATACCATCTGTCAGATGAAAGAAACAAAAATATTAACTTGAACTAAAATGATTTTGGAGATAATTAACTTACAACAGGAGCACCTAAACCTCTCAATGCACAGTTTTATTTCACTTGTAGTTTTCCACTGCTGCAATTATTTTCAGACCTACATGATCAATCACCCTATTTTACCTCACTTGAATAAGCAGCTGCCTGATACACACCATATGCTGTTTAACCTACATGCAGTACTGTTTTATTTAAAATTCCCTCTTGCTGCTTTTTTACTGATTTTTGTCACATCTTTTCATTAGGTGATTTGGTTTTAAATGGGTCCAGTTGTTACCTCCTTTAACACCAGCTTTTAACCATGTGACAGCTTCTTCCACCCCCTTCACTGTTTCTCTTTCTGTATGCCTTATATCTATGAAGCTCTTAATCTTGAGCATCATGGTTACACTTTGCAGACTTTTTCAAAAGGTATCAGGAAATATTCATGTAATAGCACTGTTTTCTGTAGTGCTCTAGTAGAATATTAACTAATTTGTCTGGCAGTTACTTCATAGCCTCCAGGATTTCTCCCTGTTCAGGATGTTGGAGGGGGAGGGAGAATTTTACTACAGCCTATTTTGTCATAGAAAAATGTTTCTTTTTGCTACTCTTTAATTCCATTATTACCCATTGAATGGGAACTGCTGAGTCACGGCCTGAACCTCTGATTGATCACCTGAGACGAGCCATGAGTCAGCCAGAGGAGCACAGGTGCAGGCAATTCACCTGTGCTGCCAGAAGGGGTGGAGCCAGGCTCCATCTCTCCTAGACCTATTTAAGAGCTGGCTACAAGTGGGAAGGATCTTTTCTGGAGATCTGCTCTGTTGGAGTTTTGTGAGTGAGCCCAGGATAGGGGTAAGCTTTCTATTTATTCTCTTTGTTATCATAGTCTGCTTTGCCTAACTCTCTTGTTTATTTTGTGATTATAACATCCTCATATCCTTTGATTATACACCCATGAATTTCCTTCACTTGATTTTAATGGATTGGTTCTTCACTGTTTAGTCTTCCCACTCTGCAGATGATTTCATCTGTAGGCATCATTATGGAAAGAATTTCCTAATCTTCTGTAAATACTTTAATGACAAAAGTACTTTTAATGACAAAACTCTGACTACATAATTAAAAACCAACTCTGGATAACACATTTGTTCCAAGTATCTTAAGTTGTTTTGCATGTGACAGTGAGCACCTAGATAGTGCAGTGATGGTGTGCCTTAGCTCCTAGGGGAAAATCTAGCAAGAAACGCATCTGAAAAGGGTTTAGGGCAGATTGAAAGGTTGTGAAAGTCCCCAGGGCATTGCACTATCAGCCCACAGTATTCAAGTTGCCAGTGAAGTTGTGCTTTTGTACTAACAGGATAAAGCCCTTCCCAGAGTTCATCACTTTATTTTAATGTTCAGTGACAAGAAATGATGTTTTCTCTTTAATGTGTACTGTCTGAGGAAGATATCAAATTTTGGCTTTTTGCTTTGGGGAAAACAGACTAATTGAAAAGAAGAAACTTCAAGGGATTTTTTTTTTTTTTTTTTTGCCTTGGGCCAGAATGATCAGCTGCATTCTTGTCTGAAAGCAAAAATGCTTTTAGATGGTAGGCAGTGTGCATGAAAATCTGCAAGGATGATATTGTCCATATTCTACCTTGCTTTTGCACAGTTCATCTATAGCTTGGTTAAAAAAAAAAAAATTGTACCAAGATATGCATCTTTGCAGTACAAGTGTCATTCCAGTTGTCTTATAAAATATTCTCATTTAGCCATTCATTTTCACAACTTTTCTGTGTATTATCACACAGCTTTTTATCACTGAAATATTTGTCTTTTTTATTCATACTTTTTTTTCCATCCTCAAATCCAAGAGCTGAGTAACTGGAGAAGCTGACAGAATTCATAAAAGTAGACAGATCACAGGATTGGTATTCATGGAAAATTCCTCTTTGTGGTAAAGGTGCAAAAAACATGAATGTTCCTTTAGTAAGGAAAACGTAAATATAAACACAGAGATTTGGTTGAAGGAACAAGAAAGGAGACAAAATCAACGAATGAAAGAAAATTTGTCCCTGTTCATGGCATAGGAGTTGAACTAGATGACCTTTAAGGGTCCCTTCCAACTCAAATGATTCAGTGATTCTTAAAAACCCTAAGTCAAATCCTAAGAACTCTTTGTGTTCGCCAGTCAGAACGAAGTAGTGCTTCACTCCAGCACAGTCATTGTGGTGAGAGATAAAATGAGAGTATAATGCACAGTAATTTTAAATTATCAGAATTAATGAAAATATCTCCAAGCTTCAGTACCTTGGCTGACACAAACCAGCAAGAGAAATCATGGTGTTTGCTTTCTCTGTCTAATGTTGTAGAGCTTCTGCTTATCCTATCATTTACCAATGAAAATGTAACTGATTTTATTCCTAAGGCTTTGAGAAGTAAAAATTAGACTCTGTGTACTAAATTTAACTGAATGCAATATACAACAGTATAAATCAAATTTAATTGATGTGCTGTTCCATATAAGAAGTGACAAGATATTTCTTCAGCTGCAGAAAAGATAAAGTTTGATTGATGGCAGAAATTAATAATTAAAGAAAGTAGTTCACTGCTGCAGATACAATGAAGAGAGCTGTTTTCAAACTGGTTAGATCAGGTTAATAAATGGGAAAATGTTTCCATAATTATTGTTGGAGAAAAACAAAGCTATGAGATAAACAAACAAATTAGAAGGATCTTAAAGATGAACAGAGCCAAATTATCTCTTTTCTTTGCTCTTTCTGCATTCAAGGGAATATACAGAATGCCTCTATTGCTGGAGGACCACAGATAGCTCTGTTCCCATCTGCAGCAGCTGGATAGAGTGAATTCCATCGAAGCTCACAACAAAGTGTAGCAAAGGGCAATGCAAGAAACACTTCTTGGATAGAGATCTGGAGATGTTAGGAACCCTGTTTTAAAGTTCGATCCCTGCCCATCTGCACCTCTGACAAGAAACAAGTCTTCTGGATGAATTTTTGCCCCTTCCTCCTTGATCCTGCCCAGAAAAAAAAGCCTCCTGCACCTCCACAAGTTGTTAGTAGTATACATGGGAACAGAGGAGGGGAAGGAAAGGAAGAGGCTGAGGCAGAGATGTTTGATTGCCCCAGCAGGAGTAGGTGCTGAGGTCTGGTTCTTGATAATGCTTTAATATAGATTATTCATTGTTTGTTGTTCCTTTCTTGATGAACTTCAATAAAAATATGTCCCATAGGTGTCATTATCCATTTGTAGGATCAATGAAACACTTTCATTTGAGAGCCAGAGGAGTAGTGAGTTGTGTTGTATGCAGTTTGCAAAATTTGTTTCCAATTATCATGACAAATCAGAGATTCAGCTCATTATTCACCTATTATGCATCTGTGTCTCAGCCAGATGATTTACATAGAATCACAGAATCATAGAATATCCCAAGCTGGAAGAGACCCATTAAGGATCACTGATTCCCAGCTCCACACATGACCAGATCATACATTTGAGAGCATTGTCCAGGCAATTCTTGAATGCTGGCTGGGTTGGTGGTGTGTCCATTGCCATGGGGAGCCAAACCACCCTCTGATGAAGAATCTTTACCTGATATCCAGTTTGAACCTCCTTTTTCATAGCTTCATTCCATTCCCTCCAGTTCTATCACTGATCACCAGAGAGAAGAGATAAGTGCTTGCTCCTCCACTCACCTTGTGAGGAAACCATAGACCACAATGGGGCTTATGTTCCTGACTGATGCCTCACCTGCTGCTTCCTCCACATGCATCTATCAGGCTCACACTGACCCAGCTCAATGTGCCGTGATGATATGAGGTGACCTTTACAATATCCAGAGCATCCTCCAGAGCTCAGGCTTTACAGTAACAATCCTTTCAATATCACCTCTTTGTGAACGTTTTCCAGGATAAATTATGTTAGAAATGAGAACATTATAAACTACTGGAAGTGCATAGTAAGAGACATCTTCTGAATCAGGCCCAAATTTAGTGAAACATCATTTTACAGAACAAACGTTTTTGATGTTACTGGGCCACAAGCTTACAGGAAAGGGCACTTACTGCCAGGAATGGAATTTTCTGTGTTTCATCAGTGTGCAGTTCACACTGATGTTGAATAAAGAATTTAAGCTAATACATTAGTGAACTCATTTAAGAACTTTTCATCATTTATAAACATCATAATGACTGAACTGAATATTTTCAACTCAGTGCACCTTTGATTTGAGACACGGTTGTGGAGATTAGTGAATAAATTCTCATTTGGCATTCTACAGTGCATGGACTTTATTTTCCCAGTAATCAATGGTCATTGTTTAATAAGCCATCATAATTAAAATGAAATTAGTATCTGTATTGCAATTTTATTATTGCCAAAATACATTATTGCTATTTTGCGGGGCTTTTTTCATTTCAAAAAATGAAGGAAAAAAAAAAAAAAAATTTAGGGTGAAGGAAGAAGGAAGCAAGCAAAGGACCAGAACTGGAGACATGCTGGTTGTTGCACCATGTACAGTGGGGATGCAGCCACACCTACAAGGAGTATCTTAGCCCTGGGATATGATTCCTGCCTCTGAACCATGCTGTGTTTAAAAAGTGATAAGTGCAGGCAATTAATGTTTTCTGTTTTTCAGCTTGCATGAGAAAAATGTACAACCTGCCTAGGGAAGATCTGCTCCTTAGCAGAGAAGGTTCTGGACTGAAGTCTTGCTGGTGGGCATGATGATAACATATTGCCTTCCCTGTCTTCCAGGATAAGAGTTAATAAGGCAGCTCTAAAAGCACACCTTCAGTCATGAGGCAAGCCGGAAAGGAAAATTAATTCTTGCTATGTTTCATTTGTTTTCTCCACATCAATTCTTATGTTTTCCTCATCTTCTCTCTGTCTCTCATTCTTCGTCCTCATGTGTTCTTCTTTTATTTTATTCTCATCTTTGCTTTGCTCCTTTTCTCATCTCCTTGATCTTCCTTGTCCCTCACCTGCAGGAAGCTCAATCATAAGTGTACAGCAGCTGGAGCACTGCACAGTCTGAGAAGGGGCAGCTGTGGTCCTATTGAGGGAAGTCCCTGCATGCAAGCTCCATGCCCTTGGTGAGAAGAAAAGAAGTTTTCTTCTCACAAGAAACAGCAGTGAGTCCTCTTAGAATCACAGACCAAATCTGACATGCCAACATTAATTCTCAGGCACTCACCACTGACTGTTTCTATTCATGTTAAGTCTGTGACGTTTTTCCACAGAAGTGTTGTTTCAGTTCCTTGAGAGGTGATACTGCACATCTCCTACCTATTTAAAATTATCTGTGTTCTGTAAAAGTGTTTACCTCACAATTTTGAGCATTGTCCACATTTCTCTTGTAAAGAGCCAGGTTACGACAGCTTTATGGTGGGCACTCACTTCCTGAGCAATCCCACTGAGACCACTGGAACTACTAAAGAAGTAGGCGATCACCCAGTTTAGGAATATTCATTTTATTAAGCAATCTAAGTCAGTTATTTTGCACTTTAAGAGAATAGCAAGGGAATAGGAAGAAGCTGTGACAGGGGAGGTTCATGTTGGATGTTAGGAGGATCTTCAGAGCAGGACCATGCACTGGAAAAGGCTCCCCAGGGCAACAGACATGGTACCAACTTAGAAGTGTACAGGCAACATTCTCAGATTGTCTAATTCAGGACATTTATGAGTTTACAAGCAAGGTAGGAAGAAGTTGTAACTACTTTGGGACAACTGGCATTACAGGCAAGTGCTGATGTGCAGAAATACTTCTTCAGTTCATCTGCATGTGTAGCAAAGGTATACTTCTGAAAAGCAGAGCTAAAGATCAAATCTCTTGGGGGTGTACAGTGTTGTTTCATTTTGTTTGTTTGTTTACTCTTTTTTTCTACATGGTTTCTGTTTTTGATGGCAGATTCATAGCACCTCACATACTTTAACAGAAATTAGGTTCTATTCAGTCCAGGCTCCTGTACCACCCTCTGGTATCTCCAGAACTCCTCTAATCTCTACAAACAGGATCACTTGAGGTTCAATTTCAAACCACAGCACAGTATTAAGCAATGACCAATTGTGTAGCTGGAGCAAGTCTTCCACTACTCTCAAAATAAAGAAGGGACCTTGACCTCTCTTGCATTATTCCCAAACCAAAACTTCAATATGCTCTTCAACAATAAAGCTCCAGTTACACTGAACCTTCAATTTTGCAAGGATAATAGGCAGTTTTAGTTGTGAATAATGGGGGTATTATCTGGATTTTTTGGTTTTGTTTTCATCTTTATTCTATATTCTATTTAAGCCACTAGATTCTATATTCTATTTAAGCCACTAAGATGTATAAAGAAGCTAAAATAGTGAGCAGGTTTGAAAACCTGAAGAAGCATACTTGTAATGTCACAGAAACAATAAAAAGATTACAGTAACTTCAGTGACTAACAACTAAGCTGGCTGTATTTCAAATATGCTATTAAAAAAATATGAGAGAATGCCACAGGTGGAGACCCCAGGTTTTTTTTTCCTGAACTCCTTTCAGCAGTGCTCAGATCATACCAAACGCTCTGTTTCCTTCGCTCTGACATACAAAGCCATGTACTTCCTACCTGTAGACAAAAGCCACGTGTAAGGGTACATTACGTACAGTGACATGATGTCTGTACCACCCAGACAATTCCACATCTTCAGTGTGATTAATCATTTCATCTCAGTAATTCATTCATTGCTCTTTATTAGTGTCACTCATTTGCACAGCTCCTGCATGTACCCAGGCACTGGTAACACAAGGAGAAGAAAACTATTCCTTGAGATTAGAGCCTCATATGAGTTACAGTCTGAAGAGATAGGAAGTAGACTTAGGCTTTCAGTGCAACTACCGTTGTCTGGGATCATCACTGGATGAACATCATAGTCAACTAATGGTACCTTATCTTCTACTGCTGTCTCATGGGTGGGAGGGTGTCTTCTCTTAAGAGGTGACTGGACTATAAAGCAGGTGAGGAAGAGCTGGGAGAATATACTTCATTGCAAGGCCTGCATCAGACAGGGTGGAAGAATATGATGTCATACCACTCTAACAAGGGAAGCCTTTCTCCTGCTCCTGACATGCAAGAACTCCTTGCCAGTTTTCCCATAGTTGGATCTTTCCATTGAGCCTTGTGACAGAAAGCTGAGAAAAGGGAAGGTATCTGTTGAAGTGTATCAGAACTGTTTAATTTGGAAAAGACCCCTGCAGCTCATCCAATCCAACCTCCTGCCCAAAGAAGGGCTCACAGTAAAGTTAGAACAAGGGTCTGGGGCTTTCAAGTCTCTATAGGCTTTTATTCAAGCTCTCATCTGTTCTCACTGTAGTTTGTTTTGTTTTTCCCACTTATATCAGAACTTCCCCATTGCAACATATAACAGTAGTGTACCTCTATGGAAAGCCTGAATCCCTTCTCTTACAGCCCTTTTTTGGGGGGGTGAAGACAGTGACCATTTCCCCCTTAACCACCACCAGCCTTCCCTTCTGCAGAATTGACAATCCCAGAAGCTACAGTCTCTGCCCTGTCTCTCTAAATCCTCTCAGGTTCCCTGAATTTCTCCACTTTGTCAATCTCTCTTGTACGGTAGGCCCAAAAATCTATTTTAGAAGCAACATCCCAAGCCCTAAGCAGAGGGAAATAAGTAATCCTTTCCCTTAACATGTAGCAATGGGGCAGTCTGGATAAGATAATCAAACCAGAGCTTACTGGGACATTGTGAACAATAAATGTGAAAAATGGTAATCTGATAACAGAGCTGCCATGTCTTCAGTAAGACACAAGTGAGACTTCAGATATTTATTTGCTTATTCAAGCCAAGCACCTAAAATTTGTGAAGTTGTCCCGTGCCCAAATAAGATAAAATTCCAAGGCATTTCTGTTTTCTTCCATTTGTTCTTGTTTCCTTGGGACTTTGTTTTACTAAGGGAAAGTGTTGGTCTTTTTGCTTTCAATGAGCACCACATTGCTATGGAAACTGGAAATTCAATATTTTAGTGCTATAGCTTCAGGAAAAATCATGCCAGTTACAGTCAAGCCAGTTGCAATTTACATCATGTTTCCTTTAATTTATTGCTGTTCCTTGTTAACTATAGTTTTCATTTGCACTATTAGTATCTTGCAGAAAGATCTGTTGGCATTTAATTCATCAAATGAAATGTGGGTTTCCTACAGCACAGCACAAGGTAAATGCTCACTGCAGTCATGGACATTGCTTTAGGACTCAGTTTGTATAGATATACACACCCATGTACATACAGAATTTCTAATTTTTCTAGCCTTGAGTTTTAGTTGCCCAATTAGAAATACTTCAGAATGAGCTCAGTGTGTTCTGAAAATCTTGCCTACCAGAAACTCTTAATCTGATACACATAAAGTTATTTTGTTATTATTGAAGTCAAGTATGCTTTTTGACTGAAAATACTGTTACCCAGTCAGTCTCTCTGGATTGTCTGCAATACAACAAATGACAGGAAAAGCAGAGATTGCTCCTGCAATTAGCAGGTGTGGCTAACCTTAACCTATCTAATGAAGGTGTGCTTCTGTAAGTAATAACTGTAAATTAGATCATCTTCAAAATATTGACTGCTTGTTAACACTGTATTTACTTCTCTCCACTGCTGCAGTATCAGCTGTCACAGAGTTGTCAAACATCAATTTTCGTAAGTATTTTAGAAAAACAATCTGTCTTCAAGGACACTCAATGCCAAAACATAGTTGCTATCTAGTCCACAAACATTTCAAGTGTATTAATGTGTTAAAAGGTTAATTATGCTCACTACCCCATTAGCAAATCACGTGCCTTCTTACTTTGCAGTTTTTTGCTCTGCAGAACACTTACGTTATGCAAACTGCTGAAATCTCAGGTTTTGGTTATGTATTTCTGTTCCCTTTCTCAGCAAAGGCTTCACTGAAAGCAGCCAACACTTCAAGAAAGTCATTGCTGCATTGAAGAGGTGCAAGACTTCCTTGTACATAACATCGGGTCAACAAGCTTCAAGTTTGAGGCTACAAGGAGTCAGCAGCAGTGATGAAGGTCCACTCCCTCCTGGATGCAGGTAGGAAGATATAAGTGCTCACTTCCTTTGGAGGGGATGTGCTGCTGTGTAAAGTCCTCGACTCTGTTTAAAGAGCCTGCATTCTCTGTTCATTAATATAAAACGCATACTGCTTGAATGAGGAAGAATAGAAGCAGCTTCCTATTACAAAAACAATTTCTGAGAAATATAATTTACTTTAAAAATAAGAAGTCTGATGGCAGCAAGTGTGAAATGGGATCAGTGTTCCAATGAATCATTTAAACTGAGAAAAAAAGTGCTCCATTGTGGAAGAACACTTATTTTAGTTCTCATAGATGTCAGTGAGTAGAGTTTAAGCTGAAAAGTAAGTTCAACTTGAGAAGTGATTGAACCCAAATAAGTTTCCTTGCCAGCAATGTCACATCTCAGCCCAGGGAACAGCACTGATCCCACCCACTGTGAATCAATCTGGAGAAACAATAGAACAGAATGCGTCAGGGCAGCAGTGAAGTTGTACTCCTTCTAATAAGGCACATGATATTCACAGAAGACAAAAATGAGATTGCTGTTTTCCCATGTTCCTTGCTGCTACCTAGTAACTTAGAAAGGGTCACAATATTAGGAAGCCAGCTAATGTCAGTCTGAAACTCCTGCACTAGAAAAAGTTGCTTTACGTATTAGAAATCTGTGTAATGGGAAGCACATGGTAATACTCAAAGAAAGACTAATTAATCGTGAAATAAAATGGTTCATCTATATAATGCGCAAAGTGAAACACCCAAGGACATTTTAAATATTAAAAAGAAATCTATATACTGGTATCAAGGAAAAATGACTTCAATGTTTCTAACAGTATGTGCTCATGATGAGGTTACTGACAGCACTAGGAAGCTTGGGTCTTCCCTGCACTCCAGACTGCAGGTAATCTCTATTAAGAACCATCCTTCTGGAAAGGAGATCCCAGATCACAAACTCATGCATTGTAACTTACAAAGAACGCACAACAAACAATTTTACATTAAGTGCAGTCAGAAGGGAGAGATCTGCAAGGACAGAAGAATTACAGGTCTCAGAACTACTGCAAGGAAACTAATCAGAAAATTGTTCTAAAAACACAGGTTGATGCAAAACATTTAGACTATGATAAATGTAGAGTTCAAATGAGCCTATGCTGAGTTTTGTTGCTATCCATCTGATAGTTTGCTGCACAAATCTCTAAGGTAATATGTAAACAGCATGAGTAGTTGTGCTCAGTGGCAGGTAATTCACTCTCAATTCGCATTTAATCCTACCACTCTTGCTTATTTAAAATGAAAAATGGTTTCTTCCCCCCCAATCAAAAAATGTGTACTTGTGTATAGAAATTGAAGGTCTAACAACCTTGCACTCCTGCTTTAGCATAATAGCAAATCTCTTAAGTGTTGCCTGAAGACTAAGGCCTAGAAAGTTTGTTTGTGGCATTTGTAGCCTTACTTTAAAACAAAGTTTTATTTTCGAAATGAAAGAAAATGTTTCCTTTTTTAACTTTAAAGATGACTTTGCCTCAGTTGCTGTTCTCTACTGCAAAGGGTAATAATGATCAAGTAAGATGACTTGTCAGTATAGAACAAAATGCCATTGGAAAAACAGAAGGTCTGTTCTTTAATTTTGAACGTTTCTTTTCAAATGGAAACTAAGTCAGAGAGAGATATGCAAATTGATGTATATAGCAATTTAGATACAGTAGATATATCTACACCCACAAGTAATCCTTGACATAAGCGTTCCTAGTGACTTCACTGGATTTCTGTTTAAGCTGTAGGATGTTACATATTCAGAGTAAACATACAGAACTCCTTTTACGTATGTGATTTGTAAGCACAAGACCTAACCTTACTGTTCTGCACAGCAGCATTTTAGGCCACAGAATTATTCTTTATTAAAAAAAGAAAAAAAAAAAAAAAAAAAAATCATGTTAGTTCTCTGCATACTTTATCATTAGTACTAATTCTAGTAGGATTGGCAGCAACTGCAGTGTAAAGTGTACTGGCAACTTCAGATCTTTTTGAGAAAGTCCATTTATCTGTCAGAAACCTAGAAACTACATAGCCATAAAAATATGGTTATATTCTCATGTAGCTGTTGTTGTAGAAATTGATGTCACCTCAAAAGTCTGTTGTCTGTCTACCAAAGTAGATAAAAGACCTCAAGTTTGGAGTCTGATGACACAATCTCCCTAGGACTCCAGTTGCAGCTTAACCTTAATGTGAATTTACAATACATCCATATTAAAATGCAAGTCTTACATAGAGAGGTAATATAACTACACTAGCTGATCTAATGAGGGATAAAGAAAGTCACTGATTTTGTACAAATTCTTTTGTGCATCTAAAACAAACTGGAAAGTTTAAAGCTGGATTCAGGTTAAGAACAAGAGTTCTGAATTTATTTGGCAGTGTTATTCAGTCTAACAACAAGAAAAGAAAAAGTTATCTGTTTTCTTTGATCTCAAAAATTTCAGTTTATTCAGCATACAGCTTTCTAGAAAAAGCAGATAAGAATAGAAAATATTCTTCCATATTCAATATTTTCCTCAAGCTTTCTGCAAATTAACAGTAATTGTTGCTATAGGTCCATGAAATATTTTTAAATTTCATGTTGTTGACAGGAAATTAGATTTGGAGAAACTGAAGGTATTTTAGAAATAGCTGAGATCAGCACAATAATCCTTTCTGATCAAGTTTGTCATACAGAGTCACAAACACAAAGTTCTTTATCAAACACCAAAGTCTCAAATAGAGGTATCTAACCTTGATGAAATGGTGGAGAATCCAATGTACATCCAGTTAATTGCCTCAGTGATTATTTACCTTCACTATTAAAAGGTTTCCTATTTCTACTACCATATCATTGACTTACCATTAGCATTTCTAACCCGTGCATTATGATCCATGCTCAGAAATAGTTGCCATTTTCTCCTCACCCTTCTCACATCACATTGTGAATCACAGTTTTCAAAGTTACTCTTGGATCATTTTATGACATTCCCTGAAATTTCCTTTGCTGTCTCTACACTAACCAATGTTGTAGTTCGTGTGCTATTTACAGGAACAAATAATAACCTCATTATTATTGAAAGGGTTAGAGTGAGCATCATTTCGTGTTCACCAGATGTGAAATCCATTGCACACTATGGATTTCATCTTAAAAACTCATCTCAGGAACTGAGATGAAGATCTCTGATGAAGGTCTGTCAGCTGAGGCAAGTACTTAATTAGGGTCCTCTTGCAAACATAAGGTTAAGTTGTGCTTGCAATCAGGTATAAAGAAAAGGATCCCAACCACAGCAATGCCTTCACCAAAAATCAGTGGCAGCTAAAGAAAATTAGCTCAGAGTCTTACCTAACATCTCTTTTTGACACATTTACAGGCCAGCATCCGCCATTCCTGTTAGTGCTAAATAATCTTTTTCACATAAAAATACTATATAAAATGGCCTTTTATAGTATACTTATGTTTTACTCTAATGGAGTGAAGAGGTATCAGAATTAAAATTTGGAAGTTCTGGAAAATATTCTGCTATGTTCCATTTCTCCACAGAAAATGCCAAGATAATTATTTGAATAGCTCAGATGGCAAATCAGCCTTTATCAGCCTTTCCTTCAGCCGGTGATTAAAGCAATAAGCCTTCAATAAACTGCATTGAATGGGATATTAGCCTCATTTGATTTTGTAATTTTTATTGCAATTTTTATGTATTGCTACAGTTTTAAAACATTGCCTGGTTGTGTTTTTAATACTATAAATAAGGACAGGTAGTTTTCTTCCAACTTTAATGACCAGATCATAAATACTAGTTTTAAATGAAATGGAAATAATCCATGTTGCTCTGCTCACAGAGTGGCATGGAGCCAATCTCATCCACAATCCCAGCTGGTAGCACAAAGCTAAACATACAGACTGCTGAGCAAAGAGTAACCACAGCACATCAGTCCTGCAGAAGCATTAGGAATTGGTGGCACATTTGCTCAGAAAAAAATAAAGGTCTATGATTACAGTTGTTTTACTTATGCACTTAAATGTCTTCAGCTCTCAGAAACAAGAATTTGAAACCTTTTATATCCTAAATAGGATTCTGTTTCAGAAATTTAGATAAATCCTAAATTGTATAGATTTCTTTTCAAAATTTAAAGATCAGGAAGTCAAAATGGTCATTGAACTGACCTTATGCATGAAGTAGGCCATTGTACTTCCAACACCAAACAGAGCTATATAAATACTTAACACACATAGAACATATTTTTGGCAATGAAATCAGTCTTGGGCAAAAGACTTCAGTAACTGAGTTTATTTCTTCCATTAACAAGTATTTCATTGGTTAATTGAACAAAAAGAAAAATACTGCACTTTGCTTTTTTAAGACTTCAATATTTGACTACTGGATTGAAATCAGATTTTTCAGGAAGGCTTTTAAATGTTTGCTTTTTTTTTTAAAAAAAAAAAAAAAAAAAAAAAAAAACAGAAGCTGCAGTTCTCATAGATATGAGGAAGATTCATAATCCTGCTAGATTCCATTTTGTAACATCTCTGAGCTGAGATGTTAGTTTGCTTTTCATATGACTTAGTTCAGACTACAGATTTTTTTATTTGAAGATTCTTCTCTCCATCTGTCTGAATAGAGTATTTTCCAGAATTTATATCAGTCCTCTAGTTCTTTCAGCAATTTTACAAAGTTACTTCCACGTGCGGGTACAAGGCCTGGAAGAGCTATTCTGCAGACAACAATGAAATCTCATTTCCGGTTTCTTCCTAATATTTTTTCTTTAAAAAACAAAAAACACTTCACTGACCCTAGAATCTCATAGGTGGCACATATCAAGGTTATCTACCATTAACCTTAAAGTATTTTCAGAATTGCTACTTCTAGAACATGATCTTGCAACCTGAGCTTGTCCTTCTCAGTTTTGATGTTCCTAACCTTGCCAAAAATCATGATGCTCTGTTAAGTAAATCCATTTGGGCAATTTTTGGAGCCTATTCTTTTTTCTTTTTGTTATTTCTACTTCACATATTGAAAGGCACAGAGATTGCTGCTAGATTTGAGATGCTCAACAGTGAAATATTTCAAGTTGAGCTAAACATTTGTTCTAAAACCACAACTAAATAAAATAAATCCTTATCAAGGACTCTTCGTTCCTAGATGTCCTTTAATGTCCTTTTATTCCAGGAAAGCTCCTAAGTGTCCACTTGAAAATACACTCAAGATTTCTGTATGATTTTCTTTGACCTTCTGCTATAGCATGTCTCTGCTAAGCCACCCATTCCCAGAGTGACTGTTCAACAAAAGCTTAAGGACAATGTGTCAAAGCTGACAACCCTGGATTCTGTTTCAAAAAGAGCATTTTGAGGTAAGAATTACAAAAGTCTATCAGTAAAATGATCAAAACAGGACTCCAGAATGCCATGAAAATCCTTTCCAGGGACAAGACTTCAAATATCTCTTCATTGAATATCACTGGATTCCTGTTGACTTATTCAATTTTGAAAACACTACAAATAGTTGTTCTTCACAGTATTTTGGGCAGTCTACTTTTTATCCTAGGCTGAGTTTACTAACTATTCCCAATCTCTACTTCAATCTTCTTTAATCTGTAATATAACCAATTTCTCACTGAAGATAAACTCGCTACCTGTTATTTATCCAGATAGCTTACTGCTTGGCGCCCCCCCCCCCCAAACAAACCTCAGTATGGCTTTCTTGGAAAAATAAAGCATTTCTATTGATGCAGAAAGGTACGTCCTGAATAAAGATAGTGTGATGCAGTTTTAAAGCCTGTGCTATGGAGTGTGATATTAGTCACTTGCCAAGATAATGGGTCCAATCCTCCACGACGCTACTTCAGCTGCACTTCTTCCTGTGCATATCCATTGTAACATCATTTGAACCTGAAGTCATACACCAGTGAATCAGGCTTGGAAGTTTTAAGAATACAAGAAACGGAGGTATGGTGGGAGGTTAATTTCCCTCCTACAGTATTTCAGGAAACTGGAAGCAAAAAAAAGTTTGAGAACTGGAAGAAATATAATCTAACTCTCAACTCACCAGCTAAAGTATGAGTGCTATTGTTCAACAGGTGCTTATTAAAAAAGTCCCTAGTTTGTAGCATAGTGTTTTCTTCTCTCTTGTTTTGAATATTATTTATCATTGTCTGGATGTTAAAATATTGGAAAATCCACCAGTGACACATGCAAAGACAACAAGGAGAAAGTGGAAAAATAATGTAATTCTGTTGAATATATTTTAAAATGCCTAGAACTAAAAAATTCAGACCTACATTTTACTGGATGTCTGCATGATAGAAAATAATTCATCTTCATCCCTTAAACTGAAATGATAGCAATGTTATTTGAGGAGCTGGAATATAGTTCTGGAGTTGTATCCCATACTGTGGAGTGACAAATAAGATCTCATTTATTTCTGTTAATTAAGTTAGCTGTTGTTCTCATTTTCACTAATGCTGAAGAAAACAATTATTTCAAAAAGTTACTATCTACTTACTTTTGCTTCTCGTTGGTTTTCTTTCTTAACACTACTCCTCACAATCAATCCTTCATATATGTCAGTGTGACAGTAAATGCCTTACAGTAAAGTTAACTATTTCTAACAAGTTGTCTGTTTATGCTAATCCATAAGGAACACAATGAACTAGTGAAGAGATTTGCTTGGTTTCCAAATACATCCAGTGATCAGAGGACTTTTATTCTTACGATTCAGGAGAAATGAGCTTTCACCTGAAGTCTTAGTAGACCTACTCAGTATTATTTAGGGAATTATACCTTCTCTACATTTCCAGAACATTACACTCAATAATACTCTAAAGCAATGCTAATTTCCCTACTGCATTGTCAAGTTGTCCTGTCTTTGTAAGAAGAAATGCAATATGAAACCGGTATAAAAAAAGTGCATAATTGCTTGATTCCTGTATAATTGAGTTCCCCAAATTTACCTTCAGATGCTAAATCACATCTCTAATCTGAAAGAGGAAAATAAATAAAAATAAAAAGAGAAATCAGTACTTAATGTTGAATTTAATCACAAATCTTAGTACATTAAAACATTATTCTATTACAACTCTTTGCTGGTCCAATATTCCCTGACACAGCCTTCCCCAAAAGGATTTAGTTTCCCTGACACAAAAAGGATTCCAGATTCAAGATGCAATTTTGATCTTTATTATATTTCTGTGAGAAAATGTAACTGCAGCATCAGTACCACAGCAAAAATGGTGAATTGCCAGTGATTTGCCTTACAGCAGGAGAGCAAACCCGCACCTTTGCTTATAACATCAGCAGTCAAATATATCATTGTTGTGCCTAATAGTATGTGCAGGGTTACCAACCACCAAACCAGGCTGCCCAGAGCCACATCCAGCCTGGCCTTGAATGCCTCCAGGGATGGGGCATCCACAACCTCCTTGGGCAACCTGGTCCAGTGTGTCACCACTTTATGAAAAAAAAAGAAAAGAAAACAAAAACAATCCTGCACTTCTGGTCAGTGCCTCTCATATTGTCTGCAGCCCTTTCTGGCAAGACTTCTACAGTTCCAGAGTCCATGTTTGGTTGTCCTCATTCTCTAGTTAAACTCCCATGAGGTCATTTAAGAACACCTCTGTAGGACAGAGTGCAAGATACTGCATGAATCATAATCACAAGGTATTTGCATTCTGTCTGTAAGAAAAAGCTAATATTCTACAGTTTATCATTCAAGGCACATCTTCTAAGCCAACATCCATGGAATTCTGAAGAGAAAGAGAAGTGTACTTTAAGGGAAAGAATAATTAAGTGCACCATCAGGGCAGGCCTTTCAGAGAAGGAGTCTGCAAAGAGACAAAAAAAAAAAAAAAGTACCTTCTCACACAGAAAATCTGCATTTGAAAAGCTCTATTACACTGGAGCAAGCACATTTAATGTTGTTTTTTTGTTTGTTTGTTTGTTTCCTCTCTGTCAAACATGGGGTTTCATAGGAAAAGAATGCCTGCAAAGCAAGCAAATTCCACAGAGTAGGCTATGCATCTTCAGTCTCACATCACTCAATAAAATAAACAGATACATAGCTAGAAACCCAACTCTAGCCTCTATAGGCTTCTACAACACATTAGAAAGTGCAACAGTGACAGCAGAGCGTAGCAAGTGAGGATTTGCTCAAACACAGCTGCAAGCACAAAAAAAAAATAAAGAAACTAGTTACCTGCAGAAGAACTCAGGTATGCAAAGATCTCCAGTAAGATACCCTTGCTTCCATTGCCAACCCTTAAATGAGGGAGGTCTGGGAAGGGTTGGATTCTGGCTCCACCCCTTCTGGTCACTCAGGTGTATTGTATACACCTGAGCTCCCTTGGGTTGTCCCTGCTTTCTCACCAGGTGCTCAGTGACTGATTTAAGCTGTGACTTAGCATTTCCACTAAAGCTTCGTAAAGAATTGTTCTGAAATGACTACAAAAAGCTATTCCAAGACATACTTATTGATTTCCATCTCTGGTTCACCTGCATGGCTTTTTTTAAAAGAATATACCTTCATATAAGAAAATTAATAACAGGAATTACTAGAAATTGCTAGATCTTTTATTGCTATGAATTGTTCATATTTTTGAAATTAATACAAATTAAATTGCCAGCCTCTGATGATGTATGTTAGAAACTGAGGCAGATGCATGTATCCAGCTCCAGTGTCAACACATCTGTCACTGACAATAGTGATATGGGGAGAAGCATTTTTCTGACAAACTTTACCAGAACAATTATGATATTGCATAATTACCATATGTCATTATTTTTTCACTGAGATCCACACTAAAGAAGTCCTACACGAATTCTATTCATCTGAAATTGAGACTTCTGTCTATACTCTAGACTTCTGTCTATACTTCTGTCTATGAGAATGAGGGGAAGCCATGATGATTTCAGTGACTTCACTGGAACAGGTTGCCCAAGGAGGTTGTGGATGCTCCATCCCTGGAGGCATTCAAGACCAAGCTGGATGTGGCTCTGGGCAGCCTGGTCTGGTGGTTGGTACTCTGCTTGTGGCAGGGGGGTTGAAACTAGATGGTCATTGTGGTCCTTTTCAACCCACGTCATTCTATGATTCCATGATAATGGTCACAGCTGCTACTATAGCAGCTATACTATATAGCATAATATAATATTGTATGCTATATATAATATAGCATACTATATTTCCCGGGGAGTGTGGCAGGGACTTCACCTGTGCAAGGTGTGAGCAGGTGGACGAGCTTCTCAGCCTGGTGGTGGAGCTCAAGGATGAGGTGAAGAGACTTAGGACTATCAGGGAGTGTGAGCGGGAGATTGACTGGTGGAGTGACTCACTGGCTTGCCAGAGGGAAGGGACCAGAGAAAAAAAGACAGGTGGTGGTCCCCCTACCCTCTCACAGTCAGACAGACCTCACTGATGAGGAAGGTTGGAAAAAGTCCCAACTCGGTGTCACAGGAGACACCCCCGCCTGCCTAGCCCACCTCCACAACTTCCTCTAAGTAACAGGTTCCAGATGCTGGAAGTTGAAGAGGAAGTGACTGGAGAGGTGATGCAGGATCAGCCTAGGAGAGAGCCCAGGGAGAGGAGGTCACCCCCATGCCTTGAGACTGCCTCTGATAGTAAAGAAAGAAGGGTGGTCGTGGTGGGTGACTCCCTCCTCAGAGGAACAGAGGGCCCCTAATGCAGACCTGACCCAGGCTGTTGGGAAGTGTGCTGCCTTCCTGGAGCTCGGGTCAGGGATGTAACCAGGCAACTCCCAAAGCTGGTTAGGTCAACTGACTATTTTCTGCTACTCGTAGTTCAGGTGGGCAGTGATGAAATCACTCAGACAAGCCTACGCACAACGTTGAAAAAAGATTTCAGGGGTTTAGGGCGTTTAGTCCATGGAGCGGGAGCTCAAGTGATCTTCTGCTCTATACCTTCAGGGCCAATGAGGGACTCCGAGCAGGAGAGAAAAGCACAAGCGATGAATAATTGGCTTGGAGGCTGGTGTCGAGCCAGAAATTTTGGGTTCTTTGATCATGGGGCAGTTTACTCGGCCCCTGGCCTGCTGTCTGCCTGTGGAAGCCACCTATCTCAAAGGGGGCAGCGAATACTGGTGCAGAAACTAGCTGGGCTTATTGAAAGAGCTTTAAACTAGCTATGAAGGGGGAAGGGGACAAAACAGGCCTCTCAAGAGATGAGCCTAGGGGAAAGATGCTCGAGCAGGGGATGAGGCAGATGACTCGTCTGAAATGTGTCTAAACCAATGCAAACAGCACGAGCAACAAGCAGGAAGAGCTGGAAATGTTTGTGAGTCAGGCTAATTATGACCTTGTTGCTATTTCCGAAACATGGTGGGACCACTCCCATGACTGGAATGCTGTGATAGATGGTTACAAGCTCTTCAGAAGGGGTAGACGAGGAAAGAAGGGTGGTGGTGTGGCCCTTTGTATTAAAGACTGTTTTGATGTAGAAGAGCTTGGGGTTGGGAATGATAGAGTGGAATGTCTATGGGTAAGGATCAGGGGGAAGGCCTGTAGGGGTGGCATCTTGGTGGGGGTCTGTTATAGACCGCCTAACAGGATGAAGAATTGGATGAGGCATTCTATGAGCAGCTCGCAGAAGTCAAGCGATTGCCAGCACTTGTTCTGATGGGAGACTTCAACTTCCCTGATATATGTTGGAAATGTAATATAGCACAGAGGAAGCAGTCCAGAAGGTTTCTAGACTGTGTGGAAGATTGCTTCCTAACACAACTGGTAGGATAGCCTACCAGGGGCAGTGCCCTGCTGGACCTGGTCTTTGCTAGCAGAGAAGGACTGGTGAGAGAAGTGAAGGTTGGGGACTGTCTTGGGCAGAGTGACCACAGAATTGTAGAATTCTCCATTCTTGTGGATGTCAAGAGTGGCCAGCAGAACTACCTTCTTGGACTTCCAGAGGGCAGACTTTGACCTGTTCAGGGAGCTTGTAGTGCGGGTCCCTTGGGAGTCGCTTCTCAAGGGTAAAGGGGCCCAGGAAGCCTGGATGCTCGTCAAGACTGAAATCTTAAAGGTACAAGAACAGGCTGTCCCTGAGTACCATAAGGCGAGCCACAGGGGAAGACGACCGGTGTGGATGAGCCAGGAATTACTGTTGAGACTCAAGGAGAAAAAGAGAGTCTACATCCTCTGGAAGAAGGGACAGGCTGCTCAGGGAGATTACAAAGAAGTAGCTAAGGTATGCAGGGATGAAGTTAGGAAGGCGAAAGCCGAACTTGAGCTCAGGTTGGCCTCTGCAGTAAAAGACAATAAAAAATCCTTTTATAAATATATCAGCGGGAAAAGAAGAATCAAAGATAATTCTCATCCTATACTTGATGCAGCAGGGAATGTGGTCACTGAGGACAAGGAGAGGGCTGAGATCCTCAATGCCTTCTTTACATCTGCCTTTAACAGCCAGATCAGTTATCCTCTGGGTTTTTTATGCCCCGATCTGGAAGTCTGGGACGCTGCTCAGAATATGCCCCCAGCAATTCCAGTGGAGACAGTCAGAGAGTTCCTCCTCCGTCTGGACTGTCACAAGTCCATGGGACCGGATGGGCTGCACCCTCGGGTGCTGAGGGAGCTGGCGGGGGTGATTGCTGAGCCCCTCTCGGCCATCTATCAATGCTCCTGGTTAACTGGTGAGGTCCCAGAGGATTGGAGGATTGCTGATGTGACTCCCATCTTCAAGAAGGGCCATAAGGAGGATCCGGGGAACTATAGGCCTGTCAGCCTGACCTCAGTACCAGGGAAGGTTATGGAGCAAATCATCTTGGATGAGATTGCACAGCATGTGCGCAGTGTGCAGGGGATCAGGCCCAGCCAGCACAGGTTCGTGAAAGGCAGGTCGTGCTTGACCAACCTCATCTCTTTCTACGACTGGGCGACTAGTCTGATAGATGAGGGAAGGGCTGTTGATGTATCTTCCTAGACTTCAGCAAAGCCTTTGACACGGTCCCTCACAGGCTTCTTCTGGGGAAACTGGCTGCCCGTGGTCTGAACAGATATGAACTTCTTTGGGTAAGGAACTGGCTACAGGGCCGTGCCCATCGGGTCGTGGTGAATGGAGTGAAGACCAGCTGGCGACCCGTCTCGAGTGGTGTCCCCCAGGGGTCGGTACTGGGGCCCATCTTGTTTAATATCTTTATTGATGACCTAGATGAGGGGATTGAGTACACCCTCAGCAAGTTTGCAGATGACACCAAGCTGGGAGGTGGTGTTGATCTGCCTGAGGGTAGGGCGGCCCTTCAGAGGGATTTAGACAGGCTGAACCACTGGGCTGAGGTGAATGGGATGAGGGTCAACAAGGCCAAGTGTCGGATTCTGCACTTTGGCCATAACAACCCCATGCAGCGTTATAGGCTTGGGGATGAGTGGCTGGATGAGTGTGAAGAAGAGAAAGACCTGGAGGTGTTGGTTGATGCTCAGCTGAACATGAGCCGACAGTGTGCTCAGGTGGCCAAGAGGGCCAACAGCATCCTGGCCTGCATTAGAAATAGTGTGGCCCTCAGGAGCAGGGAGTTGATTATCCTCCTGTACTTAGCACTGGTGAGGCCGCACCTGGAGTACTGTGTTCAGTTTTGGGCTCCTCACTACAAGAAAGACATTGAGGCCCTATGTCTATCTATGTCAGATATGTCAGATATCTATGTCTATCTATGTCAGATATTCCTATATCTGGAATGTGTCCAGAGAAGGGCAACGAAACTGGTGAGGGGTCTGGAGCACAAGTCTTATGAGGAGCGGCTGAGGGAGCTGGGATTGTTCAGCCTGGAGAAGAGGAGGCTCAGGGGAGACCTCATTGCACCTCCTGAAGGGAGGTTGTGGTGAAGAGGGGTTTGGCCTCTTCTCCCAGACAACGAGCAGGACATGGGGCAATGGCCGCAAGTTGTATCAGAGGAGGTTTAGGTTGGACATAAGGAAGAACTTTTTCTCTCAGAGAGTGGTCAGGCACTGGAATGGCTGCCCAGGGAGGTGGTGGAGTCGCCGTCCCTGGCAGTGTTCAAGAGGCGTCTGGATGACGTGCTGCGTGATATGGTTTAGTACTAGTGGTGGCAATGGTGATGAGGAGACGGTTGGACTGGATGATCTTATAGGTCGTTTCCAACCTTGTGATTCTATGATTCTATGATTCTATATCAACTCATGCTTCCCATTGATATGTAATTCTCAGAAAGCATCTCAAACAACAGATCACTGAATACTTAATTTGTTCCAAAATATATATATATTATATATCAGGAATGACATTCTTCCTGTTCCATGTCAGTTGAGCAGGTATAGCAGAACTAAGTATAGTTCTGTTTACTTCTAAAAGGCTTTTTTATCATCATACACAGCCTTGGTGTCAGTGTGGTGTTGTAACAAGATAACTGACAAGACCACATGCATCAATTTCCCTACCAACTATCTCTGCCCTCAGATGCCTTGTCATTTTACTTTATGCAAACTGACTATCTGAGGCTGCAGTAGAAGACTTCTTCATGCTCCGTTGATGAATAATGAAGCCTTCTCCTCAACCGTCATGTATCATGCTTCACAGAAGCTTAATTAGCTCATCTGAGATAGTCTAGCAGAATTCAAAAGTTGTTGCCAACACTGAGCTTCTTCAACTGAGCTCCTCAAGGGACAACCCTTGGAGGTGAAGATGGGGACATTCATCTGTTACTATGGAGACAAGCAGAGTCAGCATTCACTCCTGTCCCATTGGTGCACAGTGACATTTCTGAGTCTCTATGGTAACAGTGGAGTTTCTGGCACGTCTGACCTTCTCCAGGGTGAAAGAGCAGCCCTCCAGCACAGAGATGCAAGAACTGAGATGCACAGATTATTTCAGGTGACTATACATAGATTCCACAAAGACAAACATTTATAAGAGGCTCTTTTCACCCAAAACACAGTACTTCTGCCACTGAACAACATGGTGCAGTATGGAATAGAAAATGACAGCTGAGTTCCAGCAAAAGCTAAGATAGAAGTTACAGTTTAGGAAAATCAGACTGAGTTCACAAAAGTAAGCTACATATGTAAGAGACTACAGCCTTGCCTCTGTGCTTTCATGCTCTCTTACATCTGATGCTTTTGCACTGTGCTTTTTTTACAATGACTGCTCAGTGCTTAAGGAGCTGAGTTTGATTTGCAATGAGTGCTTAAAACAAGAATTTACTCCATTTTTTTCTCATACTGTAAGCTGTGACTCCTGAAACAACTGTAGCAGAACTCAAATATATTAAGAAATGTGTAAATCAGGTAACTTTTAGCATCTTTAATCTGCTGTCATTAGAAGTAGTTGCCCAGGAAAAGTGGCTGAGTGTAATTGCAGCCAAGAATTACGGCTGGCTTACAGACTCATTCTGAAAGAATTGAGATGCCTCCTGCAATTACAGGTAATCATAAATTTCCAGGTGAATAAAAATGCTTCTGGGGAATGGGACAGAGATGGAAATTTTGTTTTATCATCTAGAATGTCTATTATTTGCATAACCTGGGTAATCATAGAGCAACCTGAGCAAGTTGAAGTCCTAAAGCAATAGGTATGAGTTTTTACAGACTCTTTAGTTTTGTGGTAGAATCAGTGTGGAAACTGTGAAGAAGGCAACAGGTAATGGTCTTACATTTACAGTGACGGTTTCTGACCCTTTTAGCAACAGGACAGCACACTGAGTTAATGTCCTGTTGCTGTTTATTTTTGCTAATAGCTTTGTGCCTCTCCTTCAGAAAGATCCAGAGGTCCAGGCCTTTCTACCAACAATTTTAATGGGGACAGTCCATTATCTCCATTACTTTAAGTTAACATTTTTAGACATCTGTACAAAATTGGCCAAAATGAATTCTTCAGTATGACACAAAGAACTGGGCTCTAAGAACCCAGAAAAGGAAAATACTCAGAAGATCCACAAGGAACCTTTGAGTAGATGCTCAGTGTTTTCAGAAAGATGCTATGATTGCTCACAGAATATGGAAAAGGGCAGGACATCAACAGCAAGCTATGTATCACTCAAGTGAAACAGTCAAGCAAGTAACCAGGTCAGTACTTTCTTTAGAGTTTGTTTCATTGGCTTTTCTTTGTGCGCTGAGAGCACAATCCTCCTCCAAGATGAGTTGGTTTTGAAGTGTTATCAAGCATTCATCAAAGGTTATGGGAAATGGTGCTGTCTGTATTTCCTTGGTTAAAAAAATGTGTTTTCTTCTCTATGCTAAACAGTCACAGAACTGCCAGCATGATCGTTCAAGTGTTGTCAGATGGTTTATGGTCATCCAGTGGATTATAAAAACAAGGCCTGAAAGAAGGGAACTTTAAAAGAATTGAAGCCTGGGGCTCTGTTTCTACTCCATGGCTGATGAAATTGCCCATTGACAAGCAGTAACCCACAGCAACCACAAAATTTATTGAAGAAACAAGTTAATAATTGCAGTGATACACTGTGCCTGTGGCTTTGGGACAGAGTAATATGTTTTCTTGCTGTCCCTCTTGAACTAAACCATAGAAATCCATATACTGCATCTCTGTCTAGGATCTCACTCAAGCAGGTGGCTGCACACTCAACAAATGAAGCCGACCTCTGTTGTGAGATTGAGGGCGTGCCCTCCACAATCATCTAATTTCCATCTGAGATCGTGCAGGAAGTGCATTTCATAAATCAGATGGATGACATGCTTATGTACTCTTTGAACATTTCAGTCCCTCATGAGCAATTTCCAGTTCAAGACATATCACCTCATTCTTATCTAAGAAATACTAAAATGTCCTGGGGAAAAAAAAAAAAAAAAAAAAAAAGAGAGAGGTTTAGATTAGATATTAGGAGGAAGTTTTTCACACAGGGGGTGGTGAGGCAGTGGAACAGGTTTCCCAAGGAGGTTGTGGATGCCCCATCCCTGGAGGCATTCAAGGCCAGGCTGGATGTGGCTCTGGGCAGCCAGGTCTGGTGGTTGGTGACCCTGCACATAGCAGGGGGGTTGAAACTCGATGATCTTTGTGGTCCTTTTCAACCCAGGCCTTTCCATGATTCTATGAAATACTTCTTAATTACTTGCAACTTTCTGTGCTGCTATTAGTATCATCATGTCCCTAAATCTCTTCTAAGCATTGTAGGTTCTGAAACTCCTATTTTCACCATTTGCTTCAAGAAAAAGACGTTTTTTTTCGTCTGTCATTTAACTCAATTAACATTTCATTTTTCTTTGACAGCAAAAGTTGTGCTATCATTATGGTTTTCCTGATCTACTCAGGAACTCAAAGCAGTTAATTTGCTTTTCCTCTTAGAAGTATTCCTCTTTGCAAAAGAGGATTCATTAGGCCTAAATTTGGAGCTTAATCACCCGCAGAGAGTGATTCAGCCCACTCACACCCAAACTGACCCTTCATAATACATTGTTCTCTCATTTGTCTATGGAGAGAATATAAAACAATCAGTCTTATGATGTAGGGTGTTTCAGTTAGGTGTGTAGATCCAAGTGAGAAGAACCATAGCCTTTAGCCTCCTGTGGCAAGATCCCAATTCTAAGCTTTTGCTCATAATGACTGTTATTTTACTTTGCCTTCTGTGACAGTTAATTCAACTTGACTTTCTTTTTAAACAAATAGTGTGCTGATCAACATGCAGATTTGGAAATCTAGTATCACTTGTCCAACCTGAAACTATGGTTTATATTTGTAGTTGCAGAGAATTAATAAAAGTGAGAAAATTCTAACATATAAACAAGTATGCACTGAACAAGTTTGCAACTGCATGTACCCAGCATTCTGAAGACTACAATAGGTGAGTCAAGCTCCAGTAGCTGCAGAACACAACTGAAAGTCATGTGGAGAAGAAAAATGTAGAAGCAGGAGAGTTACAACTTGCCTCAATATCAAAGCCACGAGGACTCTTCTAGATACTGTTGATATAATAAATATTTCTTGCCATTTCTCCTTTAAATCTTTCCAGCTCCTAGTATAATTTATTTAAAGTAGGAAAACCTTCTCTTTCTTACATTCTTCATGTTGTTCTACATCATCAGTCTTCTTCTATGCTGCCAACTATTCTCGTAGCCCATCACTGATTTACTGAGGAATAAATGTCCTGTGCTCAGGATTAAAAATTAGCAGGCATCCACAGTTTCACCAACAGATGAACAAAATGCAAAGGAATATTTTTTTTTCCCCCCAGACTCTACAGTCTTATAAATCAATTCATTTCCTAGAGGCACTTTCATGACACCATATCTCGCCTCAAAATTTTTGTCAGCATGACGTCCTAAAATTACAAAATGGGAAGAAAAGTTCTACCGTCAATACATAAAGTCCAGTTACCTTGAGGAAAAGGATTCAAAGAGTTCATGTTTTGTGCTATGAGGCACATATGTGAAGACCAACATTTAGACTTCTAAATGAGCCTCTTCCTTGTGCACATATAAATATATGTATGTATATTTGTCTCTCTCTGGAATATCTATCAATTTACTGTATAACTAGGAGTATCACTGCAGATGCTCATGTATTTTAGCCAAATTCAGTGCATTTCAAGTGATACATTAAACAATGCAGCGTTTATAATCTGATGTTTTGGGCGCTATTGCCTGTGGATAAAGAATTTTCAAGGTAATACAATGTCAAATTAGATAATCAGATACTCATAGCCTGGTAGCTAGCTATCAAATGCTGAAGTTCTAATTACATTCTTTGTGGCTTACAGTATACTTATCAACCAGTCTAATA
This sequence comes from Centrocercus urophasianus, assembly GCF_019232065.1. Lineage (NCBI taxonomy): Eukaryota > Metazoa > Chordata > Aves > Galliformes > Phasianidae > Centrocercus > Centrocercus urophasianus. Next base: position 8,785,261 of record NW_024884475.1, on the reverse strand, counting down.
TGATTTGCTTCAATGTTTTCTTCAATAATTTAGCTCAGTCTTTGTAGATGTGTTGTGCACATATCTGGAATGCTAATATTTGCTGTGTCCTAGTAAAACAATTCAGCTAAATACTGGCAGTATTCCTTCAAGAGATTTGTTTTCTAAGGGAAGTAGAGATATTGAACAAATTACATACTTTGAAATGTATGTATTTTGAAATATAGCTAAAAGCAGTAAAACAAGTAGGAAATGTTAGTAAACTTCGTAAAGGATACTTTCTTATTTTCATTTATAAATTAATGAAAAATTTGGAAGAAAATATTAACTGCTAAAATTTGAGAGGGCATAAATATTCGTGAAACACTGAATAAGGAGTACATCAGGCTAACTGATCATGAGTGACTATAAACATAGGATTAAAACTATTCCTAGGAATGACTTTTTATCAATAGTTCAGAAACTTTGAAATCCCAAGTTCTAAACTATTGGCAAAAATTCCTACAGAAAATTTCTAAGCATTTAGGAATTTAATAAATTGAATTCCTAAGAAAATGATCACTGGACAAACATAGGCCATTCCAAAAGTAATGCCTTCTATTTATTTCCATGGAAATACAGATACAATAAAATATTTGATGGAAAAAATTCTCAGCTGCAAAATACTGTTTTTCAACATAGTCATCGTATTAGCTGTGCATTTTTTTTCAGCAATGAACAAGAGCCTGCATGCCACGCTCATAAAAAAACTATATAAATATCTGTCCAGATTATGGCTTGTCTTTCATATCACTGCTGAAACATTCCACCAACCCCTCGCTGTGCTCACATCCACTGTTTGGTCTCCATAAGCATTCCAAAAACATCAGTGAATGTCAATGGCTGCCATTTCTCCACATAGAGGAATCCAGTTCCACACTTTTGCTTCATATGCACTTCCTTGTCAGACCACCATTCTGTCAGACCGCCCATTCTGTCTGCAGCCATCTGTCACATAGCAACAACATATAACAGAAAACTGATGGGAAGGTTCAACTTCTACTGCCATGCCACCAACATCTGCTCCTGATATCATGGGCCAACATAATAAAATAGGAGGCATTACTTTTGGAGCAGCCTTCATATCCCATTGGAAATTGCATCTATGTAAATTATCCAAACTTTCTTTTCTTGGACACATTTTTTGAGTTCCTTAAAACTATTCAATAGATTATAGAGGACCACAAGCAAGCACTGCTTTAGATCCAAATACTTATATGAACAGATTTTCTCTACAGCTGCAGCTGTCCCACAGGTCCCAAATATAAGAGACTGTTAGGCACCAGAGCAGAACAAAAACAGCAGGAAAAAGAGAGCTTGCAGCATGAAATGCAATTAAATAAATTTGTAGTAGAAAGAGAAAGGATTTCATGTAGATGTACAAAAAGTCCCCTGCAGTTCCTGAAAAGGGCAAAAAAATAACTCAGTGATATGTATCATTAAATGTTGTGCTTCTATAATCAAAATTGCCCTAGAACTCTAAGTGGCTTTCCTGCAAGCAACACTAGAATATCTATTTCTACTTTTGGTATGGACTGTATCTCCAAGCCTCCATGAAAGAGGTTTCCTCTGGCAGAATGAATTGAATAAAAATATTTTGACTGTGAGATTGCTGCACTATAATTCTTGTAATTCTTTCTTCTAGGCAACAGCAAAAGTTAAAAGCCTTTATTTTTAACAGAACAACAAAAGAAAAGTCTAAGTCTTCGGCTGGAGTATGTTGATGTAGCCACATGAAATCAGTTCGGCTAAGCCTACTTAAATGCGAATAAGATCTGTCTCTAAACCTAGACATCCAAGGACTTCAGATGATGCACACAGATTCAGCAAACTCCTATTGCAATGCTAATTCCCCGTGGGAAGTAGGAAAGGGTAGGAGAGAAACACTTCTCTCACTTCTGCTCACATCCCCACAGACCAGGGCAGCAGCACACACCTCAAAGCAGGCGGCCCCCATATTTGAACTGCAGACATGCAGCATTAATTCAGAAAACTTGGAAATTTGGTGATTTCTGCCTATCTTCTTGGATCCTGAAGTGTTAAGGGACTCAATCCTTTAACAAGCATGCCCAAGTTTTAGACCCTTCCTGGACTATGGAAAAGAGCTTCATTTTCTGTGGACGCCGTGGTAGGGTCCTCCAAGCTCTTCAAAACCTACAAGCCTTGTGCAAGGAAAGGCAGGGCTGGCAACTTCCCAACAGAGCCAGAGGGACCAGATAGTAAAATGAATTGGATTTCAGAGTACTGTGAGGAGCCTTAGGGAGTGTGGAAATGCAGAAATCATTGGGCCATCAAATTATGGAGTGTTGGGCATTCTCATAGCAAAAGTTGGTCTCAGTACAATGATGAGGATTTAGCACCTGTGTGTGATACCAGGCCTCATTAACTCTTCCTCCTATGAGGGGAGAAACTTGTTTTACAACAGGAAACCATTTTTGTTGTCACTTCTCTGGTGGAGGAGTGGCAGAACAAGTATTTCTCAAAATTGTTTTCATTATTTTTCTGTGAGGAAAACATTTCCTCTGTGATTTCTTCACATTTATCCCCTGCCAGCTTAATTTGGGGAGGCTACTGTGGTGGCTGCACCAGGGGCAGATGTAAAACTTTGCAGGGCAGAACAAAATGATAATCATTGCTTCAAGAGAAGAACTGCATTCAGTGACCCGAATGAATACTTCTTCACTGCCACACGACACAAAGACACAACACATTATTCAGAGATTTTCTTAAGAAAATAAAATAATTCCATGTGATAGTGTTTTCTTGTTTCATGGTGTTTAGTTGTTTATCACAGTGAATTCTCAGTAGCTTAGAGCATTTATGTTCATGCTGAGCCTGAACCTCAAATAAAGGGATTAGAAGCCCTCCAGTATGTGAAGGCTTTGCATCAACAGGACAAACACAAAGGATGAAGAAGCAGAATCATAAGGCAGAGCATAAACCATTTGCTTCCTCCAGAATGTGAGTGCTCAGCAACCCACACCAAGGGTGTGCTCCTCACAACACTGAAAGCTGCTGCACAGCACAGACAACAGGAGGCATGGCCCCACAGCATTTCTTCAGCATTAGGTAAACACATCTACTTGCCAAATGTGCAAAAATATATGGCAAGTCCAGCACTCCTTTCAGTACCATCTTCAAAGTCAATGCTTCATTAGGATTGACTTATGAGTATTCATTTTGCTTAGCATTTCTGCAAGCAGCAAGCTCAGTGAATGTTAATTTTAAATGCATTTCGGGTCTGGAATATAAACTTAGGTGGCTCACTATTTAATAAGGGATGAAAACACTCAGTGGTTGTCTTAGAATAAGGATTGGCATGTTTTTCTCCATCCCAAGGCTGATTTTTATAAAACCTGTAGAAACTCAATTCCTTGAGATCTCTTGTCCTCTACAGTTAGTAATGACCAGCAAATTAAAAATCTATTAGCAGGCCCCAGAGGCAGATGGATGTCGTTCACCAGTGTGACATCACTGAAGCTTCATATCCTCATGGCTTTGACAAAATTGCATCCTGAAGCCAAGGCACTGCACAGAGCTTGTTGCTGTACAAAAACCATGCTAAACACCATGCATTATGTCAGTTTCCATGTTAACTCTCTGGAGGAGTGGTGAGGGTTTGGTGGCCCTGCTAGGCAGGGGGGTTGGAACTACATGATCCTTGAGGTCCCTTCCAACCCGGGTGATTCTGTGATTCTGTGATTCTGTGATTCTGTGACACCAGGCCCAAGGTCACTAAAAAGAAAACCATGTCCAATTCATGCTGAAAATCAAGTCAGCATCCTCCTCTGTGGAAACAAGAAGCAAACAGACAAGAATCCAAGGGTGGGTAAAAGGCCTGCATAGTATCTGCTTGTCTCTGCCCCTACTGATATGAGTGTCAGACTATCCTTGGGCATTTTGGTCTACTCTGAGACCATTTAGCTACAGACAAAGAGAAAGAAGCTCATCTATCTACAGAAATGCATTAGCAGTGCTTGATCTTCCAGGCTTAGCTTTAGGTAACATGCTAATATTTGTTTGAATTACAGGCTCCTGTAAACTCTCCAGTTATTTTTAGTGATCTGTGGATATTGTTCTGCAACTAATAACATAACTCACACTGAGACAACTTCTTTCTTGAAGCAATAGAAAACATTAGTTCAAAGTTTACTTCCTGTTCTTTTTCCATCGTGCCATTCTTCTCTAAGATTTGTCATGTAATGGATCTCCCCTCAACATATATCTATAGACTGTATAGATAGTATCTACATGTAGTTCGTACTATAAAACATATGCACTGCACTAAAGCTGTTGATTATTAGGAATAGAGACCTCAATTTGGCATCACATTTCAGTCCAGCTTTTTGGCGATTTTGCAGAAATCATGAAAGAAAAAAATAACCTACGTAGGAACAAAATGATACAAATCTACTTTGAAATGAGTTCTCCAATTTCAGTTCAGGTTGCTTTCTAGATGAAATTGCTATGTTTGTGTTTGTTTGTAATTTTGAATTGTGCAAGTCCAAATAAGCACACCAGCTAGAGAGTACCCACATTTGATTTGTGTGCATTATGAAACACTACACATTTTGACCTACAGTGGAAGATGATATACGCTGGCCATACCTTGTGTTTGAAAAGTTAAAGAACTCACACACAAAAAATTGTGTCTCAAAACCAAATTTTGCAAAATATGAAATCTGTTAAACTGCAAACAGTTAAATTCAAATTTAGAGTTAAGAGTGAAAATTATCAAAGCAATAGTTACAATATAGGCGCATTTTAGTTCCAAAGTAGTACTGACAAGAAACATTCCCTGTAGGTGGAAACTGTGGAAAAATTATAAATCCTCATTCAAGGGATAGGAAGCCCTAAAATCTAAATACTGAAATCACTAAATATAAAATTATGTCAAACAGGTTTATGTTGCTGGGAAGCAGATAAATAAGTCATCGTTACACTTTTCAATACTGAAAATGAAAAAAATAGGAAAAGTTATAGAAGGCCAAACACTTCTGGAAACATTTCTTGATCCCAATCTTACATCCTAATATAAAGTGGCTTGCCATCCTTCTCATAGTTACACTGGTTTATCAGGTGAAATTCCATTTGTGTTGGTACAGTTTTGCAATATGAATTAGTTTAATTATAGACAAAAAATACCAATATTAGGATGGTATATATAATTAAAAGAATGTAGATGGATAAAATCAGCTGGAAGCAAGTTGGAAAGTGATGTTACTCCCAGAGCTCAGGAGCAGAGGGTTAATGGAATAGGTCAGGATGGCATCCTATTCATAGCCAGTTGTCTGGCAATTTCCCATCACAAGACTCAGCTTTCAGTTGCCATCACTAATTATTTAAACTAAATGTTCCCCCCATATGAGTGTCCCTGAGGGGTGGATTAAAAGAGCAGGCAGAGAAAGAGGGGAGCAGTGTGAGCCCATATCACAAGGCATGAAGAAGGAGGGAGTCATCTTGTCCCAGCAGGCTCTGGTTCAGCCTGGGCAGGGCCAGGAGAAGCAGTGTGGTGGCCTAGGGTATTGCCCACCTTCAGAAAGGGCACATTTTTGTGAAGTTCTTACTGTTAAGCAGTTTGTGCCAGGCTAGTACTTGACCTGGGGCAGTAATCATGAGTTTGGTGAGGGAGGGCATTGGAAGACAGCACAGATCATTTTACTTTTATTTTCAGCAGTTTTTCTGCTGGCTCTGTTGCCATTAATCACTTAGATTTGATTCCACCTCCTATCAACTTAAAACTTCAAAATACGCCTAAAACTCCCTAGAAAGGCCTGAAAAAGGAATATGCTCACACAACAAAAATGTCTTAACATTGCTGGTGGCTCAGTGAGAAAAATGTAATGAAAGCCACTGACGTGTTAAACTATCCGTATTACTGCAGAACATGCACGCACACACCTGGAATTAAACTGCACTGAAAAAATTAGGAAGTTCCTAAGCAACCTTAATTTCCTCCTTAAGCATTGCTTTGATTTGTTGTCTTTCTCCGTGGGACCATAGGACTTAATCTTTTTGAAGTCAAGAACAGGGGTGCATCCAGTGCATAAACAGCTTTCTAGCATCTCATCACTGCCCAAGGGGTAGCCTCATGCTCACAGAGTTACAAATTATTAAATAAGTGCTACCAATCATAATTATTTAAGTTAGTGTGTTGTTTTCTATAGTATTGATTATATAATATTGACTGCCTTGTGAGTAATGGATAACTAAATCCTTACTGTACTTCTCTGAGTTTAGGTATATTTATTTCTCACCTTACGGAGAGGCACCGAGTACAAAAATTTCTTTGTTGGAAAGCTTCAGTTTACAGAAGCTATAAACCTTCCTGGAGAATATATATTGACCAATTTTCTCCCTAGGTACTTATTAAAATTTAATTTACATTTGCATGGACTATTTGATTTACAGACCAAACTCACAGGAAGGCCTGATTTGGATAAGCTTCTTCTGACCCACTTTTCTCAACCCCAGCAGAGACAAGCCTAGGCATAAGCTCAACTCTTAACAGGGGTCCAGAATTACTTCCAGAAGCAAGATTTTTCCTATCAACATCAACATGATTTTCTCACTTAATTTAACAAAACATTACACATTTTTGTTAAATTATTTAGAAAAAAAAATATATGCTTTTTAAGTGCTATGTATGCAAGTAGAATGATGTAAACAGAGCAAAAAAATCCAAACCTTGCAAGGGACAGACACAACAAGGATGAATTCCAGGATTTCATCTTGCCTCACAAAATAAGAGCAGGTTACCACAGTTTTAGAGTCACGCTGGGCGATTATGTTTTCTGATTATATGGCAGGAAGGAGTATGAGCCACAAGCAGTCTTAAATCTGAATAAACCAAAATAGTTGTATTTCCTTGTCATAAATAGATATTTCAAAGTCTGTATGCAGATCAAGGACAGCACTGAAGGACAGCAAATTTAAAATACGAAGTCTTAGAGAAGCCTATAATTCAGAAATTTGAAACTGAAGGCTTTAAATCAAATTTCAGCACCAGAACACAAAGACGGTGCAGCACCTCAAACAGTCCATGATACTGCATGCCTTGCACTAGGAGCCATGTCACACACAGAAATAGTTCCCTTTCATACTTGTTACAGCTACCTACTCTGAGTAGCATGTCTGTTGGATTTCACTGTGGTTCATTGACGGGCTATTTACTGGTTCAGTTCTTTTAAATGAACCAACAATTTGGGGTACTCAAGAAGAAGGTAGTTCATTTCAAAGAGTTTTTAAAATGCTTTTTGGGAACTCTTCAGAAAGTCTTATGATCGGATCCCACAAAATGATTACCTACATTCACTAGTCCCATCAGAGCATTTTTCATTTGGAACTTATTCTACAAGTTTCTCTTTTCTCACTAATAACACTGCAAAGGATCATCTTAAGCTGTAGAAATGCTGTGCCCAAGCAGTGTGACAAGTAGACATATACTGGACATTCTTCCTGATGCTGAATTTTTCACATTGAATGCCACAGTATTTTGGCATTTGTTTTTGTTTTTCAAAGTGAAAATAAATTTCAAGTCACCATGTTTTATCAAAACCATATGGCTCAACTCAGAGTTCTTTAGTTTGGCAAGATTTGTTTGTGGAAGCAAACGTGATATGAATAGCTGAATTCCCTCTGCAGTTTAAATTTGTTCTTAGAGATAGCCCTGGCCAATGAAAACAAACCATATTTGATTTAAAGTAATAATCACATGATTTAATTCCAGTTTATACAATAAGAACAAAGTTAGATACAAGGAGCACAAAGAAAGAAAATTTGAGTGCAAATTAATACTGTCCAAAAGAGAGATGTTAAATATGCTGGTCAAACTACAGGCTTTGATTAAATCCTTCCAATACCTCTGTAGAAAATCCATTAAGACAAATGCTGACTCAGGACCAGTATATGAGATTTCTTATGAATTACGGGACACAAAACATACTTTAACATTCTTTCCTTAAGTAATTGAAGAAAAATAATAGTGAAAAGAAAAAGGAGAATCCCATTCTTAGAGATAATAAAAACACAAAATCGGGCAAGGTGCACCTTCTATCAACAACACTAAACATTTCAAACACCTTGAACACACTAAACACACTAAACACTCTGAATAGTAATCTTCAAACTATCAGTAGAGAAAAGCTGGCTCATATAAGTTCTACTTGCATGTGATATTCTCATATGTTACCAGAATTTATGCATAGGGGTAATCAAATTACCTACTAGAGTGGCTCAAAGGTGGAAGGAGCAGGGATGAGTTTGGTGCTGCTTGTGGTAGTTGAAAGACAATATGTTCACCTTGTGTTTGAAGTAGCAGTGGAGTTTGACCCAGTTGCTTCTCCAGGGTTAACACCTCTTGCACAGAGAGACATGACTGCACAGTGTATCAGGATGGATTCAGAAGTACCTTTCCATCAGCCATCTTCAGCCCTGGCTCCATCAGAAGAGAAAGCGCATCCAGCTCAGTGTTCAGAAGCACACTGCTGAATTCCAAGTACAGATGCATGCCAAAGTTGCACCAAAATAAACTCCTCTTGAGATCTAAATTGCTAATTTAAATGCATCCACAGAACCCTGCTACCACATGCATACTCAGAGACACATAAAAGACGGCATTTTATGTCAATTTTTCATATTGATAACAACTAGCAAATCCTTGTACTTTGGTTATTAAAGGTATCAGTTTTTTTCTTTTTTCATTTTTATCCTGGACAACACCTAGTCCTTCTGGGACTGATCACATAATATGCTAGCTGAAGAAGAGTGCAGATTCAGACAGCCAGATCTCTTTTCTGGGATGTAGCACTACACTGTAAAATTGGAGTAACGCCAACGACATCAATGGAGTAGCTCTGGAAATACATAATTTAAACTAAGATTAAAGGTAATTACCAGTAATAATATAAAAGCAAATTTGTCTTTCACCAAAATACTTTGCCAAGCAACAATGCTTAGTTCCTCTGCATCATCTAATTCCACTGCAGTAAAGATGGCTGCCCCAGCATACATTTTTAGCAGTATTTGGAGTAGACTGAAACGGTAGTCAGAAAATTACTTGTCTCTGCATTCTCTTCATGTTTTGTTAGCTGAAGGTCTTGCTTTTTCTTCACCATTTCCAGCTAAAGAAGAACCCAGGTAGTAATTGCCACACATAGTTGAAGTTATGATCATAGGTGGTATAAATCTGATATTAGATTGGAGAGTTACTTTGTAAAAAGCTCTCAGGAGAACCAAACTGTCATGGTATTTCTTCCCTGGTACTTAGCGTAAAATAGACACGTCCTGCTCATCATTTTTTCTGAAATTCAGGCTTTTTTAATTATACTTTATTATACTGGAAACCCAGAGAACTTTTTACCAAAGGAAAAACTCTCCTTGACTGGTAAAAATAAAATTGAAACATTAGTTTTTTTATTTTAGGAGCAATATTTCTTCCACATGAAGAACTTCAAGAGAGTTCACTTAAAAACAGTGAATTTGTTTTTGTTTTTTCCTAATGACTCAGGTTTGCCTTTTTCTGAGCTCCAAGTGTATCTGATAATCATTTAGTTCTTTATATTGGAATTTCTATTTTTCTTCATATCTAACTACTTTTAAGCCATTTAAAGTCTGTGTCATGACACAAGACTCTCTCAGTCATGTCTAATCTAGATATGTTGATGTCTTAGTATGTACTGTGTGAATAAGCATGGATAATGTATGGGAAAAATAAGTTGTGTATATGCTATTTTTTAAAGAGCGCTGGTAAAGACAGATAGCTACAAAGACATTCTTGTCTCTTGTTTAAATTTTGTCTGCCTCTGACAACTTTGTCATTCGACTGTTTAAAGTGATTGTAGTAATCAAAAGATGAAAAACATCACAGCAGTGCTCTGGCATTAAAGTTTCCTAAGTTCTATTCCTTCCCTACTGGGAGTCTTGCTGGCTACATCTGCACTGCCGTTACTGGCTGTACTTGAACCAGGTTTTAAAGGTTTTAAAGGCAGCGATAAGGGCTAGGTTCATCCATTTAGCTTGTAGCAAGCAGGTTGGCTTATGTTTGGATTTTCTTGGTGGAAAGTCTGTTGGCTCACTCTTAACCACAGCTAAAGCATGGAGGGAATTGTAGGTGGTAAAGCAGCAGTTCCTCATTTCTCCTCCTGCCAGCACCTTTCTCACACATAAGTTTTCAGGTAACATAAGCACTTTGAAATTACATTTGAGAATGGCTTGCTCTGTTTCAAACCTCATGTGCCTGAGTCTGAAGAAGAACTCATGTGCCTGAAAGCAGGCCTAATATAAGTTGCAACCTCTTCTTGTCCTGTTTATATCCCTTGATCATAACAGTGACAACAGCACTACTGCTGCAGTAAAAATCAGGTAGAAGAGAAGGTTTTCAGCATAGAAACAACATTAAGTTCAATGCGGCAATGCTGAGAAAAAGCCAAAGCAGTTTAAGAAGAACATTCTCCCTTTGTTTTCCGAAGGCCAGTTTTCATCAACTTTTCAAAGATAAGCCTCTCAGACAGCTTTGGATTCACAGCAGTCATCTAGACTTAGAACCTGGGTACACGAGTGACGCAGCCCTCAGCACAGCAGAGGGGAATGCCAGCTGTATTATATTACAGTCAGTAATATAATAGTCAGTCTAATAGCATGTACCTTTATAAAAAGCAGTAGAAGGATATACTGTTTTAGTTAATTTTACGTGAGAAACACACTGTCACTTTCACTACTACCCTTTTCGTAGAACTGTTGTGCATGTTGCTTATCTCTTACCGTGGTCACTTCATCTAAGGCCTGGGTTCATTAAAGCCTGCCTTACATTGCTTTTTAGGATTTATCAGTAGACGTAATATGTTTGGAGTTGCCCTAATAAGGAGCATCTGGAGACGTTTATTACATTCCACTCTCAGCAAACTTTGGCAATCTTTAATAAATAAATATGTAATAAACATTTAAATGGTCTTCACTAAAACCCCAAGATTTATTTCCTTTGCAAGCTGTTCTCCCTTTTATGCATTTTCCCTCACACAGTCCTGGCTCCTGGCTACTTCTGTTTTATGATGCACTTGCACAACAGGCAATTCCCTCACAAGGGCAGAGCATCAAAGAACAAGTCTCTAAGTGTTTTATTATTTCATACTCTTGCTTCAACCTCCTTCAAAACCTGCCTTTAGTTTATTACATAAATGATTGGATTTTTCCTCATATATATTTACTACAGTGTTCTAGAACATTACATTTAAAATATATCCTTAAAGTGGTACAGAAGGAGTGTACATCAACAATAATATGATTGCAAATCTGCAGTGTATAGCTGGGGTCCGGGAGCTGTTAACCTTTATTATCCTTCCTTGTCTAATAGATTTCAGGAGCCCCCAGTTCTATTTGGTGAAACTTTGCTGGAATACCTTCCATCCTCTTCTTTGTGATACTGACCCCTGCTCAGCAGTATGGGATCTTGGAGCTGCAGATCTGAAAAATACATATTTTTATTTGAAACTGTGAAACTAGAGTGAAGTACTTGTTTTATACTTTTGATTCATCATTCACTTGTCTCTAACATCCTATTACTTCAGATGAATCAGCACATTTTTAATGCATTTTCTTAACTGATTGTCAAGCACAATGCTGTGGAGAAGCCCTAACAATCAGAAGAGAGAAGAGCTCTGGAGACTCAGATAAATGGTATTCTCCTTTTGAAGGCTTCTAAAAAATAAGAGAGCAGTAATGAGCTGACAGGGTGCTGAAAAAAGGAAGAAGAGAAGAAAGTTGGCCTGTGCAGTATTTGTTGCCCACAGCTTGTTCTTATTATAATTCAGGTAACAGCTCAAGCAAGCACTCTTGTTCTAGCTTTATCCCGGCTAACTTGGGGAGTCACAGCAACAAGGACAAGAACTCAATTAACAGCACTACAAAACAGAATATCTTGTTCAGTGATAGTGAACACTTCAGTGAAGATCTTGCTTACGTGGCCATAATTACTATACCAAAATAATACCTTGCCGCTTCACGTACTGATTTGCGTCACTCCTTCCCTCGCTAATACCCATATGTGCTCCAAAAGAACTGACCACCATTTACCTCAAACTGACTCATTCATTCAGGAAAGCGATTTAAACACTTAGCAAATGCTCTCAAGCTGTATTAGGTTTTTAATTTTCTAGGGGAAAACATGGGCTTTAATGGGTAACTGCTTCTTCGAAGTATGTTACTGGATACAAGATTATTTCTCCCCACAGATTTTAATTTATTTTATATCCTTAGTCAGTCAGTGCTGCTGATTCCCGATAACACATTGTGGAATAATTTAATATGAGGGCAAAACAAGTTATTTGGAATATCAGAAATGATATTGCATTTAAAAATAAAAAAATCAGCTGTGCCCAGGTTACCAGCCTGTGCTGTTCTGCTGTTTTGCCAAAGCACTGTCAGTGCCCACCAGTGTGTATCTACCTTCTCTGACCACAGCCAAGATTAGAGGTGTGAAAATAATGGAGACTCTGCATATATATTCATGGCAGAAAACGGGAACGTTCTGCCTTAAGGAAATGCAAACGTGTCACCATCACATCACATTTAAATTACAAATACTGTTTTTAGTTTTTTTTTTTTTTTTTTTTTTTTTTTAAAAAAAAAACAAAAAACAAAAAACAAGCAAAAAAGAAACCCTGCATCTTGAATCCTTGTATACATCTGTACTTCCTAGAAGAAAGACTCAGGACACATGACAGCCATGAAAATGTGCCTTGGGTATCCTATGTCAATGTGCAGTCTCCTTTTCTACAATACATGGCAAGGCCTGTTATTCTTTTTTCCCCTCAGTCTTCTATTGCTGATGCTGCTCTGCATGGCTCACATTGAGCGACTTTTTAACATCATTCTGACTCCAGTTGGGAATGCTTGACAAAGAATACACCTCCTCCAACCCTTCCTTGGTGTTAGCATCTCACTTCTTAACTTTCTTCTTTGCAGATCCCATAACATCTCTGTTTGTGTAACAGAGAAACAAAGCTTATTGAAGTTGTTACCACAACGGCAGTACTGTTTTGAGGCTTTTTGCTATGGTTCATACTGGGATTTGTACTTAGCAGTAGCGTCCTAGAAAGAAGAATCAAGGGTTTAAGGGCTTGTAAGAACTGAAAACACAACCTGAGAGAACCACTTAGAGCCCATCCACTTACACAGATACAAAAGGCTCCATGTTACTTTAGCCTATTTCTGTACTTATAAGCTGATTTTGCTCCAGAGAGCAAAACCTGCTAATGTTGGCTTGAACACAAGTGGGCTTTGTATATCTAAAACACATCTTTGATTGAAGGTACTGAACGATTTGTGGTATTATGCTGAAATTACAAGACCTCTGAATCCTGAGTGGGTGCTTGTAGTGTTGAAACTTAAATGTGTGGGTACAAACTTTCAGAAGATGACATCCTGCTACTCTCTTTCCATCTCCATTTACTCCTTGGAAAATGCTGGAAACCCTCTCTCAAGAGCCATCATCATATGCCAGTATACACCAGCTCACTGCACACACTGGATGCATCATCTGAAGAGATTTATCTGCAAACATATCTGAACTTCACATGGCTTTTAAGAGGAGAACATTTTTCATGAAGGAACAGAATATATTTTTTGAAAATATGAATATTTCACATGCTTTCTGGAAGTATCTTTTAGATTTGCAAGATCCAAGAAATTAAAGTTGCAGTTCTTTATTTTGTTAGGGCTAGTATTTTCAAATAGGAACCTATTTTCAAAGTGTCAGAGAACGAAGAAATGGAAGTGAAAATACTATCCAGAAGTTGAATGCAGAGACTTCCTTGGCATGATACCCAGGGTTCATTTGGTCTGTCCTGTACTGTATGCGCTTTCTGACTTACACTGATGTTTTGACTCCTGAGTAACTCCCTCTACTGGGGGAATTTGGATAGCACAGGTCCACCAGGTTCTTTCCATGACCTGCCTGCATAAATGCTGTTTTGGAGGAAATGCATATATTATCAGGAAAATTTCCATACTCTCTGAAATACATACTTTTTTGTTTGAAGTCCATTCTGTTCTCGCTGAAAGCATATAGTTTTTGAGCGTGTTTGATAATACAGACAGCAATTCTTTAACATGAACATGGCACTGTTTTCTTTTACTGTCTCTTGTACTCTCTTTCCAAGCTTGCCTATATATGGTTTTCCATCTGTTGATGGAAGAAAAACAACAAAAACCAACTTTAACAGAAGACAGAAATACAAAAATTTGAATGACTTTGTTAGGCTCCATAACAACAGTAGGAATGCAAAAATAGACTTGCTTTCCAGTGCTCTCAGTTGTTGCTGATACAAGAAACCAAGGCTTTACTTGGAAAACACAGCATCACTTAGCATTTCATAAAGCATTTTGCTTTTGTTGTGGCTGCGAGGCAGAAGTAATCACCGACCTCCCTCTCAGAAACTAACAGCTAGAGCCTGTGGTAAGTGTACTCTTTACAGTACAGTAGAGTAAAGCTGGGAAATTGCCAAAAGCATGTGTAAATCAAGGAGGATTAGAAACAGGTGACTGCCAAGCAGCTCAGTCAGAAAGCCCTCATATGCAAACAAGTGGAAATTACTTCTGTCTTTAGAGAAAAAAAAAAAGAAAAAAAAGAAAAAAAAAAAAAAGAAATAAAGAAAGAAAAAAACAGCCTCAAAGAGGCTTGAAGAGTAAATACTTCAGGGATATATCACAAATCTTCAGAAATTGAAACGTAAGGAAGAGAGGGCTGATAGGATGGTACAGCCATCATTTTTTTCACTCCTACTGAATCTTCCAGAGCTGCTGGAGTAGGTCCAGAGGAGGACACAAAGAGAATCAGAGTACCTCTTTCAATGGAAAAGGCTGAAGGAGCTGGAGCTTTTCAGACTGGAGAAGGCTCCAAGGAGACCTCATTGTGGCCTTCCCATATTTAAAGGAAGCTTACATACAGGAAAGAGACCAACTTCTTATATGGCAAATAGTGATAGGACAAGGGAAAATGGCTTTAAACCAGAAGAGGGAAGACTTAGGTTAGATCTCAGAAGGAAATCCTTTACTCAGAAGACAGTGAGGCACTAGCACAGGCTGCCCCAAGAAGTTGATGCTCCATCACTGAAGGCAATCAAGGCCATGCTGAGTGGAGTCCTGAGCAGCCTGATCTGGTATGGGACAACCAGCCCACAGAACAGGGTTGAAACTAGAATATCTTTAAGGTCTCTTCCAACCTAATCCATTCTGTGATTATGACACCAAGACAAAAGCCTGATGCGGTTGCTGTCTTCTGCCAGTCTCCTTGCCACTCACTGGAAGAATTAAAATGCCAGAAATAAAGTGCATGCAAAAATAAGATACATAGTGGACAAAAACCCCATACTGCTTTTAACTATCCCTGCAAAATATGCAGTTGTTAATTTCAAAGAATAATTGTGTCTGTCACTTGTGTCTAAACATCTGTTTTATGATCTCTAGAGAAAGTTGTGAATAATAAATTCAATGTCAGTAAATACAGAGCAGTGTTGATCTCTTCTGCTCTTCAAGTCACACTGCTGTTATTTAAGGGCTTGAAATGTTTCTTTTCATGGCTAATTGATTGTGATCTATGTGACAAGTCTCCCAAAAGGAAAATATCACTGAGGGATCTTTTGCCTTATTAAAGGCAATGTCTCATCTTTAAAAGTTGGTTGCTCTCATCTTTGAGGTTGTTTTCACAAAGTTAAAGTGGAACCAGGCTGAAAACCCAGAAAGCCTATACCACAGAACCCAGGAGCAGAGAAGCCATATCGTCCTAATAAATTTGAGAAGAGGAAGTACCCACTCAATGGGGAATTTGGGTTATGCCATCATCACCGCATAAATAAGGGACAAGTTACACACGTGACTTCCACTGAGAGGTCCACGTGAAGGACTAAGCACACCTCATGGCTTCCAAGGAGGCCCTCAGAAAACCAGTTAGCAACTCCATTCACCAGTAGGCATCGCCATTACAAATTTGCTGGAGGAAAGAAAAATATCAGCCTGGTATGCTGTTACTTATCAGTACTTTCCACAGCATGTTCCTGCTTGTATCTGATGCATTTATGTAGTCTTCCTCCATATCTGCCTTGCTGGATTTCCGACTCCCCAGCAGTCAACCTGTCAAAGCTGGATGGCTTTCTTTTTGTCCTCAGGATACCAAGGATAACAAGATATTTAAAACGGCTTTGGTCTTCTCTGTTTCAAGCTCTGGTTCTGGTCCTTATCCCTGTGCCCCACATCTTCCAGTGGACTCGGCTCACTGCTGTGATTACAGTAACCTTGCAGCACTGCAGCGCTGATCACAGCAGCTGAGCGTGAGCTTGCCGGGAGGTAATGATTTCACGATGTGCACAGAAGTAAAAAAGGCAGTGAGGATTTTTTTCTTAGAAATAACCGAGCATCCTGTTTTTCATTAAATTTTAATGGGTTAAGAAGGTCAGACACAAAACTCAGGACCAGGCACCAAAATTGTGTCTCAGAGAAAGACTACAAACTGAAAACATTATTGTATCTTTGCTTTTTCTTTCTTTCTTATCAGTTTCTGCAAGTTTCTTTCATTTGTTTTGATTTTTAATATTTTTTAACCTTTATTTTTGAATGAGGACTGAGTAGAATTTTATAAATAGTACATATTTTTGAACTTTTTTTTTTTTTTAAAGTGACTGCACATGACCTAAAATTCATAAGATTGGAACAGAAAACCAACATAAAAATAACTGGTTCATTTTAAATCACTTTTGGATTTAGTTGCAGGACAGATGTCACAAACTCTGATCTGTCACTCTAACTCACCAATCAGCTCAGGAACTATATATGTGAACAATGAAATACATTCAGTTTTGGAACTCGCAGTCCGAATCAAGCAGATCCTGAATCTTCCAAAGCACATTTCCCATTGATTTTCCTGGGTTTGTCATCCTGCCAGAACCGAGACAAATTCAGTATGTCTACACAACCTGCCCAAAAATCTGAGGTGGTGAAACAGATGTCACTTCTAAATATTTTGAGCATAAACTGAACTTTCCTATATCTCTATGCAGCATCTTGCTGTCTGAAGGCAACTTTCATTTGGGAGTTAATAACTATTTGAGATAAAATAGATGCAGAGAAAGTAACTGGATAGAGAGGCAGGGGTCTATTAGTAAAACAGCACTTGATAAATTGGAACCTGCAAGTGTATGAACTGTTAACAATTACAGCTGATACATAGGTTTTAAATACCTATATATGTACCGGGTGTGTTTGATCACAGAATCACAGAATCACCCGGGTTGGAAGGGACCTCAAGGATCATGTAGTTCCAACCCCCCTGCCTAGCAGGGCCACCAAACACACACATTCAGATCAGGTTGCCCAGGACCCCGCCCAACCTGGCCTTAAACACATCCAAGGACAGGGCATCCACAACCTCCCTGGGCAACCCGTTCCAGGGCCTAACCACTCTCCTTGTAAAGAACTTCCCCCTAACATCCAACCTAAATCTTCCCTCCTGATGCTGCTTCTCTGTTCTGTGCTACTGCAAGGAAGAAAACAAAACAATGAAGTTAATATGCAGAGCTCAGGACCGAGACAACCAAACAGATTTCTATTACTTCAGTGCAAACTAAAACCTACTCTGAAACTCACTGTCCCTATGCAGTGTGACACTATTTATCAGAGTTTCCCAGCTGCAAAGAAACTGTCTTCTGGGTGACCCTCATAATGGATAGGCTAATGCACTTGTTTAAGTCTCTAACCTGCAGTGGCTTTGCTGAGCCTCATTGAGAGATTTAATGATGTGAGAAAATAAAGCCAGAGAGCTCCAACTGAAGGCTGAGATCTTAATAGCTATTTCTCTCTGAACATCTTCATGTCATGTTTGTATTTGCCAAATCAGGCATACAATTAACAAGTGCTGATGAAATAGACAGGGCAGAATTGTTGCTAAATTAAACATTTTGTTCATTCTGCATCAAATGCTGAGCTCATTCTTGTATCTGTCCTGGTAAAAATAAATAAATAAATAAATAAATCTATTGGACACTTCAGCATCTTGATTCGATTCTCTTCTTATTTGTTTTTCAAAATCAAAATCCACTAATCACAGTCTAGGATTTTCCTCCACAGCATAACTTCTAACAAAGTAAAGAAGGTCTCAGAGGAGATTTAGACTACCCAGTCCTCATCCCAGCAGATATTTTTTCATCTTCTCTCCAGATAAACGTGGATAAAAAAAAAAACCTACCTGCTGTTAGTAGCACTTGTGCCCCCACCCAGCCTGCACATACAGGTGTGCTTGCACATCTTCAATATTGACTGCTGCTGCTGTACAGTTTGTGAGATCACAAGATCCAGACCAAAAGAGAAATAGCCACTGCAGCTTAATGAGGCGGTGCTCAATTTTGCCTCAATTCCAAGTGATACTTTTTGCCTCAGAGTGCTTTGGTAGCCCTGCGATGGAAACTGGCACAATGCTCAGAGCTTATTTTATCATGTTTTACTGTCCTGTCCAATGTTTCATCCATATCCCCTTCTGCAATTCAAAAGCTTTCTAATTTAACAGCTGATATTTCCCTTAGATCTGAGCTTAGCTCTTGCCAGAAACCAACATGTAGCAGGGGAAAAGACCAGGTGGAAATTCACACACTGAAGCTCTTCTTCATGCTTGTGGTCCCATTTTATACTACCTGAGCATGGACATGATCCTCATTACCTCCAACTTTAAACAACCCTAGTGCAAATAACTGATCAAGGAACAACAAAGCATTTTTTTGTTTTGTTTTTAATTATTCTTTATCCAACAGCTTGCTATATTTATCATAAAAGTGTAATTTTATCTGGTATGTCATACACGCAAATGTTTTAGAGCTCATGCCTTATGGTTTGGAAGTTAACACACACAGGGCTGCTTGTTTAGTCCTGAGGTGTTATCCACATCTCAGTGGGTCTCTAATAGATTTTCCACATCATTTAATGCCTTGCAAGATATAACATTGCATTGTGTCATTTTTCAAAAGCAATTAAGCCATAGTTATGATTTTAGGGAAGTCGCCTGCCAATTCATCAGAAAGCAATATGTTTCTTTTTCCTAACTCACGAAGACAACCGATCCAACTCTAAAAAGTGAAATTCTTAGGATTAGAAGAAATGGTTGTAGAATGGCTGCTATATGCACAGGTGAAAACAGACCCTGTAGCTCCTCTATATAAGCTATATGGCTCTGAAAAGAAGTTGTAGCAAGGCAAGCGTCAGCCTGATGTCCCAGGAAACTAGTGATCAGAAGTAATGGCTTTAAGTTGCCCCAGGGGAGGTTCAGGTTGCATATTTGGAAAAATTTCTTCTCCAAAAGAGTGGTAATGCATTGGAACAGACTGCCCAGGGAGGTGGTGGAGTCCCCATCCTTGGAGGTGCTCGAGAAACATGGAGGTGTGGCACTGAGGAATATGATCAATGGGCATGGTGAGGATGGGTTGACAGTTGGACTAGATGATGTTAGAGGTCTTTTACAATCTTAATGATTCTAAGAACCAAGTCTGATCCAAAAGTGGCCACAGACACACAAATGCAATTCCTGTCCCTCTCCCCTGCTGATGCACTCAGGCGAGCACTAACACTTCTCAGGGTTACCACAGATTCACCCAAATTAGACACCAAGTGGAGGATCTGAAGATCCTCAGCTACCCATGCAGATAAACCAGTATCTTGGGAGAAGTAGCAACTTGGAGCAGAGCCCATTCTATCAAGTTTTGCTAATACTGATGAGCTGGCAGCAAGGCAGCAGTCATAACAATCAGAACAATAGGGAAGAGGAGGCTGTGTCCAGGCTCCAAACTATGAGATCTAACCAGGAAATAAGATGAACATCAGGAGCTGTCTGGAAATCACTCCTTAAAGCCCTCCAAAAGCTTTCATGAAACATCTTTAGAAGGATACAAAACATCTTTAAAAGGATACACAAACTGTGCGCATGCTGAGCCAACTTACTAATTTAAAGAGAGTAACTATCAGTCTCACAAGAGGTAAAATTTCATTTTAGGCCATTTTTAGTAGCTTATAATACTCTAATTCCTTTTAATCTTATGCTCTTTCATGCTTTCCTCTGTGCCAAAGCTGAAATATTTTGTTAAAGTTGAATGGAAATCAGCTCACAATTTCAGATGCGAGTTTAAAACAGAAGCAATTTTACAAACCTAATTATACATATTTAGAAAAGGCTTAGAGGCTGGATAAAAATCATCCCTGCCCTGGAGCCTCACAAGCTTATGAAAATGTGGAGATCAACAAAGGGCAAAACCATCATGCTCATTTTGCACATTTCATTAGATCTAAAGAACAAGCCAAATGTGTGATGAGGAGGAATAGGGCGAGGTAGGAGGTCTGGCTCATAGCCTTACCGCTATGTAAATTTGCAATGCAAATTTCTCATATGCAGTAAAGTTGCCATTATAGTTTGATCAAGAAATGGTTTGAAAATATATGAACTGAACAGTTTATGTTTAACTTCATTCTGCATTCTTATAATCATTTCCAAGTCCAGTCCAGACAGCAAAAAAAACCTTGTCACAGATATTGCATTTGGTTCAGAAGGGCTATTCAAAGTGCTCCTGCTTCAAAGCAGGAAAGAATCTGCGACTGTGTGAACTGCAAAGAAATTTCCTGATATATAGAGGAATTTGGCACTTAATACTTTTGTTTTTCCGTGTGCTGTGAGGCACAGTAGTGGTTACTGTAAGGAAAAGATAACAACATAGGATGGTTAGGCAATAGTTGATACTTTCTTTTCTATACTTCTGTCCAATTTTCAGAGCCATTGCCTACGTCTGAAGCCTTTGCTAGGAATATATCTTGGTCCTTAATTATTAACATTAGTGATATGATCTTAAATGGCAAAAGAGATTCATCAGCAAATCTTATTCATCCCAACACCTTGAGCCTACTTTTTTCCAACTAAATAAAATATCACCCTGACTGCTGTCAAGTGCGTTAGAAAAGGCAAGATAAATAGATCTGTCATCTTAAAGTTTCTTGTAATGATTTAGTAAGTCTTCATTAACTCTTTCAAATATATATTATTTCAGGCTGAATTCAATCTCATGTGCTAATGGCTACTCTTGTCTTACAAAGGACTAGCTATTTTCTATCTATAAAACCCAAAACAAATGGACTAAGTGGTATCTGATAATAAGCACTTACAATGAACAACCTGTGACCAGGTTCATTGATTGAAAAGGAAAATCTGTGTCTATTTCTCTATTTTAAATATAGACTAGGAAAAAAAAATCCTTATGTTGGGGTCAGAGTGGTCTCACTAGCAAATATCATCATGAACATTTGCCATTGCAATAGTGAAAGGCTAAAATCTTCCTTTAGTCAGCCTGTGAGCCAGGATATATTCAGAATGCAAATGTTGCACCTTGACAACAGCAGAGTATTTGGCTGGTCTCTTGCAACCTACTCATGACAACTTAAAAAAAATCAGCTCACAACAATTGTGTTACATGGACAGGAGGAATCCCTATAATCCTACTGCAACTCACTTCACAACACATGTGATAAGAATTGGAGAACACTGCTCTATTATTTGACTTTCATCTACCAACAGGAGTAAAAGTAAAGTTTTCTGGGACTGGCACTATTTAACACTTTTGTTGGTGACACAGACAGTGAGACTGAGTGTACTCTCACACCAAGTTATGTATGCCATCCATAAAAACCTTGACAGGCTGCAGAGGTGGGCCTGTGCAAACCTCATGAAGTTAAATAAGGCCAAGTGCAAGGTCCTGTATCAACCCCTCTGTATCAGTACACACAGAGATGAATGGATGGAGAGCAGCCATGTGGAGAAGGACTTGAGATACTGGTGGACACGAGCTGGTCATGTGCACACACAACCCAGAAAGCCAGCTGCATCCTGGGCTGCATCAAAAGAGGAGTGGCAAGCAGGAGAAGGGAAGTGGTTCTCCCCTTCTATTTCACTCTTGTGAAACCCCACCTGGAGTACTGCATTCAGCTCTGTGACCCCCAGCATAAGAAGGATGTGGAGTTATAGAGGTACCCTAGAGATGATTAGAGGGCTGGAACACCTCTCCTATGAAGAAAGTCTGAGCGGGTATTGTTCAGCCTAGAGAAGAGAAGGCTCCAAGCAGACCTTATAGTAACCTTCCAAAACCTAAAAGGGGCCTGAAGGAAAGGCAGTGTTGAAGCATTTTTTATTAAAATAGTATTGAAGGCTAAAGCTGGAGCTAGGAATGAGGATAGATACTTACTGTGTACTACATAGTGTTTCTGTAACTATTTCATGCTGTAATAAATAGGATGTACCTTGTTATCAAATTAATGTTGAAGGAAGTGATCCTCCAACTACATAAACTATTTGTCTTGAACTCTAGAATAATTTCGAACATCAACAAAAGCGCAATTTATGGTTTACAGCTACATAACTAAAAAACTCCAGAGTTTTTCCACAAGTTTTTCATTAGTGTACAAATCCCAAAATATTGCTGTAAATAAAATAATTTCAGTAAATCTTTCATTATCCAGGCCAAGCTAACTCTCCAGGTTTACTAGTAGGGATTTGTAAACAAACAAACAAACAAAAAGTCAAGCTCCTTACTGTCTTTCAAAGAGTAAGAGTTTTTGAAAACAGTACAGACTACTTACAAATTACAACATCTTTACCATCACTTTTTTTTTCCTGAGTTGCAACAGGACACCTTTCCTTCAGAAGCCAAAAGAGCAGAACAACCACTCATATTTTCCACCAAATAATGTTTCAAACCCATCTACACAGTAATTCACTTTTCTCTGAAAATATTTTTGTTAAAACAAGGGCACAGGTTAGAGGCACTGAACACTCGTAAGTCTGGAAATAAGACTTGTAGATGACATCTTCAGCCAATGAGTAGAAAGCCTCAATTCCTATCATAAATGTAATAACTATAGCAACATCATTCTGCAGTACTTCTATGTCAAAATCCATTTATCAAATTCCTCAATCACCGTAAAGCAATCAGCTAACAAGTTACCATAATAATAAAACAGAAAAACCTAGTGCGACTTTACAAAATGTATTAAATCTCATGTTACGTGGTCAGGCCCGCATAGCCTAGGCTAGAGAAAGATTGGATTCCAAAATACGTTTTCCCACTTCTCACTTCCCACCATTCACCTGAGTCTACAATGCTTTTTCAAGTCATTGTGAAACCCTGTCTGCAACCTGACAAAGGTTGTTTGCAACTACACTGCTCCAGAACAAATTTGCAATAGCTTACCACTCTACCCTTAAAATTTTCATAGCAATTGTACTTCTAGAAGAAAGCATTCAGCAACTCCGAGCACAGCATATCAACATTTAGTATGTGATATAATTCATCCAGTACATATGGGGAAGCAACATGGGCAGCACCAACACTCCTTGGGAGAGAACATCAACAATTACGTTTAACAAAAAACAGCCTCTAACCTAAGTCAGAGCTATTCAAAGATCCATAAAATTTCTTTGTGAGATGAGAACTAAATTCATTAAAAACAAACAAACACCAGAAGATATGTCAGGTTTATAAACTAATACAATATTGCTCTCAGGTTGTCCTGTTTGATTACATACCTGTGAATAATTTCTCTTCTTGGCTGCTCTACCAGAGCTCAGCCTCTCACCCCCACACCTGCCAAATCCCAACTCTATTCCCAGAGTCTTAATTACCTCTTTTTTACTCTTGTCATCTAATTGATTGGTATAATTAAATTAAATTAGGAGCAGTTGTTTCTAATTTTTTTGTTAGCTTTGAGTTTGTTACTTCTTCATTGGATATCACAAAAGTAGATGTGCTTGAAAACAATCCTTTCTGTATAAGATGCTTAATATAACCCATTAAATCTCCCTACGCAATATTTTTTTTACACTCTTAAATTGTACTGGTATATCACAAAGCAGCTGTTACTACACATTGGTAAAGCCAATTTCTGAACCAATTGATTAAGATAATAAGTATGTGTTAATATAATGTGTGACCAACTGCATTTTGTCTTGTCTAGACTTCTAACAGACAGTTCTGTTTGATTCTATCAATTTTAAATAAATAACACATTTGAACAATAGTAATGGAAAGGTTTAGCAAAGTAGGTGTCATACACTGAGTCAAAACTCATCAAAAGGAAGTTCTTACACGTTAGAAGATTTAGAAATCAGCTTCGTATGAGTCAATTTTACACTCAAAACAGGAGACACATGTAATTTTTTTCCATCCATTTGTCTTAGTTATAGATCTTCCTTTCCCTTTTTAAAACTCAGAGTAAACAGTCTGTACTGTAGGCTCCAGAAAATAAAAATAAAAATAAAAATAAAAATAAAAAAATTCCAGAGCTCTGGAAAATTTTGCAACCTTTTTAGGAAGTGGTTAAACAGGAATACATAACATGAAATGTGCATTAGTGAATTTTTTTAAGAAACAGCATTAATTTCTTCCTTGATGTAAGGTGTGTTGTACATCATGCACAATATGTTCACTACTAAATATTTACATCTTATTTTTTAACATGATTTTTCCTCTTGCCTCTTGGTAGCAGTCAGAATTTATAGAATGAATCAAAAGAGCCTAAGGTCTATGATATTTTTCTGGTTTCTGACAGTTTTTCTATCCATCTGGAATTGCAAATATTTTCTTGCTACCTACAGATTTTCACTGAGATTCTTTGTCATTTACAGGCTGGTACCTAAGATGAAGTCTTCCATATGTGAAGCATTTCATGTGGATGCACTCCTTTCTGTGAAGACTATAGTGACAAATAATTACAGATTGTTGGTATGGAAGTTAGAAGGAGAAATAAAATAAGCACATGAAAAATAAAAGGGATTAAATATAAACAGGGTTCAAAATTAACTGTCCCTTAAAAATCTGTCTTCAAGAAATATCTTGATGATTCATACTGCTGCGTAATACTAGGTCACTGCAACATTTTCACACTCCCCTCTTCCATCCCTCCTCCTCATTCCTATTTCCCATATTTGCTTTATCTAACCTGTGATTGTATGTAAAAGCTGGCAATCACGTAGGAGTCACATTGAATTTGTACAGCACCTAGTTCAAGTCCTGTTCTTAGTGGTAAAGTTATCACTGGGTGTCATAAGATCACCCTCGAAATAGCACTCCAGGAAATCAGTTTTGTGGATTCCGGTCCCACAAAGACTTTACCAGTATTAATAGGACCACTGAAGAAGCACAAAGTAAAATAAGTACAAATGAGTCTTTGCAGGATCACAGATGCACACTGAAGGCTGACTATACTCTGTGCCACGTTTCAGAGGCAGAAGTCTTAGCATAGGGAACAGGTAAGATGAACATATGTTACTTAGCATTTATGCTAAGTGAAGTAGCAACAGTGAAAATACTTTGAGAATGTGTGAAGGGAAGCATTAAATCTTTCTCATTACATTTTTTTCACCAAAGAATTTATTCTAGACAATGAAATTTGTTTAGAACTAAAGGCTCAAGCTATGCTGTGTTTCTCTAGGTTCAGCTGAGTGGGAAAAAAAATTAAAAATCACTATCAGATAGGCAGATTATTCTTGGATGTGGATGTAGGTAGAAAAATATGGGTAGCACTTAAGATTAGGCAAGGAGTAGGAGGAGATGTCTGCAGAGGAGAAAGCAGAATTTTGTATCTGAAAGTGTAAAGTTGAAAGACATTTGAAATACATCTGAAATACAATCAGAAATACCATCAGTAAAGAGAATGAAAAATTATGAGGTATACCTTGATCATTTCTGAATAGGGGTCAACTTCATTTTTTATCCCTCAATTTCCAAAATTGAGACTCTATTTTTTATTTATAATTTTGAAAGTTCCATTAACCCAAATATTTTTTCCCTCTTTCTTTTTCCTTTTTCTTTTTCCTTTTTTTCCCCCTTTTTCTTTTTCTTACTCTTTTTCTTTTCCTTTTTCAAGCCTTTAAAATAAAAACAGTCAAAAAATCACAAAGTTGTTGAAGCAGGAATCACTATCATTAGCCCAGATGATTTTCAATAGCTCTCAGGATATGTGTGGTCCATATTTGCTTTCCTCCTCTATAAGAGAAGTTCCATAACTACATCTCTTGCCCAAGAGAAGTGAGAGGATCATCCTGGTTGTCTTTTGTTTTCTACAGGTGTTGTTTTTTCTTTATATTGATTTTGTATGATTTTTTTTTTTTTTTTTGCTTTGTTTTTAAATGGAGCTGTTTCACCAGAAAGCCACTTGAAAGAAAACCATCAAAGTCTCTTTTCAAAAAGTTATAAAATAACCTTTTCAAGGAGTTGGGAGACTTTAATTCAATCTCTTCCGATAATTCGGCCAAATGATATCTCTAAATATGGTACAGAGTGGTATGATTAAGTGAACATTCAGGTACAACTATAATATTAACAGAACTGGATAAATCAAAGGCAACCCCACAGGATAACTCACCACCATTTTTGCTTATGAGTACCCAAAGCAGAAACATGTCTAACCCTGCTGTGGGGAGTCAGATGGAGACAGCAGGGAGTGCGGGAGCGGGACACGGGCTGCCCAGAAGGAAGATACTGGCACATCATCTCCTCCCACCTCCTCTTCTGGCCAGGAGAACCTCTGACAGGGACTCATCTGTGCACTTGGCGCCATTGCTCTTCACTTGTCCAGCTCCTGCTGTTGCAGGAGCAACTTCCCTCCTCCTTTAGCTTCCATTGGTTTTTAGTATCTACTGAGGTTTTCTAGCTGGTCCTGAAGCTGACCAAGCCCTGAGCCAAGTACTAAAACCGCAAATCCTTCTCAAAGGGGGATGTCAGCAATATTTGTCTATAGCCAGACAAAGGAAGGGCAGGAAAAACAGAAGCTGTGGTAAGGCCTTTGAGAGAGATCAGCTTGGGAAAATGAGAGCAAAATTAAATAATTGTGTTTCTGTCTTCAAATTTCAATAAAATTGTATGTGTAGAAGAACAAAGGCCTTTTCATCCTGAGCATATAATTCACATCATCAGTAAAAATCATACTTCTCATTCTGAAGGCAGTTAGTGAGATTCTGTTCTTGTGTACTGACAACCATCAGGCCAGACATTCAGCTGACCTAAGATACCAAGAAAAGATTTCCAAGTTTGGGATTAATCTCTAATTTAATCCAGCATCCTCCTGTCACTCCTTCAGACTCTTTCCAGAGAAGCCAGTCTTTGCCCAATGGTCCACTGCATTTCAGTTTGCAAAGCCAAAGGAATCACAAACATCTGTGCATTCACAACTTACTGCTCTATCTTCACCTTTGAAGAAATCATCACAGGCCACTTTCCATAGAAACTGCAGCATGAGATACTGTGCAGAGAAATGTAATGAATTAAGGCTTCTGTTTCCAACATTGTCAGGTCAATGATTTTGTAAGTGCAGCATTAAATTAATTTATAGTAACAAACAGCTGCATGCACTAACCTTTCCTCTGTATATTACATACGAGCAAAAAACCTGAAAAATAATTCATAAGATTTATTTGCAGCATTCATAATCATACTTGCTCGCAAATATGCCGTAAAATGATCCCTGGCTGGCAGTTTAATAGCTTTATCTCTGATTACTGTTCCCATAAAAACCTTGGGGAAAGAGAAGAGCCTGCATTTGGATGACAAAATCCCCAGCTATCGCAAAGACAACTGAAATTTTAAAACAATATAGATGTTTTTGTTGTTCCCTACAGTAGAAGGGTGACAGACTAAATAACAATGCTAGCATAAATTCAGGGAAAGAGAGGCTGAGACAGAAATCACTGGCTCTAGGCGCAAGCTTAGTCAAGTACTCATAGCAATCTTCATAGCAATTCTTATTTCAAAGTAAAAACAGCCCAAGTTAAAATAATTTTAGATACTTTTTCAGCTTTAATCTGTTTTTTTCTCTTTGAGATATCAAAAGTGCTTGGCATCAAGTTTTCAAAACAGTTTTTTTACTCTCAGCACATTCTCCACTCTGCACAGACAGCGTAATCATGAGTAAAACACAACTCCTGTTGCACAGCTTTCCTTTTATTCCAGAATCACAACTTTGACCTCCACCCCTTCCTGAGCTGGCTGAGGGAACTCCTCTTTCTTTCTCTGCAGGACCGTAGTCTTCTGCATGCTCAGACAGAAGGTAAGGATGCTCCCCATTCTGGGGCACAGCTCTATACTTCCAAGTGCACCCCCAGGACTCAATAGGAGGTCACAGTCCATGTTTACAGTAGGACAGCCATGCATCTGTTGCTTGACCTCATCTTCATGGAGATATGAAAAAAGGTTGCTCAAGGGTTATGCTGAGTTATAGGATCAGGTTCTGGTTTGTGTTGTGCAAGATGAGAAATATTGCAGGATTTTGCAGAGTTAACTCAGACATTTGCACTGCAGACACATACAGCTGTGGGGGAAAGAGAAGATAAATCCATGTAGCTGTTTTTATGGAGGAAAAAATGAAGGGAAAGGGAAAGGAAAGTTGAAGGGAAAGGGAAAAAGGGAGGGGAAGGGGAAGAGAAAAGGAAAGGGAAAAGGGAAAGAGAAAGGGAAAGGGAAAGGGAAAGGGAAAGGAAAAGGGAAAGGGAAAGGGAAAGGGAAAGGGAAAGGGAAAGGGAAAGGAAAAGGGAAAGGGAAAGGAAAAGGAAAAGGAAAAGGAAAAGGAAAAGGAAAAGGAAATCAAGGAGTTAAAAAGAAAAAGAAAAAAATGTTTTAAAACTGTTACTTTACTGACTATCCTTTTTCCATTTTTAGTAATCATAATTTAGCTAAGCAAAGAATTATTGTTAGCAAAGAATGAAAGAAAATGCCTTTCTGTTCGGAAACATGAGTAACCTAACACGGTGATGATGCTGCAGAGTTCCTTCTAAGAGATCATATGTATTCATCACTTCATCACCAAGCCAAAACACAAGTGTCCATGGTGTCCATAGTGTTAAAAATTTCTTTGAACCATGCATGGCTCAGTAAAATATCAATGATTATATTATTCTAACATCTACAAAAAGCAAGACTATTTCTGCAAATCATATTATTCCTCCATTTACAGTCAAAGGAGTGTCACTCGAGGAATAGCTGTTTGTCACTGGAATCTGCTTTGCTGGGAATCTAAAATGTTCTTACTGGTAAGGTTTGATCTACAGAGAGGAAATAATGATACTAGAAGTGCTCTGGGCATAAAAGAAAGATATGGGACTCATCAGTGATCACAGTAAAAGTGCTTGGAAAGAGAAATTTCTCCCATGGGAAATTCTAACATTTGAAATGGTTTTCAGTCTGAACTTGAGAGAAAAAAAAAAGTTATTTTCAAAAAGATGAAAATTGAAACAGAGAGAGTGAATCATAACCAGCAAACCCAGTTTTTATTTTAATGTGAAACAACAATGCTGATGGAATGAAATGAGCTATAAAGAATAATTTCCACTTCCCGCTAGGCAAAGCTTTATGAAAAATGGACACTGTCTTATGAAGCTTTTCTGTTGCGGATACAGTCCTTTCTAATTTTTTACTAAATGACATTTTCCAGCAGCAAAAATTTTATATCCAATTTTGACCAAACCTGTTTTAGGGGATCACACTGAAGGTGTCAGCAATCTACCAGGAGCACATTGTATGTGACAGCCTGATCTAAGAATTACAACGAGGAGGTCTGTGGAGAGATGTCATAGCTTTCAACAGGTGAGCTGAAATAGGCAGAAAACTGGTTGAACTGTAAAGCCTTTTGCAGGGTGGAAGCAGCTGTCTCCAAAGATAATTGTATATGTGGACAATTTCTCTGAGTTGAAGCTGGGCTATTTAAGAGAAAGGCAGCTGGTATGTGAGTGAGGCATTAGCCATAATGGGAAGCGGCCACTGTAGTTTTCTCCCCTAGGAAGTGCAGAGTAGATTAGTGGCTTTTTCCCGACCTACCCCAGATGTGTAGACTGGAAGGGGATGGGGGAGAGAGAGGAAAGGGATGTGCCATAAACCTGATGTCTCTGCTGACTTCTATTTTCCAGTAGGTATGCGAGCATTACTTTGCCATCTTGCTTATGGAAGTGCTATGTAGGCCTTGTGAACCAAAATGAGGGGTGAGACTGAGAGCAATCAGTAGCCATCTGCCACCCTTTCTGTTTCTATCAGTTATGCATCCCAACTCAATCAAATGTTTCAGCAACCTGTTTTAAATACCAATCTTCTGTGCATTTTACATCTAATCCTCTGGCCCAACCCAGTCTCACTCAGTCCATGATTGTTCTGGAGAGATTTGCAGGGACTACTCTCAATAAAATGTTAAATGCAGCAAGCATGAGCTAATCTGCTGGCTTTATATTGGAAATAAAAGCTAATGAAGTCCAGCAGGAAGTAGCAGTTCAATTCAAAATGAAATATTTGTTGACACAAGTTAACTCCTCAAAGATAAAACGGAAAGGCCAGCAAGATTTTAGGGTTCGTTATTGTTTAGTAAACAAGCAAATATATAAGCAGGTTCAGAAACAAACAAGCCACTCTTCTGTCACATTTGGTGAACACATGCATCCAGTTCAGTTTAATATTTCTGATAAGGATGCTGATGATAATATGCAGTTTGCTATACTTTGCACATCTTACTAAACAGAGCTGTCTGTGATTATTTGGGAGAATCATAGATTCATTAAGGTTGGAAAAAAACTCTAACACCATCTAGTCCAAGTGTCAACCCATTCCTACCATGCCCACTGACCACATCCCTCAGTGCCACATCTCCATGTTTCTTGAACACTTGCAGGGATGGTGTCTCCACCACCTCCCTTAGCAGCCTGTTCCAATGCCTCAACCCTCTTTCAGAGAAGTAATTTTTCATAATATCCAACCTGAAATAGGTTATATTTCAATATAAGCTTAATAACTTTGGAGAAATTGTCTGAAATCAACAGTCAATTGTGACATGCATTCATTCAAGAAAATCAAATGATACATACAAAACAGAGAAAAAACTTCTTAGGCAGCATTCTAGTAGAGAGAGAACTGAAGGAGGTAACAATGGGTCACAAAGTGAATGCGAGTTAATGAGATTTTCTCAGTCTTTGAGAAATATCTACATAAACTCAGGAAGAGCAATCAGCAAGATGATTAATGCATCCATTTTTGAGCAATGTATCCAAAGATGTAGACTGAAAGGGAGAGAGTATCAAGAATGATAAGACGTTTACAAGAAAAAATATTTGAAGAAGAGTGGATATTTGTCATTTAAATATTTTTACAAATAAGAATTTGTACAATGTGCTTATCTGGGTAAATCACACTCATCTGACTTACCAAAGTATTGTGAATTACCAGCTTCCATTTGAGGTTACTGCATTATTTTTAATCTGAATAGTTAGCTTGGAGTCCTGACTTAATGTGAGGGAAAGGTAATTTTAGTGGAAGGCTACTACTTCACAAAAAAATTAATTGAAAGAAGTATTTTTTGAAACAGGGACATGAAGGAACAAGTATTTCCTCCCTAATTTAAGAGATAAAATAGTACCATACTTGGTCCCAGATTACAGAGAAAAAGGAATAGGAAAACTAATTGCCTTGTTTTGAGTGTAGGGCAAGAATTTCAGCAGTTTTGTTTGTAACTTCTTACTGCAAGCTTCATGGCAGAAAATTTTTCTTTGATGCTAATACAACACTGATAGGCAAGCACTCTGATGGCACTCAATAAATTATTCTGATTTGTATTGAGCCAGACATCAGCCAATGCAGAGATAAGAAGCTTAACCAAGTCAACACTCATCTGACTTGCATCTTTTTTTTTACATTTTAGGGGAAAAATGACATAACAAAATATATTCCATGGCTAAATGGACCTTATCTCACTGCCCTACAGCACTGTGTACAATTAACATTATTCTAGATGCCTGATAGTGAAATAGTCATCAGCAGTTCTAAAATTTGGGGCTATTTTTCTACATAATGAGAGCAGAACTAAAGCCATCATATATAGCATTTCCCCCAGTGAATGACTGAAAAAATCAATGATTTCGAACCCGTTTATAGCCAACTTCAAATCTATTTTTGATGTTGATCCATCTTCTCAGAACAATAGCCTCTAACTAAGGGCATGCAAAGTTTGTCTGTGGACTTCTGGCTCATGTGTAACCTAAAAATACTGCTAAATGTTTCCATTTCATATCCACATGTTAAATTGACAATTATCATAGTGTCCTCTACCACCAAACTTTGGCAGCTTTATCAGATTTTCCCAACCAACACCAAAGACAGTCAGGCTGAAGAAGTGCTTGCACGCGTTAAACTTGCAGCAGAGAGACCAGATGGAAGCACCTGAGTAATTTGGCACTGTTAAGATTGACCTACATTATGAAGGGTTGAGACCACTCTTTTTTAAATGAGACATATGAGATGACAACGTGAGAGTCAAGGCACTAACAGGCTTACATAACGTTTCACAGTTTGGAACATACTATAAGCAACTTCTTTTCAAAACCACAAAAAGGGTTTGATCTGTTATAAATTAGGAGCTGACAATTGTATTGACAGTATTTTCACAACAGATCTGCTTTGCAATTCTGTGCTGAGAACAAAGATGTAGCAGGAGAGAAATGAACTTGAATATAAACAGACTTCACGCATAAAACCCTCACAAAATTTTAATGAAGTGAAATTATTTTGTTTGCAATTTGTGCAGCACAGTTACCTTCTGCATTTCCTATAACAGGCCTCCACAGTAAAATTTCCATGTCTTTAACTCACACATCAGTATTAACTCATTTGTCTAGTGTTTAATGGCTCGTGATTGTCCTGTACATAATATTACACGATAAAGCTGGAATCTAATCCCAGATCTTTTACAAGTTAGGGCAAGTTCTTTCACCTCCTGGTCCCCTCATCTATAAAGTCGGATAGAAATGATACTTCAGAGAGGCACTGAGGTACCAACTCATCAAGTGTTCAATGTTTTGTACAGAGTTCTTGGAGAAGCACGGCTAGACAATATTCATAGCAGTGTGAAATATCAGATATATTAACACAGTGGAGCAGAGCAATCAAGAGGTAAAATTTTTTAAAAAAGAACTTGAAAAATTTCTCTTGCCTGTCAGTTCCAAAATTCCATTGCATTACAGCATAAGGTTTTGGGCCCTGATAGCTTGCTCAGGTATATACAAAACTTGATTTTTAAGAAGACATAATGAGTGTTAATGCACCAGATTCTGTCAGATTAGTGTAACTTATTTATTTATTATTTATTTATCATTTATGGAATTATTTGTAATGTCCCATGTTTCCTTCCACAGATCATTTTACCTTTTGGTCCACCATATGTCTAATGGCTATCTCTGTCACTAATACACTGAAGAGCAGAACTAAAAACTATTTCTTCTCCATTCAAAACTCATTTGCCAAATCCCATTACACCAATTACCAGCTTGTAATAATTTACTTTAATTAGGAGATTTTTGGAAAACACAAGAGAGAAAAGTCTTTATTTGGAGGGCTAGAAATTACACCAGTGTTAGATAGCACAACCTTTGCAGCAAATACAATTTTTCCTTTTGCTTTTACTATTCTAATATCTGGAATCAAAAGACTCCAGTATTGCCAAGCTTATACCTGAAAGAAACAATGCAAGTATGTCACCCTGAAGATAATGCCTCCTATTTATTTCTATGGAAACTACAACAGATACAAAGAGCACAATAACACTATTTGATAGAGAGAATTTTTGGCTACAAAATACTTCAGCTGCAAGGGAGATTAGATTAACTGGGAAAAGCTACAACAGGTCTCCGAAGCTGTTCCTCAGCCAAGAATCTCTCTGTCCTGGCTATAGCATATTTAGTAGACTCATGGTAAAAGTAAGTGTAGGAGAGTAATTGCAAAAAAATAGCGTATGCAATTAGATACTGGCTCCTAAACATTTATGATGTCACTGTGGTCAAACGTCAGGGCAGTTTCTTTGGATCTGGCTGAATGAGTAATCAAGTGAATATCCCAAATGTATATTTAATGATAATGCATACATTCACTTGTGAACATGCATGAATCTCAAGCAAATTTTGATATTCCTTGGCTAATTTGTTTCCTAACGTAATACAAGCAGTGTTGTACAATGTATTGTAATGCACTGATCATGAAAGGCACTGATCATGGACTTTGAACAAATTATACTGATGAATGCTTATTTTAGGCTGAAATTAAGCAAGTGAATTTTTCTGTTTGATTTACTCCTTTTGAAAGATGAAGTATTTACAGAAAATGACCAACAAGGAAAGATGTGAATAAATCTAAGTCCTTGAGTAGATTGCATCTAAACAAGAGTAAGTTCTTGATTCTCATCTGCAATTCCCCAAACAAAGCACTTTGAAATATTGAAATATTGTAATGGTTATAACAGTAAGGACAAGCAGAACTCATATCTGGCAATCTCCATGAAGGATATAACAATTGACTAATAAAATGGAAATTAATCCAAGGCTACGAGATTTTTTATTTCATATCAAAAAGGAAGTAGATGATTAAAAAGCACTTGAGATACTTTTGCATTAAAGAAATATTCACAATATTTCTGCATTTGAATTGTGCTGCTTAGCATTTTTCCTTCTGAAACAAGATAATCTTTTCTCCTTTTGGATGAAATCACGTCTTTTTCAGATTGTACTGGGAAAATTGGCAATGCTTATATAAGTGAGTTCCAGATAAAAAGTTATCTAATTTCCTATATCTTCCAAATTAAGACAAGAACCTTAATTTTCATTTTCAATATATAATTCATAGCTATAATATGCTTCATCTTTTCTTCAATTAGCATGAACTTTTACAAACTAGAAATTAATAACACTGTTATACTTACTGAAAATTAAGATGACATAGAAGTTGATTTATTAATTGCCATTTCAGCAGGAGGGCACAGAAGCTATAGTGTTAACAGATCAGTAGTCTCGTACTAAATGGACAAAATTTGGTTTGAAAGCACTGACTAGCTTAGGTGATGGTTTCCAAATGGAATAAGTCAGCAAGTATAGTTGCAAAGAGTAAAATAAAAAAATGATAGTGTGCTCACAGATTTAGATAAGAAGCATCAGCAGTATTTCCTATCACATCTATTTTGTGCCTGTTTGAGTCCACGATCAGTTTAGTTTTATTTCCCAGAATAAAGTACATAATTCAAATTAATGTTTTTAATAGCATATCTCAATGAGAAAAGCAAAAATGTTCAGGAATGTTTATTTTTACATAAACTGTGCTTTTATTACTATGCTATAGAATGACACATTGCCCTGATGGTCTACTGACCTACCAGAGTCTCTTCAATAATATTCACTGCCTGACATACATTGAATGAATTCTTCTTTCCAACAGTACATAGCAGAATTGGATTTGATAAGAATAAACCATTAAAAAATTATAAAGAAACCTCACTCAGCATTCTCATCTGTCTTGCTAGCTTTACTTTGACTTTTCCAAGCCTGTAAGCTTTTTGAAAGGGAACCTCAGTTTAGCTTAGGTCTGTAAAGTACTAAGAATAGAGCCAATGCTTTGGAGGAGTGTGAAAAAGAAAGGAAAAAAAAGGGATAAATAAATTTGGTTTTCCAGAAAAAGCCCCAGGTCATTTGGGATAAACAAGATCAGCAACTATCAACCCCAATACACTTGTGCTCTCAAAGCCATCAAATGGATGTCACTAGGTGAAACAGAAGGCATGATGGCTATTCCTATGAAATGACATGTTAATGCTTCTTTGCAGTTGGTCACGCTACAGGTGCAGAGAAGAAACTGTTCTCAGGAACTTGAGTAAGGTACACTATGTCCTTCCATTTACAAAACTGGAAAAATCATCAGTCATGCCTTGATAGACTGCTGTATTTCAGTGTGCTTAGACACAGTAACAGTCCTTAGAAAACCAACAGGCATCTGCCTAGTTAGAGAACTTGCTGAAAAGCTGTTTTTGAAGGGCAGCAACATGATGGAGGTCTGGCTGGTTAATCGCTTTCTGAAGCCAAGAGAAGTCAGGTGAAGTCTACAGCAAAATAAAGACATACATATGGTCTGTATCAGATGAAAGCCGCTGAGGTAAATTATGAATGTTTCAGCAGTTTTATTGCAGAACTCCTGTTGTCCAGACAGTTTTATGAATACTGTTCACTAATTTCATGTCAGGGAGATGAGGGTTCCTCATTGCAGCAGACTAGTACAATAATTCACATTTTCACCAAGTAAGGTTATATTTACCTCTTGCTTCTCCATAATTCGAGCAGCAATATTGTTTACACAGCAGCAAAGGAAGATTCACATTCATTTACCAGATGGTGTTTTCACCTTGCAAAAACCCAAAGTAAAATCAAAGGCTGAGGATCAGCCATCTTTACTGATGACTGTGCTTTGTTCACCGACACATACTGAACTGCGCAACATGTTATAGGCTTATAAAACCCAAATACCAGTCGGAGAAAAGTGATTAGAAAGAAATTAAATCTAGTCCTATACCTTTCCTTATCATAGAGGACATTAAGCCTGTTGTGAACAGAGACAACACAGTAGCTACATCCTGCAACAACGCAGCATTCAGCCCAACACAATTGATGGTAGAGGCACATAGAATGCTGCAGAAGCCAGCATGGCTTTCGGGGAAATTAGAGTACCTGCAAAGAAAAAATGATATGGCTTCAAGTAAAGCGAACTCATACTATGCAAACATCATAATCATTCTTCACAGTCACTATGAAAAATTTACATTGCTGTATCAGTCATGCACATGCTCTTCTGTATGTTCTTACTGGAAGCAATTTGAACACAAACTCCCTGAGGGTTTGAGGAATCAAAGTTCTTAATGCTTCAGTCTGGTCATCTGACACATGTGCTGGGCAAAAGATTTTTCGAGACTATTTTGTAAAACCAGTTAAATAAGATATAGGTCTGAAAACCATGTTAGGGGACAAGTCTCAGTAAATGTGCCTTATCATGAAGAAAAGACTAAGATAAGAGATTTTTCAACTATGTTTCTTTTACACTATGCTCTCTGCAGACAATTCAGGTTTCAAAATATTTAGTTAACAAATATTTTGTGTTCCTTTGTTACTCACTAATATCATTTAATCCAAAATAATAACTTCAGATGTAAAGAAGAATTGATTTTCATGGTGTCAAAAATAGCTTCCCTTAATACTCTACTTATTCCCATAGGACTTTTTTTTTTTTTTTTTTTAATACCAATATTCATTTTATAGTATCTTTATTTTTGTTTGCCTACCACATGGCACAAAATTCATACCAATGACACATACAAACCAGAAACATACGTACAGCCCACACTTGCAAACTTCAAAAGCTGTGAGATAAAAAGAACACAGGAAAAGGATCTCTGAATCCTTTAGTTTTACAACTTTTTCCTTAATTAGAAACAATGAAGGAAACTCGGTGTATTCCTATTATGAGAATATATGACATGAGACTGACAGTTGCTTCCTTTCTGTCCCATGGGCGAAGGCACTGGTGCACTTCCAAGCCTTTATAAAGATTATTTGACTTGAATAAGAATAAAGGATAAGCCACTGGTCAGTGCCTGGAAAGATTTGTAAATATAAGGAACAGTAAAATCATACAGGGAATTCCTGAAGAAAATCTAGCTCTCCAAAATGCAAACTTTGACTTCAGCCACGAGATACCAATTGTGACTGCCATAGAAAGCAGAATGCGGAATAAAAGGTTTAACAGCTGGAAAAAAAAAGGCAAAAATATCACTGAAAGATTGTAACAAATGGAAGGAAGAAAGCAGCATGATACTAAAAGTAGGGGAAAGTGGGTAGCTGAAGATGAGGAGAAGGCATTTGTTTCTAGTTGTCAATATTCATGTTTGCAAAGCTGAGCTAATGAAAGAGGAGTACCTACAACTGTGAGGCTGGAAAAATCCGAGAGCCCTGACACACACAGGATATTTGAAGGACAGTTAATTGCCATTTTCTTTAGTTTTTATGAGTAAGGCCTTGTTGGCAATTAAATTTACATCCCAATTAGGCAGAACAGAGCTCGCCTCTGCTGCCCGAGCACTCAGATGATGTACTGAATTTGCAATATTTCTCACACAGCCTTATAAAGCAAACCTGAGCTGAAATATTAGGCCCTGCTGCAAATATGCAAATCAGTAAATGAATCAGACAACAAGAATTGGCTCCTCCAGCCCCAGTGAATAACCAGAGTTTAGTACTCTGAATATTTGATATTTTCAAGTATTTGATTAATGCGCTGGTTCAAAATCTTCTCAGCAAAACACTGAAGAATCTTGAAAAATAACAAGATATTTGTATTACACTGAAGCAGAAAAATAGAGAATTTTAAAGAACAGAATTATTATTATTTATTTTTTTTTTTACTTTCCCTCACTTACAGCTTTTATCTATTAAGAGAAAACACCTACAGTAGCTCACAGAAAAGTTCCTGTAACTGCACAAAGTTTACTGTAGAATAAATATGCAAATATTTGTTCAATAGCCTAGTAAAAGTTCCATTAAATTATTCATTCTCTTAGAGTTGAGAAAGAAGACAGCTCCCCAGAAGACCATAACAGTGCAAGAGAACAGAGTTTTCTCCAACATCAAAACCGTTGAAGTAGATTCTGAGCTGGTAATGAGCATCTAAAGTAAGGTCTGTGTAAAATTTTACATCATTTCTCCACATGAGGTCAATACCCACAATCGCATTGGAATGCTATTTTAAAAAGGCTGTTCTTCCAGAGCTTGTACCACCTTTAAAATTATCCCGTATTCATGATTAAGAAGTGTAATTCACCACGCCACTTGACCCTCTTTACACATATCCAGGACAGTAATGCCAATCTCTATAACCAAGTGCACTACAATTATTGATAGTAGTTCAGTTTTAGTGTCTCCTCAAAACCCCCATGATATGCTGACCAAATTTTCTCAAAGCAATTTACCACCAAAGTACTGTTACATCAAAATTTTAAAAAGCAGTATATCAATTTAAATCAAAATGTGTTTTGAAAACAGTGGAGAAGGCTCTTTGACAGTGTTGAAATATCTTGTTTTGACACTTTCAGCATAAGAAACTAGGAGAAAGAGTTTGCTAAGCAGGAAGAGTGCTAAATGATTCTGTACAGTTTCAGAATCCTTATTTTGATCATTTCAAAGCTCTGTTTACAGCAGCTATTATTTACAACAGATTTCTGCAGTGGGGAAGTTAACTCACAGGAAATTAAAGCATTTTGATGTGGATGTTGAAAAACCATAATCTTAACCAGATGACACTAATCACCCACACATGCCTTCAAAAGATTTTGCAAGAAAACAGCAAATTGTTAGTTATGGTCCATCATTTTTGTATTCAGCTTTTTTGACAGAGTAGAATTAACTCCAACTTATATGCACTATCATCTTTAAGTTACAGGAATCTACACCCCTATAGTGGACTGCAGTGAATCATAGAATGGCCTGGGTTGAAACGGACCAGTGATCAACCAGTCTCAACCCCCTTGCTATGTGCAGGGTCACCAACTACCAGATCCAACAACTGCCCACAGCCACATCCAGTCTGGCCTTGGATGCCTTCAGGGATGGGGCATCCACAACCTCCTTGGACAACCTGTTCAAATGTGTCACCATCCTCTGCGTGAAAAACTTAGTAGTGACCAACATCTTGTTGGATTTAGGATGCCTGCTTGAGTTCAGCAAGACATTTCAAGTCAGTTGAAATTCTGCCAATGTAGTCCTTATGTCTAGCTTCTTCTGAAAGCACGGGGTTTTGTTTGTTGTTTGGCTGGAGTTTATTTTTATTTTTTATAGTGTTTTATATGTGTGTACATATATATTTCAAACAACAAGGAGAAAAAGAAAAGCCCTGAACTAAAAACCCAGGAAAGAAGGCATTTACATCAAGGCACAGAGCAGTTCTGTGCCTGGGTTTCTCATATACCCAAATACCAACCAATAGTTTGGAGTGGATTTTTAATTCATGATGTGTCAAGGAATAAATTACAGATTGAGACAATTGATAGCGTGTAAGTAGATAAAGTAGATAATGGAATAATGGATGAGAGAAGGAAAAACAATTCTCCTGTGTATACAGGTTAGATTGCTTTCTTTTAGTCATTTCAGTTTCTCTTGATTTGTTTCTATCTAAATTCTTCTTTATCCCTCCACCGATTCAGAACAGGCTGTACAATGTATGCCATGTGAGAAGTAAGACTTAAGGTCAGGCTTATGTTGTACATATAAATATGATCAAATAAATTACACTATCAGATTAAATTTTTAATTAGCTACAAGATCTACAGAGGAGCCATTTGCTCTTGGAGATACAACTGTTCAAATTGGAGTTCACAATAAACAATAGATATCAGGGCTATGGTTCAGAGTGGTGACAAGTTAGTCATGATTTGCAAACAGAAAAGACAGGACAACAAATAAAAATACTTTCTACTAAAATTAAGGTTTGAAAGAACTACTCAAATTTTCTGATACTGATATTATGTCTGTGCACCTGAAATATTTGTGAGTTGTCTTGAAGATGTCAGAAGAGTTGCATACAAGCATTTTCAAGAGACATAAAAGGAGCTGAGACAATTAAATGTGCTATAGAGAGGTTTATTAATAAAAAGTCTTGTCAAAGGCAATTTCAAATGAAAACTGATTTAAAGCATTCAGTTTGACTTAATCATTTCATCAGGAATGCCTAGGAATTCTTCTTCCCCCAGATCAACGAAATAGGGACACAGCTCTTTGAGACCACAATTAACTTGATTAGCAATATAATTGTCAAGTTTTCATTGCCTAAGTATGCTGTCAGCCAATTGCTGCCTTGAAGTTGGTGAGGGACAGAGACTCCATTTTAGTCAATACTGACTACATATCCATGGTCAAATTTATACTGTTTGCTGTTCTCAAAGCAGTAGACTTTCTGCATAAGAAGCCTAACTGACTAGAGAAAAGTCATGCTCTAGAAAATACCTATAGTCTAAATTCCCTTTTAAGTTATTCATTTTTGGTTGTATATTGTTTGAATTGACTAATATGTCTGTCATTTCTGTATCAGCTGAAGAAACTCTTGTCGCACTAGCAATTCTGGTTGGAAGGAGGCTCCAGTATCTTCTAAGCCAAATCAGGAGAAATCTACATACTTAGACAACTACTGAAAGGAATAACTTTAAATATTTCCTGATACATAGCTAGATTTTCTTGTTATTTACAATCCAGCTCATACAGAATTCAGGTATGATTTACACTCTTAAAGGGCATTAGAAGAAGTAGACAGTATCATTCCAGAGTCATTCATTATTCCTAAATTAAACTAAAAACGTTGTTTGCATGCTCTTGTTTGAAATGCTAAAGAAAAACTGAGATATCTCCAGGGAGCTGACTGAGGTAACATACATACACGGCCTGAGGGCGAGATCCATTCAAAGAGTCAGCTGTCAAGATTTAGGCATCTACAGATCTTCTGCATGAAGCCTCTGAAATTCAGAACTTATTCTGTGGAATCTATTTGTTTTCATTCTGTGCAGCACAGAAGTCTGAAGACTTTTTTAATCAAGTCCAATAAACACTCTTTTCAACCAATTGTGATGCGTTTCTTTTGATGCCACGAAAAATAAATAACACTTATCCACTTCTGTCAGATTTAGTATAAGAAACAGCAAGGGAGGGATTTGTTTTTGCACTGACATGACAGAACACCCAACACAAAAACATTTTATGTCAAGTGCCTATCAATTCTTTTTCACATTTCAAGAGGTAAGCAAATACATCTGCATCTTTTTTTGGAGTATATTCATCTTCACTGACATGTAAGTAATTGTGAACAAATAATTTCATTGTACCATTGTGATTGAAAGTGACATGAAATGCATGAAGCAGTAAATGCAAGTTAAGAACATTAGGTATGTGCACATTATTGAAATGTTTGGATATGTGATGAGAGAAAAGCATAAAGTAGCTAGTAATATTATCATTAATATGCTGACAACTAGTAATATTAGCACCTGAAGCATGTACTCCATTCTAGCCCAGAGTCAGGCTCTTATAATCCATGATAGCCTGAGATTTGGCTGTCTCTCAGCATATTTGATTGACTCTCTTTTCAATAAATTGTGCCTAGAACACAGGTGTCCTGTGTTGTGAGTAGATAATCAAACCTCTGGACTACTAATCACAAGTTAAAATATTCAGTCTATAGATGAAAGTGAGTTTTATGTAGTCAGAACCTCTACAATGTATGTATACATTAAAAAACTGATGCACTTAACATACCTCCAAGTTATTTACTGACAGTCAGAAGTTATCAAGGAATCCAGGCAGTCATCTAAGAAAGATAGCGTTGATTGTTGCTTGGGATTTATCTTTTTCAGTTTCCTATGTTCCAGATAGTATGCATACAGTCAAGGTAGAACCTTTTCAAAGGTGATCTGAAAGGCCAATCATGTTGTTTCTTTACAAAGAACAGGATTTACCAAGCTGAATGAGATGTCTGCATGGTTGATTGCCCACACATGGCTGTCTGTGAGATACCAAAGTCTACTCATAACACCTGCAGGTATGACTAAAAACTCTAAAAGATGTGTCCTTCTAGAAGAGCATCTGGGGAGCAGATAGAATCTCCTAGGACATCTAAAACAGCAACAGATCCCTATGCCAGAACAAACAAGTTACACCACAGTTGTCTCCTCCTTCTTTGGGGATTTAATCAGAATCTGAGCTCAGAAAATTAATAAGCTGACCAAACAGGGGTGCCAATGTTAGAGTGAACTGTGTGGCTCTTCAGATATTGCACTGATCAGATCTCAATCAACTATCAACTATATCATATTTAGACAACCAGTTTATGTAGGTAAATGTACTCATGCAAATCTGGGACTCAATTCCACATTCAACACATTCAGTAATTTCTGAATACAACTTAAATTTGCAACATGTTAATTTACTCTTCATTGTTTAAGGAAGAACAGAAAATACTCAAATTACTCTCACTAAAGTTAGTAAAATATATTTTACTTTATGTAGATACTATTTGAAATGGCAGGTTTTACAAGCAAGATCACTAAATATAAAACACAGAGGTGTTGGGAAAAAAGCTGGTGACTAATCTCATTGTTTCAGTGTCAGCTGCCGCCCACTGCTATTTATGAGGTGAATAAAATAAACATCAGCTTAAATCTCTAGCCAGAACTCAGTTACCCAAATCTTTGTTTAGTTCTCCAAAGACTAACTTCTGTGTCTTTCCAAATTAAGATGTTACAAAAAATGGTTGGATTTAGAAATGGAAATTACTCAAGCCTGTTGTGTTAAGGCCTTAAAGAGTTTTGGTCCTGGTCCATCCTGAAGTATTAAGAAAAAAAAAAAAAAAAAAAAAAAAAGAGATTTATTGTTTTTCCCTCTGCTAAATTCAAACTCCCTCAAACCCAGTTTTGATCCATTCAAGCAGTGGCTAGTGCTCAGCAACACGAAAACTGTATTGAGACAAATCCCTACCTTTATTGACCTTCCTCTGCCAAGCAACTTAAAATAGGAAAGGACACACAACGGCTGCATTTCAGAGTCCCTGAACAACTAAAGCAATTGCCCACAACAACTTGCTGTGATTTCCCATGAGTAAATGTACAAGAGCAAATAAGATCTACTCAGTTATTCCATGATAAGCTGATCAAAGGTGTAAAAGATAGAATTGTCATTAGAGATAAATAACCTTTATTCACTACTATGGAGAGCTCATCGGTCCTCAGCACAATGCAGACAGTCTGTTAACGATGATGAAGTCTAGTTTCAGACAGCAAAGACTGGAAATCATATTCCTCCTGTAATAATTTTCTCAGTCTTATCAAACTAGAAAAGTCTAGGTATCAAGCACACACTTCTACTACTTGTAAAAGAAATAATCAAGATGTCTGTCTCAGTGACAACATTACAGAAGGGAACCTTGAAAGGTAATAGCCGTATAAAAAAAGTCAGGAAGAAAGAAATAGCAGTTTGTGGAGCAAAGTTAAAAGAATTATTCTAATTCCAACAAGTAACAAAGTTCAAGCAGAGAAGGAGAAGGCCCACCTGGAGAGTGGTAAAGCACTCAAAGACATGATAGCGCCCACAGCCATGGGTCTAGACTAAGCCAGACAAAGCATAGGGCTTTTGATCATAGAATTCTTAGAGTTGGAAGGGACCTTTAAAGATCATCTAGTCCAAATCCTCTGCAATAAACAGGGACATCCACAACTACATCAAGTTGACCAGGGCCTGAGCTAGCCTCACCTTGAAAGTGTCTAGGGACAGGGCATCAACCAGATCTCTGGGCAACCTATGCCAGTTTCTCACCACCCTCACTTTTTCCTTATATCCAACCTAAATCTACCTTCTTTAACCTTGAAGCTGTTTCCCCCCCCCATCTATCACCACAGACCCTGCTGAAGAGTCTGTCACCTTCTTTCTTGCAGCTGCCCTTTAGATATTGAAAAGCCAGTATCAGGTCACCTCAGACCTTCCTCTTTTCCAGGCTGAGTAGTCCCAGCTCTCTCAGCTGTCCTTATAGAAGAGGCGTTTCATCCCTTGGATCATTTTTGTGCCCCTCCTCTGGATGTGTTCCAACAGGTCCATGTCTCTTCTATATTGAGCACAAATGCGCTCAGTACAGGAGAAACGTCTTAAGTCTCTCCTGTACTGAGGATCTACAGTTAACTTTACTGCATTTCATCTAATGCCATCTAATCTTATCTGGAGCAGGCTGTTGAAGTAGAGACTTCCAGAAATCTTGTTCAGCCAACAATTCCATGATTCAAAAAGATAGAGTGAGAGATGTACAAGAGAAATGCAAACAATTTGAAACGATTAATCCATAAAACACAACATCGCTTTTGTCTAGAAAATGGGCCTCTCTAAAATGAATACAAATTTGTGTAACATTTCAGAGTTGTTGCAATCAGATGTGATAAGAATTCTCCTATCATCTTTTTGTAAAAACTCTAAAACAGGATTCTAGTTATTGAAAACTTCAA
This sequence comes from Centrocercus urophasianus, assembly GCF_019232065.1. Classification (NCBI taxonomy): domain Eukaryota; kingdom Metazoa; phylum Chordata; class Aves; order Galliformes; family Phasianidae; genus Centrocercus; species Centrocercus urophasianus. The sequence goes on along the minus strand of NW_024884475.1, from coordinate 8,740,327 downwards.
GCTTTGACTTGATTTTTCTTTTGCTGTTGCTTATCTTTTAAAAAAAAAAAAAAAAATCAGCAGAAGGAAATAGCAGTTGTGCAAGGTTATGCCTGGGCCCTTTACAAAATTTCGTATAACAACTTCACTATAAGAGTAACATCCTCTAGATTTCTTGAAGTCCTCTTGATAAAATTCCCAGTGCCTCAAAGAAAAACCACTACCATCTAACAGTAGGAAGAAGATTCACATGATAAAGATTTGCTTATAACAGTACAAATTCTTTTGTTTTCTTACTACTCACATTTTGTTTCCTTTTTTTCTCCACTTGAAATGTAGTAGTAAAATAATAGAACAGGATTCAAGTGAATTCATATAGAGCAGAAACAGCGAGCACTGAAAGCAAGCAGCTTCAGCAAACTGTATAGACTGAAAATTGTTCCTGTAGCCTTCACAGTGAATCCTTTTCAATAACTTCCTCTATTCAAGGTCAATTCCTAAAATGACTTTGCAGGCCCATGGATAGACTACACTTACAATACTATATGGTATTTGCAGTAGATAATATGTCTCCTTCCACCTTTCAGTAAGAAATGTCCGCTTCTAGGGGACATTTCAAAGAAGTTCATCTGGTAGCTTCTAAGTCATGTTCATATCCTGTGCCTACTGTGTCACTTGAACAACATAAAATTCTTCCAATATTTACATTTCAAAATTTATTCTTTTGGTCACTTAAGACATATCTGCCTGGTTAATGAAGCACTGCCAAATAATCTGAAGTGTTGCAAAAGGGGCATAAAGAGGTGGACAAGATAATTACACTGTTTATCAAATGGCTTTTCAGTCAAAGTCAGGGAGTCTTAATAAACCTTAAGCATAATGAAAATAAGGCCTTGGTGTACATGAAAAGTATTTTTAGACTCCATTTGCTAGTAGGAAGAAAATGCAAGTACACCATTGAAATAAGCTGAATTTAGATATTTACATAATTACATACAAATAAATGTATTTTCATGTATAAGCATCTATTCTGGTCTTCCAGATAACTTTACTACTGAGTCATGAAGGTAGAAGTATACTCAACATTGGTACTACATTATCAGCATGTTCAGAAATTGTGGATCCTATTATCACCTTCAAACTGAGTTTTATATCTCAAATTTTCTATTTCTTTTGACTCATATCTGCGCAAATTTGTGACCAAACTACTGGAGTTGGTGACATACACAGACCTGGTCTGAACAAGCACTATGCACAACCAGTATAATGAAGGGAAAAATAAGTGGATTACAGTAACATTCTCTTTAATATTAAAGTCCCAATATCATAAATCATAATTGCTATTTTTAGATGTAATCCATTCATAAAACTCAAATACAAAATGATAAGTAGTTATTTGGGCAACAACGTTTTATCAAGTTTTCTCCCTGCTTGCCACCACTCTCTATTTTATTTATTTATTTTTTTAACTGTCATCACTGAATTAACATAACTTTCCCAAGGAACTGCAGCCTTGTGTGCTTGCTCATTAGAATCATAACATCACCAAGGAAAAGACCTTCATGATAACCCAGTCCAACCATTCATTTACCACCAATATTTCTCAATTTTTAGTAGCCCCACAAAAATACAGACAAGACAGGAGCTGCAACACTTGCACCAACATACCATGAGGTTTTTAGGTCACCTGCTCTAGTTTAAATCACAGTGATGGGCAACACTGTGTTAGGAAAGGAAAAACTTTAGGTGAAGATAGTCAGATACTAGATTTTGGGGCACACGGAGAGCTCCACTGTCTCTGCTATGCCACACATGGTGCAGCTGTAAAATATCTGTTGCTCATTGTAAATTTTACTAAATAGAAGGTCTACTCTACATAGAAATTCTCTTTACATTGGCAGAGATCTAAAAGATTCCTTAGACTGCAAGTATTCTGAGTGCAAATTGATGAAATCTATATTCCAGCAGTTTTCTAGTATATCTATGGCACTGTATAAAGTGAAAGTAATGATGCAGGACAAATGTAGTGATGAGACTGAAGACCTGACGTTCCCTAAGCTTAGGGAAACTTCAATAAGGAAAGTTTAGAATAGGATGGTGAATACGTAAAAACAGGATATCTGGGTTGCCATAGTATCTAATAAGATATACAAACTGAATCCATCATAACCATATTACAGCATGAAAAGCTCCTGGAAGGTTCCTTTCTATGATACATGCCTGAGGATGAGTAATTTAGAGTGCATTCTATTTTGGAATTTGTATTGGACAACCATTTTGTTGTAGGATAACCATGAGTCACGCAAACAGTTCTTCAGGGAGTCAAAAAGCAGATTAGTGATGCAAGCATATTTATTTTTGAAGTTGCATTTTAAAGAGGATGGTTGGGAACTGTTTAATTATCATCTACTAAGTGGCAGATTTTTTATAATCTGTTCATAATTTAGTTGGTCACGACAGTCTGAAATTCTATTGTGCTTTACATGGACAAATGTTAGAGAGCTTACGTCCCATAATGCAGGTGCAGTTGCAAATCTGTAGTATTTGAAGTGAGGAGAAGTGCATTGTTCATAAAAATCAAAGAAACAGAGCTGGAAAAAATCTTAAGTCATTTACTTGTTAATTGTATCACAGTTGCACAGAAGGAAGAATAAGGTAGATTCAGGTCATTACTGAAAGCTGCTTTTCTATTTTTCACTGGATTCCACTTTCTCCCTCCCAACACAATTTATTCCTTGCTTTTATAGGCATTATCATTATATTCTTAATGTCCCAGGAAATTTCTAAGAAAAGTTAAACATCTTATGTTTTGCCCTGACCACTGTGAATAGCGAGAATGGGTACTACTCCTCCTCTTCTAGATATTTATTAGAAATTATCAGACATCAAGACTAAATACTTCAGCTAAGTCATAACACTGCCATAGCAGTAATAATGTTGACGAGGAAAAACTGTGATAAGGTCACAGCCTTCTGATTTATAGTGTTTCCATTAATTTCAGATTTATGAAGTATCTGGAAATCATCACTTGATGCTACTGATGTCATTACTTTATTAATTTAGAAACAATAAACCCAGGGATGAAAAGTCAGTAACCAATCTTTTGATACTATGAAAAAATTCCTAATGTGATTTCTGGATTGATATCAAGCAGGAGCAAACCTGTATCTCTTCTCAGTCTCTCTCCTGTAAAATTTTAAGTTTTCTCTCTGATTTTCTTAATTGCATTGTCATGAGAAAATAGTTGAGGACTGAGGCATTCAAACTATTCCATTTTCCAGCTTTGCTTTCCAGAGTTGTCAGTTCGATTATAACAGCAGAAAAATGTATGAATTTATATACATAAATAAATATATATTTATGTATATTTATTTATGTATATTTATTTATGTATATAAATTCATACATTTTTCTGCTGTTATAATTTCACATACGTATCACAGAGAGACATGAGGAAGAATTAAGGAATAAAATTATAAAAATAAAAAGGAATTTAGGTCCATGAACATTGTAAGACATGCATTGGCCAACACTGCCAAGTGCTCATCATTATGTTTCCTGGAGAGAACTCAGAGTTGTTGTTTTGTTTTTAATATTATCTGTAATATTAATCCAAAAGATATCGCTGGCCTTACAGCTTTTTTCCTCCTGCCTGTAGAAAAGCACTGAAACTGAATCATCAAATTTCTGCTAAATCTCATCATAAAAATCTTATATTTTAAAAAGATACAACAAAAATGCAACGTAACTTCAGAAATTCATATACATCCAACAACTTATGTTTACATATGCATTGGAAAATTCAAATAATATTTTTAGTAAACCAAACATTTCCAGTAGGCACACAATGGGATCTGATGATGTGCAACCAGAGCAGAATAATCTTGGTAAATAAAAAAGAATTCTAGATAATGTCATGACATTGTTATAAAATGAAGGTTAATATAGAAAAATGATTTTCCACATGTGAAATCAACCACTTCTTTTACAGACAGGACAGCAAAATCCAGATTCCAGTGAAAGAGAAAGGACTGTGAGAAGGGCATTCAGTGCACAGAGGACAGAGAAGAGCAGGGAGATGACAATAGGAATTATAGGCAGATGCCTTTCAGTAAGGCAGTGAAGGTAGAATATAAGCAGCCTTTGACACATAAATTGGATTGGCCCCAGGAGTTGGACTCAGATATCCTTATGGATCTCTTCCAACTCAGGATATTCTATGGTTCTATGATTCTTTGGCATAATGAGGAAATTCGGTGATGGGGGGTGGAGAGGAATGGCACCAGAAGATGATTCATATTCACAGAGATGGGGCCAATTTGGAGCAATCATCAGGAAAAACAAAAACACAAAAGAGAGGTGAGATTGGACAGAAACGTTATAAAACCTCTGTACTGTCTGCCCTGAAAGGTTAGCTTTGAAAACGCCTGCCACCAGAGAAATCAGAGGAAGATATAATATCTTTTGAAATGTTAGCTGGAGTATGGAAACCAATGAAAAACACCTGCAGGATGGCTAAATTGGCATAATTAACTGCTCCCTATATTTTTTTCTTGTAAAAGCAACTTCATCTTCATTTCGAGTTGTAGAGAAGTAACACAGTAGTGTTCCACAGTTAAAAGAAACTCACTGCTGTGACAACTGATATATATTAGAAACTTTCCAACAATATCAACTCTGTGTCAGAATTGAAAATATCCTATTCTGTATCATCCCTATATGAACCATTACAGATCTTTTAATAACATAGGGATATACTTTAGGAGGTCACAGGCAAAAGCAAGCGTGAATTCAGTTATTACTATTTACTACATGCTGACTTCATAATGTGGATTGGCTACACAAAAGACAAAGCTGATCTTTGCTCGAAGATGATCTTTCATCTATGTGGCTTAGAAGCTGGACATGTTACCGGGTAGTGAAATAGCAGCATTCAGGGAGTTACTATTATGAACTCAGCCCATCCCTCTAAAAATTTATTCAACTAGTGTCTGTGTTTCTCTGCATACCTATCCTGTTCCCCTTTCTTATTCTGAGATGAAAAGAATAAATGCTAAAGGCTCAATTCCCAAGAGAGCTCATGCTGCTCTATGCCCCTTCATTGCATGAAGCTTCTTTCCTAGGCATTTTATGTATCCTGCGCCAATCATGTTCCTACCATACTTACTTCAATATCACTTTCATACCTAAAAAGATCATTTACATATTCACATTTACATTTAAATAGTAATAGGAAACAGAAGAGTACAGACAGATATTAAGGTACAATAGGAAGAAAATGTTATAACTGACACTGAGCTACAGGGTTAAACACACAAGTTCATTCATCATATCAAGCACATCTCCCAGAAAAGGTCTGGATTGACCTGATGTTGAGTGATGGCTTGTGGAGGAGCTATGCACCAAATTCCCACTTACCTTTCTGACCTGTAGATATTTAATCCAGGTTTATACCCTTTGAAAGAAAAACATGGCAGGAATTGGCTCTGCGAGCTGTCATGTGCTGCTCCACAAAGTATATGTCAGACTTTCTTACGTTAGGTCATACCAATTCAAGTTTTTGTTCCAGAAAGCCAGAGTAGTTACATGAGCAGTAATGAGACAGTATACATCCAGATCTACTTCTGGCTGTACTTATTCAGCCACTAGAACACAATATCTGATTCTTTAACTAGGTCTGAACACATAGGCATCCATTTACACAACTAGGACCTTGAATAGGGACTTTATATATACACAAAAATGCTCATTTTCCTTTCACTTCAAAAGTAGATTCAAAAGACATAATTCCAGGCTCTTCTTTCCAGTCTTCTTTAATCTGAAGAAATACAGTACAGTAATGCTAGAGTGAAGAGATGTAAAAAACACATAGCAAATATATCCAAGCTTTTTCAGAGATTTTACACTGTAGTTTTTTTCCTATCTCTAGTTTATGAAATAAAAGAAAACTTTGTCTTATCCCATTTATGTTGCAGGAGAAAGATAATGACAGTTCCTTCTGTGTTCTGCTATGTATCCTTGCTTAAATAATCGATCATTAGCTGGACTTTCTTCCCCTCAAACAATCTATCAGATACGTGAAAAGTTCTCCTGTTTGGAATTGGCATCTATTACATGAAGCCTCTGTTTTGATAACCCTTTACTTTCTGTTAGACTCCCATTTTGCAATAGTTAATTAAAACCATAGCAGATCAAGTATATAGGAAAGTTAATAGTATTACGATGGATACAAGCCAACAAAGTCAAAGTACTGCAGTGTATAAACAGGATTGTAATTTGTAGGGTAGAGACTATAATCTTTCCACATTCCTCAGGCTGAAACTAGTGAATCCAGTGGACAGTAGTAGGAAACAAAATGTAAAGAAAAACATTCCTTGAAGAAATGCATACAGCATTTTGTTTGTTCAGATGTGAAAAAGCTGAGGCAGAGGTAGTATAGCTCTATTCAAGCAAAAACGCCATCTAAATCCATTACAGAAAAGTTGTGAAGAAAATAATACATTTAAATAGTTTCCTGATAGTTGGGAAGTTAGTGAAGATAGGCTCTGAGCACAATGCCTTGCAAGACTGGGAAACAGAATCATTAATTCTACCTTTCAAAAGGAATAGGAATGAGATTATAAAGTTATCCTCAAAAATAGTAGCTTGCTTAGCTAGTTATTGGGTCATTTTACAGTTCTTGATACATTCATTTTTCCTCTGAATTAATACATTTTCTGGCAACCTAAATGTATTACTTTTAATGCACACACATACTAAAGTCATTAAAGAAATAAATGGAATACTAGCTGGGTGAATGCATTCCAGCTTACCTTCGCACAACCACGTAACTCACCCATTGGCACAAAGAAGGGTGTGCATATAACAAAATCCCACAAGTTACTTCTCCCGTCTGTGTTATCACTGGAGGCATTTCTTACAAAATGAATAGTAAAGTCAGCTCCTAAGTAACAAAGGAGAAAGGATTTCTCCCCTTCACCAGGAGGTGCGACTATTAAGAGAATCTTAGCAGATAGCAATAAGTCAAGCCCTGAATGATACTATTCACCTGTTAACCAGCTCTCTCCCTATTCAGCCAGTTCCTCCTGCAGACCTCAAATCTGACACCCAAAGCCTGCTGTCTAATTTACCAAATTTATCTGAAGGATGAGACAACTGAGGAAACACCTGTCAGCTTGAGGCAGTCTAGGTGGGAAGCAGGCTGTCCTTGGAGAGTCTATGAATGATGGTGGAGCTAAATTTGGAGAGGCAAATTCTTCTGGTGTGACAAGTAGTCACATGTGTGGTATGTGCTTATAACCGAGATGATAACAAAATGTAGTGAGAGTACTGTGATAGAGATGCTCTGAGCTAGATGTCAGAAAATTCAACCACGTCAACTGGACTAGAGCCAGCTGCTCCAAAGGCAAAACACTGGTCACTGTTCTGTATATGGAGAAGGACTGTAGCCTAGCTCTTCTTTGTCTCAAGATCAGCATCGAGGTTGTGACAGAGATAGTCAGAAGATGAGAGGAAGAGACCTGTTGCCTTTTAGCAACTGATGGATAGCCCTAACAGAAAGTCTGCCTCACTGTTGCCATGACAAGTTGCAGTCCTCCTCTTGCCTTAGCTAAGTATCATTTGCTTTGATGCTCATGCAGAAGTAAATGGAGCACCACTTAGTTTGGCACACTTTCTCACACTCATCAGAAGCCACAGAGATGTTTAGCAAGTGAAAAAAATATACAAAAATCAGAAAATTTGCCCCATTGCTTGGGATTCTTCCAACACCTTAATGTAAGCATAAAACAGACAAAAAAAATCACTCCGTATCATGAAACACTGCATAACGACACATCACAACCTTGTGTTAATACTCCTGAATAGCACTGGCTAGTTGACAATGCATTCATGTGACAGCTTCTAAGATCCCATTCACAGAACCACGATCCAATGACTCCCTAATGTCTTTGTTGACAACTATCAGTACATCAGTGCTGCCCAGGTGCACGCTCCACACAGTGCAATCCCACATTTCTTTAGGCAAGTACACACTGAATTGAGATATGGTGTGCTGTCAGGCTGTTACACTTCAGCATCTGTTTCTTCTCAGAGGCTGAGTTAAAGCACCTTCTGTTTTGCTTTTACAGAATGCAGTTCTCACAATTCTGCTCTCCACCTCATGCACCTGGCTGGCTAGACTAACCAAGTTCCGAGTGTGCTCTGATCAGCTTTTTTTCATCCTTAGAGATTCCTGTTTTACAACTTCAGTGCTTTCTCAGCATCTCAATCTCTTTCTTTGCTTTTATTTACTTTAAATGCAGTCTGCACAGCGTGATCCAGTCAGGCCTGGCTACTGGCATTATTTCACAGGTCATGAAAAAGTTGACTCTAAGAAGCCCTTGCAACTCACAGTATGCCCTGTATACAACGTTGCTGTTTTTCTCAGCTTTCTGGGGAAAGTATGCTGTCCCTTCTGATTTATGGCTGGTTTCTTAAAAGAAAACAAAACAATTTCCCAAGTTTTCATGATAGTGCTTAGCACTCTCCTCCTGTTCAAGAAAAAAAAAATTAACATTTTTTGTGCCTCCTTTCTGAAAAGGAGGAATATTTACTTTTCTCAAGTAGGCGAACAGAAAGATCTCCCTCCAGTTACTAAATTTTATTAAGAACATAGGAGTTCAGATTTGTAGATTCATTTACCCTTTTATTATATTCAGCTCACATTCACCTTCAATTCTAAAAGTTAATAGGGGAACGTTTACAGGAACACAGTGAGGTCTCTTTCTCAGGAGACACATCCAGTCTAAGTACACAGTTTCTGTCCCATGAGCAGAGATGAAAGACAAGATGAGTAGGCAATCAAGAAACAGGAAGCAAGGAGAGCATATCCAGAATATAAAATTGAGTTTCCCTACATTTCGCTTGATCAAACAAGGCTTTCTTCCATTTCTTATAGACATACAATAAGAAATATGCTATAACTGAGAAGTGGTACCACCTATTCAGTGCTCACTAACAATGCAGAGCAGGTCTCTCTCAGAAGGCCCACACACAGGTGGAGATCAAACCTCTTCCCTTATTATACAGTAGTACACCTGTAGATCACTATGTAAGATAGCAGAATGACTTGGGTATTACTTTGTTCCTTTAGCATCATTGATTTTAGATCCTTTTCTCATATGTGAACAACTATTCTTCCACCTCTAAGGCAATGATTAATTTATAACTTCAGTACTGTACTATGTTCCACATTCATCTAATTGGCTTCGTCTTGTTTAGCTGTCTTCCCTCCACTTCTAATGTTGGCTGTTTGTAACACTGGAGGAGTCTTCCACAAAGTCAAATTGCCCACGCAGTTTATCTAGTCGTCTTCCGCTCTTATCAGTTGCACCTTAATTATGATGGTTTGAGAGAACTAGAATTCAGTGTGATTATATGATATCTCCATTGCCTTAACTGTAGTCTTTGAACTATGCAGACACCATGAGTCACAGTACTGGCTCTCTGCCCACATCTTTTTCTGTGTTGACAATTTACAATTATAATACTTGTTGTGCATAAAATGCTATACCACTGTACCATACTACAGAGACGAGACAGTAAACTGAAGCAAACTCAAAGCAGACCATCACCATTCTCTTTCACCATAACACATTCATATTTATTGACTTCCTAACTCTGTTCAGCAAAGCATTAGAGAATCCAAGGGCTACACAATATTTTGCTGTTGTATTTTTTTTCCCCAATTACTTAGCTACAAAATAAATACCTGCTTTACACAGAGCTGTAGATAAAAATCTTCAGACATCTAAAGTTATCCCTACAGTTCTTTACAATTTCTGTTGAGTTAAACAACTGATAAACTGAGAAATAAGTTCTTCCACACAATAACTTTTTAAGAAACCGAATGAAACTGCTCAGCATCCAGGATTAGGATACTCACATTTGTTTCATTTCGGACACAGAAAGGTTTCAGGGGTTAACTGAATTCCCTAACAGAAGAGACAAGGATTAATAAATTTTAGATTATCGTGATCTAGATACAGTGGGAACGAACATGATAAAGCCTTATTAGCTTTCACGCATTTCCTTACTGAGGAGCCATAGACAGCTGAATACATGAAGTTATATAACTTCCTCCCAAAGCTTTTGTTTGAATCCCATTTCACTCACCACCTGCAGTACACTGTTATGGAAAGGTGCCTGGAAAGAGAATTATCGCCACACTCCAAGCTATTTGTACAGATTCAGTCTTTTATTACTTCAGCTGTAGAGAGTCACACAACACACTGGTACTATCAAACATTTACAACAGATGAACGATCGTTTCTCAGGGAAATTAGCCTAAAAAAGTAAGTTTAATTCTTACTACAGTCTTTTTTACTTATCCCTTCACAGATGATTTCCCAATTATCCACAACTTTATGACTTTACTATACAGTCATTGATCCTCAGAAGCAGTAAAATTAGTTCTGATAACTTCTTTTCAATGCCAGGTAAAGCATCATTGGGAACGCCAATAATCATGCATAGAAAAAAAATAAACTCACCCAGCTAGTGACAGGGCCTCAGGCTACAGAACACTCCTTCTCAGGCAGCAGCCTTCATCCAGGAAACACTCTCCCTTCAGAGGCTAGCCCTTAAATGAGCCCAGGGAGTTATGTGAATCACAGGTGAATTGCTTGCACCTGTACTTCCTGGGTCAGCCATCCCCTTCACCAGGTGCTCAACCACCAGTTCAGGCTGTGACATAACAGTTCTGTTACACCAGTATAGCAATGCTTGGAGGTTTTCCTCCATTACGAGCAGAGGATTGTCTCTCCCAATGAATCTCACACCATTGTCCTGATCACTATACATAGGCTCTGATTAGCTACAATTCCTGTATTTTTGAGGAAAAATGCCAATCAAGAAATGGCAAGTAACATCCAAAATTAAGTCTTAGTTATTCACTGTAAAATTCACTGTCAGACTTCAGAAATTTAAAGTCTTCATAGAAAAATGTGCATGGTACAATGACATTATAAAACCACTCATTTTGCAACATTATTAATACATTCTGGGATTTTGAAAAATGATTGTCATTAGCTATATTCTATGGCAGTATTTGTCACTGAACATTTTCTCTAGGAAAAAAAAAAAAAATCCTTCGTTGCTCATTCTTACATTTATTTTCTGTAAGGAAATTCAAAATCTCTTCTGATGTGCCTTCACTCTTATTGAGAAGAACTAATGCCTCTCATTAATTGCTAATTACCTTCTTCTACCTCTGGCTTCTCTGCTCCAGGAGTAACTGCTCTTCAGAGGTGGGCTAGTGCATTGCATTGAAACTTTGTTTTTTGTCTACTCATTCTGTAGTAAATACTACTGACACACACTTTGGTGCCAGCCACCATTGTTCCTGCTCCTTTCATTTCTCAAAAACCTGACTCTTCAGGAGAGAGAAGTCATCTAACCAGAAGAAGAATGCCTTTGACAACAAAATTTTAGGGCTCCTCAACCTCCATTCCATTATAATAGCTGAATTTTTTCTGAGCCAGATGAGTTCGCTGAAGCTCAGTGCCTGAAACCAACATAAATCTGAGATTTTTGTTCAGAAATCACAGTTACTTAAATGCTACTTGAAACTGTTTCTGCCGAAACCCAGCGCACCCGGAGGCACATCAATCTCTGCATGGCAACTGTCCGGTTGACTGCTTGTGGTAAAGCACGCATTGACTGTACAAGGGTTAATCCAGTAATATGCTATCCAGACTGAAAAGTGCTCTAGGGCAAAAAGCCCAGGTTTATGATGCCTGCCAGGTGGCCACCTGCATGTTTATTCACACCAGTACCACAATGGCAGGTTGGCATCATGCTACCATTAGTAAAACAGTCCTAGATTAGGCATTAACTTTGTAATTCTGGAATTGCCTAGGGTTACAACTTCAGACAAGCACTCAAATCATAAGTGGGATTTAAGGGGAATGGCAGCTGTTAGCATGCTGTCCAAATTCCTTATCCTTCAGTACTACTCAAAGAAGACTTACAGCCAAAGGAAACCTGATGAGGATAGGCACTCTAAGAGAGATAAGGTAGAAAAAAACAAGACAAAATGATTTGAAAGTAAAAGAATGGAGATTTAGAGTGGATATACGGAAGAAGTTTTTTATGATAAAGGTGGTAAAGCACTGGAATGGGTTGTCCAGAGGTGGGAAGACACTCAAGGCCAGGTTGGATAGGACTCTGAGCAGCCTGATCTAGCTGTATGTGTTCCTGTTCTTTGCAGGGCAGTTGGACTAGATGGCCTTTAAAGGTCCTTTCCAATTCAAATGATTCTATGAAATCATTTGAAGTGGGGAGTGCCACCACAAAGGCAAGGCACTCCCCACACTTGAGAGCCTGCAGTGAATGTACATTTGGGATATGAGAACACAATCAGCGTAGCATCAAAGAGTTCCAGGTGCTCATGCCTGACTCTCTCTTCTAGGAAGTCACAGGTATTACTGTAGCTTTAGAATATAAGCCTGAAAGTATTGTTTTCCACGTTATCTTTTTTAAACCAGAGATTAGGCACATAAAATCTAAATATGTGAGACAAATATATGCACTAATATTAAAATCCCAGACAAATCATCACCCTCTGTTTTGTACTCTAAAAAATAAAATCCAGCAAATGGCTTTCCATATCTCTTTCTGCAGTAAGAGACCCTCTCTGAAAAATCAGGCTGCTGGAAAATACAAAATCAAGCAGCTGCATACTAAGTACCAACAGCTGCAGCCATTGGTAACACATGCTACTCACTTTATGTGAAGTTGCTTGGGAGGGAGATTTGTGAAACAGACAGGCTACAGATGGAAAAGGAAACATTTTCTTTCCTGGTGCTGTTTTTAAACTGCCTCTCTCACATCTTTTCATTGCTTCACTTCCTTTTTTTATGTTAAACAACAGCAGAAATTCATATGATAATACTACTGGCATAAAACTTATAAAGATATTTTCTCAAGTCCTCCCTTTTATGGAAATTCCCTTCTTCTCAAAAAACAGTGATATACAGGAGTTTCAGCTTTGGAAACTTGCATGCACAGTCTGTGATAGCGATGGTGGTACCACCTACATGGGTTTGTTAGGGCCAACAGACAGAGTTCAGCTCTGGTTTGTGAGGAGGTCCTGCAGGAATGACCTGGAAAGGACAACGTCTAGTTACAGCCTAGGGCAGCTCAAGACAAGGATGAACAGGAGCTACCATTGGTGAAAGTGAACATAAAAGAAACAGGAGTTATTTCAGTGAGTTTTTCCTCAATGCTGTGATACCAAGGAAAACCATGGAAAATGTCCCACTGTCATAAAGTTGTCAAGGCCCCACTGGTTTACTGTCTGTCAAAGAGCATCCCAATTAATAGTGATCATTGGAGGACTCTCAGAGGATGCTCCCCTTGCTCAGAATCACGTACTATGGATATTTACACTGATATGGGGTTCTGAGCATTTGCCAGTATTTTCCAGTCTCAGGGTTCGAAGGAATGCCAAGCCTGTTTTAGTAAGTTTCCATAAATCAACTCGAAAATCAGAACAAAACAATATAACTCAAAAGGAATTATAAAGACACAGGCATGCAGCACTGAGAGAATATAAATCTGAAAATTTACATCAAGTTTGAAGGATTCTCTTGCCTTGGTAGTTCAGCTAATAAGCTGAGAGTTTTCTCAGAGTACTCCCAGCTGATTATTTCTCAAATGACTCAAACATAGTCTTTATAAAGGGATTCCACAGGAATTTTTTGTTATACTGTTGAAGACACCAGTTTTCCTTCCCAGTTTGCCAGCCATTACACTTGGCCATGGAGTAACAAGATGTAAACAAATAAGATAACTTCACTGCATTGTTTGTCCAAACTACTCCCCAGGTGATGATAGTAAAATCCCTTGCCTAACCAGTCCTAACAAAACCACCTTTAAAATGGATGAAGTATTTTATCCTTGAACTTCTGAGAAGGATTAAGCTTGATAGTCAAATTTTAATATGAAGAAGCATAATGGCTTTATGCCAGCAATAGAGGCAATATGCCTCTGCTAATTAATATTTTTTTTCTAGTTTTCTGAACAGAGTATATACTTACTGAACAATGCCAGTCACATAATCACAGATGCAGAAGTAGAGAATTTGCATTAATATTTCCCATCCATGGAGTGATTCCTGAGAAGCTTTGATAACCTCAGCACTCCAGCCTGATTTATTGTAGTGGATCTTCCTTGGAACCTTTGCTCTGGTATGAAGTGAAAGAGGATACTTTATTTAAGGGTGAAGATCCATGATTAATTAATGTAAAAAGAAAATTGTGATGGTATGAATATTTAAAATATATCTGTAAAAGAACAAAAACTGGACATGTTTTCCTCATAAGTTTCTCTCTCCCAATGGATAATGACATCTCTTTTATGTTCTGGTATGTAAAGGGACTTGATTTTAGCAGATCACAGCATATCATGGTACAATATTGTACATTCTGAGAATTCAAAGTTATTTAGAATTTCTAATGTACACAACTTGGTAATGCATTAAGGAAAAGCCAGAGTGCTATTTTCTTCAGAAGTTTTCCATCTATCCTCAGTGATACTGCTGCAAGCAGAATGTCTAGCATTCTGACATCTTTTCCAATTTTTCCAAATACTTCTTGTTGATTAATTCATCTTATATAATCAAAAAATGTCATACTTCTTAGGTGCTTTGCCAGTGCTCTTCTTTATGAGTGCTGTACTTGCAACATTCTTCATTTTGATAAATGGTTCTTCTCATAAATGTTCTTCAAGCACATAAAAGGGTTTGAAAAATCATCTTATTACGCAAATAGCAACTCTGACCACTGCTTCTGAGTCACAGAATCCTCAAATCATTAAGGTTGGAAAGACCACTAAGATCACTAAACCAACCAATAAAAAGTCCACCGAGAAGAAAGTGCCCAATTACCCAGTTGGTGTGCTAGGTTAAAGAACACAGTGATGGGCATATTTAGTCTTCTGCCAATCAATGGATTAGAGCTACTCTGCTTTTATAGAACTGCAAAGCTGATCAAAACCCAGCTCTACCCTCTATTCATACACCATGTATTCTCCAGCATTGTCACAGATCTAAACAAAGCTCTAGCTTGCTTCTACCATGCTGATCATTTCGGTCTTTTATGTTAACAAGCAGTAACCAGAGTTTGTTCTGCCCTTTTTCCTCTATCCCAAAGCTAAGTTTCTGGGCAAGGTAAGTTCCAGAGGACTTTTGTTCCAAGTTAAGAAGCAAAAATTACTATGCAAATAAACAGAATGGCAGGGACAAAACCTTCATAAATCAAGACAGACAGAATCTTGAGCTTCAGAATCATGTCAGGATGAGTTATTGCATTTATCTTACAGTGATGTCTGCTGAGTACTAACAGACAACAGTACAAGCCAGCTAAAAAAGAGGCCATTAAAATGGACTCCTCCCAAAGTGCTGCTCTCCATGATCCCTCTTTCTGTCTCTCAAGTTTTGTAATGATCACATTTATTAACTTAAGAGGATATAGAAATAAAATAACATTCAGCTATGAAAGCAACAATGAAAATAATGACATTGCTTGAAAATGCAATTTGTGGTAGAAGTGGCTCAGGTAAAATACGGTGATTCAGATATTCACTAATTCAAAGCTCAGTGAATAAACAGAAGGTATTTCTACCACATTATTAGGGCTGCAGCAACACAGACATCAATCACGTCCTGTTTTCAGGATATTTTATCCTCCATCTATGTATAAAAGCAAAACATTTCATTGTGCTGCTGCAATCTTCTCCTGAAAGTTTTCATTACCAGGGGAAGTGAAGAATCACATGTAACCCAAAGGTGACTTTAAACTCTTGTAGGAAAGGAAGTAGGAGCTGATGTTTTGAGAAGACATCGTAAAACGGAGATGATGGAGTGTCCTCCCTCCAGCCCAGCCCCCTCCCAGTCTGACAAAGAATTTATTCCTGAATCTGGAGACAAAAGACTAAATCTCTGCATCCAAGCTATAAAAATGAAAAGGTAAAAAATGTCTGACAAAGGTACATTAGACTTGCCTTCTTCCAGGAAGCATACTAACAGTGCCCAGCCAATCCATCCTCTGATCTGAGGCACACGAGCACTTTCTGCCTCCATCAGGCTCATTTTAGTCATCTGCACGTTCTCTTTCTCCTCCTTCTTCCCAAATGCTGTGAAATTCAGTCTTTGTAAAATTCAGTCCAATTACAGTATATAAATACAAAGAGTGATATGAATTCTTTTTAAAAAAACAACACCTTGAAATGTCAGCCACTTTTCCTCTTCAGTTGCTATGAGAATATCAAAACATCTTCCTCTAGTCCATTCTCATGGCCAAGATACTACATTTAACGAAACATGCTGTTTGTTTCTTAAAACTCAGCAGCACTAAATACTTTTTTATCCATCTAATAAAGCTCTGACAATTGCTGAGTGATGTAGCTAAAGTGGAGAGAACATGGGCACACAGAAAAAGGAGCAAATAAAGGGAGGATGTCTTCTAAGCTATGATTCTGCCTCCTTAGGAGAGAGCGCTACTCATGAATATGATTCCCTCTAAATTCCAGCTGTCACAGAACCATCAATGTTTTCATGCTGAATATGAATTTCCTGCTCCAACACTCACTCAGCTCTATGTGCTGTTCCTGTCAATAAATGGCTGCATAAAACAGCTTCTTTAATACTTGTGAATTAAGTGCTATGTGTGGAGCAGCACTCCTACAGAGAAAATCTGAAATTCGTTACCTTAGCAACAAAAGCATGTTAATTTAATATGTATGTGTGTTTACTTTCACTTATTTCTTCAGAAGTTTCACAAGAATGAAAATATACAAGGAGATATTCTCAGTTTCTATGCCTGGGATCCAAATTACGTGAATAAAAATACATGAGCAGGTCACATTCCTATTCACTTCCAGCTCAACTCAGCAGAATCTTTTCAAAATGAGGCAACAAGAGATGCCATAAACCACAGCCAATTCAAATAGGTTTTGTCTTTCCATGTGATTCACAGGATTGTTTCAGGTAAAGGAAGTTCTGTGCTGGACAAATCTGCCGTGATTTGTACTGACTATTTGTTAAAAAAATGTGCTAAAATGCCACTTCCATCTGTTCAGTTTTCTAACATCTGTGAAACTGATTTAACAAAAAATTGTGCAAATCAACAATTTTCTTTTGGATTTGGTTAAGAATAAATTAAGTATGTTAAGGGTTTTATTTCTTTTATACAACCCCGTGTCTGGTATGATGCTATGTTTTGGTTCTCGGAGAAAAACTCCAACCAACACCAACGCTTGCAGTTGCTGCTAAGCAGTGTTCAGAGCCAAGTCCATTCACAGAGAACGGCCCAAGGAGCCTGGGCATGGGGGAACAGGATGAGGACAGCTGACTTAAACGGGCCAAAGGGATATTCCATTCCATATGACACCATGAAGAAGGGAATTTTGAAGGGGCTAGGAATGCTTTCTTCTGCCACTTGGGGTGTCTAACTGAGTATGGGTCAGGGGGTAGTGAGCAATATCTTGTGCATCACTCGTTATATACATTCATATGTATTCACAACTATTCATAACTAAATGTATTCATAACTATTATCCTTTTCTCTATCTTAGTAAATAGTTTAATCTCAACCCATGAGTTCTACTTTTTTTCCCCAATCCTCTCTCCCATCAAATTGGAAGGGGGAGAGTGAACAACTGTGTGCTGCTCAGTCACTTGCCAGGTTAAGCCACAACACTTGGTAACCTGGAATATCTGATACAACTGAGAAATTTGATGATCATTTCAATGTCCATTTTTGGTTTTACTTTGGAAGGAGGATCTGAAAGGTCTCAGCATGGGTGACCAAGAGGAACATAGACTTTTGGCTTGAGATACCAGGAAGAGAAAGATGTGGGGCTCAGACAGAATATTTTTCTTATCAGTGTGTTTTCTTTCAGTGCATAGACAGCCAGCTAATTACAGCAAGCTGTTCTAGCTCACTTAAACAGAGAAGACAATGAAAAATAAGCACCACTGCTTGGCAGCAGCATCTCAGTCCATGAATAACAGACCTGTGCTGTTCTTCAAGATCATGATCCGCCCCAGTGCATAGGCAGAGTCAGTCACAATCTACAAAAAGCACAGCATCCAGCACACAAATGCATACACTTGCTCTCATGAGGTTGAATGTTATGGCAATGCCTCAAAAGATGGAATTTGTATTTTCTTTTCCAAAAAGAAATGTAGAAGGTAGCTGGATGTTTATTGGTTGATTGGTGCTTGAGGAGGAAGAAGAGGAGTTGATTAAATACTATCAACTTTTTATAAAAGAAAGCAAATTCCTGCTTAACAGAGCATACAGATGCACAGCAGGGATGTATTTAAAGTTTCTTGTTCCACACTGCAGGAGGGAAAGTATTGTGACCAGGAACAGAGGAGACTCAAATCTTAAACCCAAAATCTCAAGCAGGATCCTTTTTGTGGGAGCACAGCCCAAACTCACAGCTCCCCATGCATCTTCAGGCCTCATAAACTGTCCCAGAAAGCTGCACTGTCACTTTGATTAAGTGGGACAAATCTAGCAAAATCCAGAGCAAAGAAACAGCTTTTTCAGCTCCAACAAGAAACAATAGCATCAGCAAATCCATAATGCCCCACTGACTTTGCTTCTGCATGATACCAGTGCAGATGTTACAGTGAAAAACTGCAAGAAGAGCTCCACAAAATGCAGAATTTCAGGACTGCAGAATGCCATCCTGTTGAAACACATCTGTTCAGCTACAGAGACAAGTTGTGCTAGTTGCAGATTTATATAACTATCTTGCGAAAGTATATTACAGTCTGCACTAGCACACATGGGGGGCTAAAAACAATCACACAACACACTAGCAGCACATTTCAACTCACATTAGGAAGAGTAAAGCAGAGCAAGAAGTCGAGACTGCCAAGCAGAGTGCATTTGAAAAAGAGTTCTGCCATGAAGAGTTAAACAAGGCATGTTTAACACAGGCTTTTATTTATTTGAAGCAAAGATTAGAAAAGAAAATCAAAGTTTTAGGTTGAACCCCATATAAAAAATTCTATTAGGAAAATCAAAAAGCAAAATTTCATATTACTTAGTGCGGATTAAAAATCAGTCAGAATCTAAAGAAACGAGTAAAAATCTGACTTCAATTCCCATCATGGGACAAAGGTTTTAGCACTGTGCATTAGTATAACGCTAATAGTAATGACAGTGGCATTGTAAGGGTGTTAAATTAACAGCAAATTAATGACTCATGGAATCATAGAATCATATAATCACAGAATGACTTGAATTGGAAGGGACCATAAAGCCCATTCAGTTCCAGCCCTTTGCCATGGGCTGGTTGCTCCCCACCAGATCAGGATGACCAGGGCCCCATCCAAACCAGCATTAAACACTGCCAGGAATGGGGTACGGTACTGAATGTGTTTTTTAGTAATCAGAATACTGTGATGAAAAATATTTAACACGGCGGAAGATGGAGGAGGGAGCAGAAGTTCTCCTGCTGCAGCCCAAATGATTAAATGGCATGCACAGGAAACATAAAGCAATCCAAAAAGAGATAAATGACATTTAATCCTCACATGTAAGGATTATTGAGGACTAACATGATATCAAGAAGACCAAAGCAGCACTGACAAGAGCCAATGCACCATGTCTTCTCGGCTGACAGTGGTAATTAAAAGACACTATATGGTATAACTATATGTACACCTATGGATAACATATTAAGCTATTGTTACCTTTCATGTAGCTTTGTTCATAATCAAGCAGTCAGCTCTAATCTCTTGTTACTGTATAAATCATTGGAATTATAAATCATTGGAAGTGGTGAAAAGTGTATGAAGGATCCTTTATAGAAGATATTAAAAAGTAACATCTGAGGAAATCAGTGAATATAAAAGTGAAGTGGTGTGTCATATGGTTCCAATTATTACAAAGGACACTTGTCTCCTAATAGCTTTTTGAAAAGTAAATGAAAAAGTTGTTAATGTGGAAAATTGAAAGAAATTTATTACAAAATCAGACTAATCCCATTCATTATTATTATCACTATTATATATACTTTTATTATTATTATTATTTAAAGTAGTTGAATTTATAGGGCAAAGAAGATATTGGGCTACTACTTGTGGATGAAGAGTGTTCCAGAGCTTCAGATATAACTATCATTTAGGACTGGAAAAAAAACCTTTAATTAAAAATTGTCCAGACAGATTTTCTTGTGCTTTTCTCTAAATAATCTGTCTGCTTGCAGAACAGGGTAGCAGAGTGACAGGTTTCCCCTGAAGTGATGTCTGCTCTTTTTGCTGATTTTCCTAAACTTTGTAATTGGGAAATGACATAAAAGTTTCTGACATTAGTGACGAAGAAAGTTAGTGAATATTCTACTGCATTTCTTAGTTAGCTGAATATAGTCTATTAAGGTCCTGGGCATGGTCCTTCATACTAGATTTTTATTCTCAGCTATTTCCAGAACTGGAATAAACATGCTGTTCCTGCACTGGACAGTACCATAGCCCTGAAAAATATTGCCCTACACAGTACAAAAGAACAGCTCAATTCCTCTGCAGCCCTACATACTGCAAAATAAGAAGGTAAGTTCACTAAGGAATTTTTCAGTCGTCACTTTTAAAGATAATGAAAGAATACAGATACTAGTTTATAGATTGTAATAACTTACATATTTCTTAGACTTCTTATTTCATGGCCAGATCATTTTTCCATTTATTTCAAAGTTTTTAAGAATGCATTCTCATTTTCTCACAAAAAAATGCAAGTTAAAATTAAGGGTAAAAATCATCTGGGTATTTCCAGATTTAAAATATGTATATATAGAGGGAGATAAATTGCAATTAGTTGCTAGGTGACAACATTTTTACCTGTTCTGTCAGAGTATTTGCAAAATGCTTTCAGCCAAGAGCATGAATGTTTTAGGATCTCATCAACTTCGCATCAAGTGAATATATACAAAAAGAAAGAAAATCATGCATGAGAAGAAGCCAGTGCCGAAAACACCTACAAGAACAAGCTAATGATCTGGGAGGATGTATTAAATTTAGAAATGTAGATGAAAGATTATGAAATGAGATTAAATTGATTAGTATGTCATGCATATTGTGGGAGAATAAGCAAAAGAAAAGATAAAACACAGAGAGAACCATCACACCCACGGATTAAAGAGCCCTTATTGAGTGTGAGATGACAGCAGAAAGTACAGATTTCAGGTTTCACACACTTCTTAAATGTTCTGAAGTTAGATGCTGGCAATACAGCTGGTAAAATACAGAGCAGAGCTGTAGGAACTGCATTACCTGAAACAAAAAAGTTGCTGGAGGAACTTTGTGAAAGAGCATGGGGACCAAGCAATAAAAATTACTACATATACCTTGAATAAGTTCTTACTGAAGTAAGATGCAATGAAACGTCAGCATATGAAACCAGATGTGCAGAATCAAATTTTCATGAAATTTTTACCTCTCCAGAAGGTTATTTAACTCTGTATGAGAGCAAAACTAAATAATGTTGACATGTAAAAGTACTTTTTTACATCATGAGGACCAAAATTAAATATGAAAAGAATAATAAAATACTTTTAGTTTCGATTAATTATATACAAATTCAGTCCCTCAAAGATGTGTTTAATCTAGGTGTGAAAAATAATAATAATAAAAATAGTAATAAATTGAAATACAAGAGCATTTTTCATATGAAATGTAAAATATCAGAATTTATCTTCCAGACCATAACCTCTATTTGTGATACTTCTACTACATTCCTAAAATCTCCTGGCACAGAACCCAATGCTTGTGCAATCTTTTAGCATGGTGGGAACCAAATGGTACCCTGCCTTGCTGCTTGCAAAAGAGAAATAACTGATAGGGTGACAATTCCCAGTAATTTCAAATCTACAGATACACGAAATCATATATTGGACAATTACTCCTTTGAAATAATTTAGTACAATTAGTAGTATCTTTCACCTACCAGTACGAATTATGAACCTGTCAGTTACAGGAAAATGACTGGATTCTCTCAGGTCTCCAAAAGGAGCACAAATCAGACAAATGATAAAACACATCTAAAGTTTCATTTAAAATAGCTCAGTACATTTGTGCCAGATTGCTTTCTTAATTACCTTTGTTCTGTACAGAGCACCTTTCTTAGTCACTCTTTACTCCTATGCATAAGAAGCCCCATATAATTATGTTGCTTTAAGATTGTACTATTTTGGATTAGGAAAGCTCTTCCTTTGCTCTTAGTGATAATTATTCAAATCTATACAAAGTAATTGGCTACTTTTTTGGAGCTGACGTCCATTGTGATATCAAAAAAGTTTTTTGATTAGTTAAATGGTGATAATTTACAGAAATCACTGTGTGATGATCATCTTTTCTGATACCATGCTTTTAATTAGTTTGACTCCAGATGTGATGTCTGATAATTTCGTCCCTGTCTTTAAGCCTAAATCTTAATAAGGTCATAGAAATAAAATCAGGTTTCCTCTCCTGACAAGAAATCAGACCAGTTTATCTTCACTGTCACTTTCCTTCTGTGAAAATGGCTCCTACTGAAACTCCTTTTCTTTCTCTTTACTGAAGTGTAATTTGTTAACCCTGGAGCTCTCTCACTGCTCACAAAAGATTGTGTGTTTAGATCTAGGCCTAAGTATAGGCTTAGGCTTTCTTACACCATAGTGACAAAATGGGACACTGACTCTGAGTGGTCATGCATTCACATCCTCTGGTAGCATCAGCAAAGAAGTGAAAGAATAAATAAGTTGATTCCTAGGTGTTGTCTGTCTTTGGAGATTATTGGTTTTGAGAAATCAGGGATGCTGTAAAGCCTGCCTGGAGAGCAGAAGCTGCATTGCTACTAACTACACAGTACTGTGCAGCTGGAAATCCTACTCCCTCTGAACTGCTTTTATAGGGGAAAAAAAAGGAAACATGCTTGCAAAAAATAAAAAAAGACTGCTTTTACCACCTACATGACCTAAATTTAGAGAACTATGGAATGACAAACCATGATTCCAATTTTCCTAGGACTCATGAAAACTTGATTACTGTAAAATATTAAATATGCTTCCACCATGTGCTTCATTCAGGAGTATCATTCAGGAGTACAATTAAGCCTCATTGAGTCACCATATGCCAGTTTCAGATTGAGTTGTGACTTCCGGGGACTGAAAAACAGTGGTAATTTATGGCTGAATAGTACTGGTTCATTTCAAAAGTAACAGAGCAAGTGCCACTATTTCTTAGGAACATTATCTGCAACTCTTGCTTTATGGCTCCTTTAGAAGACAATATTTCTGCTTTGATAAGGAATGCTAACATAACAGCAGTGGGGCATTAAATGCTGATCTCTGAGGATTATGAAATCATAATGTTCAAAGAACTATGAAGTTCTTTCAACAAACTTTAACTGCTGAGCTGATCTATCCAGTGATTAATTCAAACTCAATCTGAGATGAGATGGAACCAACAGGAACTGTTTGTTCCAACATCTGTGCTACTGTTCCAAGACTTCTAAACATCATAAACAAATCATAAACAAATATGCACAGTAAAATCTCTTTATGTTTAAGAAATTATTTCAATTTTTTTTTTTTTATTTTTATGAAATGAGCACTCGATGCATCAGACTGGATCTGTCAAACTAATCTTCAATTAAAAAATATTTTCATTAATTATACAATCAACTATAAAATTAATGTATCGATTATCATTGAAGTTCAATGCAGCAGGGTTTCACTTCTTAAAGAGATAAGTGAATTTTATTGTCCTTAGGTGCTACCTATCTTCGTGGTAATTTCTGAAATCTTAGGTACCTTAAATAGCTCATCAGTATATTTCCACATACAGAAATTATGGTGCCACCTGCACACTCTCTAAACACAAGTTTGTTGTGAGCATTAGCATTTTACTACACTCAGGAATTTCATTTGAAATGTCCCTGGATTAACCTTTCACAAAATTATTGCAATTCTCTAAACTCCTTCCCATCTTGACATTTCTTTTTTTCTTATTGGCCTTGAAAATTCCAATTCTTTGGAAAGAGCACTGTTGTTTCCAAACTGCCCTCAGGTCTGATCTTCTGCCATTAGCTTCTCTGTTCTACACTCAACCTGTAAATAAATTGCATTCTGCCAGCTGAAAAAGTTCCTATCTACAATCTCATGTTTTCAAAAGCAAAGTATGATAAGTAACTGCAGTATACATAACCAATGTTCCTTCCTTTCTGAAGCTGATTTCTTGTCTCTGAGCCACCTAGCTCCCAGTTCACCCACCCCACCCCACTCCAGGTTTTTGCCTGCATGTGAAAGCTTGAATTTGAAGAAAGGAGCACCTGGACTCAAGTAAGTAACCATTTCTTTCTGTTTCATGAAACTACCAACCTTCACTCAAAAGAGAGATCATTTAGCAGAAATCAAAATGAACAGTTTATCTAGTCACCAATAATCAAAGCCCCCTTCTATGAAAGACATCCTCCACATCCCCGAGCATAGAGGAACCAAGAGTAAAGGCATTCATTATGTTTCTAGTTGAATAGAAAGCCAAATCCCTCAAAAATGCTCACTGGAATTGGCCCACAGTTTTCTTTTAGCCAAATTCCCAGATGAACAAAGTTAATTTTTTGCTGAGTTGCATGCTTCTGACAGAAACCATCAGTGGGTTCATAAAAAAAGCCCAAGAAATTACCAGGGAATAGCACTATGAGGTTTCCCCAAAGCATTCAGAAATGCAATTCAGGGACTGTATTCTTATTTTTTAATGATACTTTATTTTTTCATGAATGCATCTTTGAGTATTCTTATCTTTCAAGGTCCACATCATACTGCAGCAATGCAAGAATAGCAGTGTTTCAGCCTGACAACAACTTTCTTTCTTCTAAGTTCTAAAAATCCTATGTGATCATTTCAGTTGCCATTGACATTTACTTGAACTATCCACAGTAATCCCAACATATTTTTTCTGCGTGATAATAGCAAATTTACAGCCCATTTTTTTCTGTATTTTAGTTGATTCTCCCCATTCCCATTTCTCTCATTATTTGAAACAAATAAACATTGAATTTCCTCTGCAAGTGTGTCACAGGTCTTTCAGCATGATTACATCCTCTTGCTATCCTGCATGTCCACCTGTTGTGTTTACTAGCCAAAAGAATTTAATTCCATCTGTAGATGCTTTCATTTCTCTCATCATTCTTATTCTAGATCTGTGATCTTTCATCCTAGCCTAAATGTTTTGTATGAGCTTCAAAATTACATTTGTATGCTTCTGAGCTTTTTTTCCTACAATATCAGGATTTATAAGCGACAGAGAGGGTAATGTCAGAGATATAATAAACAAAAAGGAATATTTGGAAAGATCAGGAGTAAACAGAACTATCGTGTGTGAGGCTTCTTATATTTGAGATTATATCTGAAAGTGGTTTCAAGTGAAATGAATCTGATTTCTCTTCCCCTTTTTAGCTGGTAACCTGAAGTAAGTCTACCAAAGTCAAAATTGTTGATCTCTGTGGGAACTGAAAGAAAAAAGTAGATCTATTTGTAAGAAATTCACTGCCACCACAGTGCCGTCTCCATTACAAAGTCTGACATTAAAGAGAAGGGGAAAGAACCAATGCAAATTGCTGCAGACAGAAATAAGTTCAGTCATTGGAGGCACTGGTGATAGGGAGACCAAAGACGACTACTATTACTGAACAAAAAATGTTCCCACCTACGTTTTTACTTGAGATTGGAAAAATATTCTCTTTTATTTGCAGTTCCAGGTACATTGTTCTGTATGTCGCAATATTCCTGTGAAGGTAAAGGAGTTTTTCTTCTATTTCCCTGAGCTTTTTCACTTTAAGCAGCACATTGCTTATTCTGCTGAACTCCATTCCCTCTGTACATTCATTTTATAAAACGCGCTTTTTATAAACAGTGATATACCATGCCCCTCCTCCTCTGGATATCTGCTTCATTTAATACAGCATGCTTTAATGCTTAAGAAAGTGATGTTCAAAGGGCAATGTCATTTTTTCTAATCCTTGCTAAGAAACACTTCATGGTTGTTTTTTTTTTGTTTCCTCCTAATAGATATTTCAATAACATTGAATATCATAATCTGTGAGCATTTCATGAACTGTAATGAGTCTAGTATCAGCCTGGAAGATGCTGTAGACTTCAGACTGCTTCATCAACCATTCCTTTCAGGCTCATAACAAAGTGAACAAGACTGTGGAAAATCAGGTAATTAGATAACAGCATTTCAGTATTGTGCAGCGTGTCGTAAAAAGGAAAGAAAATCTATAACATTCAGCTCTTTGGTGTTCTGCACTGAAGTGCATAATAATTGCAACACACAAGACAGGTACTGTCATGTTCTCAATACACAACTTTGGAAGTGCTCTAGTCTTCACAAGTCGGAGCAGACATTCACATTGAAATCCATTAATTTAATCCATTAAATGCCATTAAAAATTCAGAGGACGCTGGACCATTCAGAATCTCAGCACTTACAGAAGTCTTGTAATAGGAAAACCTTCACAATTCACTGAAATCCTCATTTGTACCAGAAAAGCTCTCAACCACTAACACACCGAAGTTATTTAAAAATATTCTTTCACGGCCTATTTTTATGCTTTAAAAAAGATCTTAGATCAAAAATGCTTGACTGTAGTGCAAGCTTACAGGTTAGCTATATACACCTGTGGACAAGCCACTTTAAATAACATCTTAACTCACTTGTCCCATATCTGAGCACTACTTTCCTGGACCTATTTTGATAAATTTATAGGTAAAGGTCAGTTGTGGGTTGTCATCTCTACTTGTGAATGCAAGTCTTACTGTATAGATCACAGCTTTTGCAGAATTTTGGTGTTATATATTCCTTCTTAAAACAATCAAACAATCTTCCTTCTTATTGCTGTCAGCATTTTAACTAACATTATCTGTGCAATTCTGGCACTTCTCTCTCCCCTCTTCCAAACTGCCCCATTCCCCCATATCCTCTCCTGCTAAAAAAAAAAAAGGCCCAGAGCATATCATTTCAGCCTGTATGTCCCATTTAAGACTAAAACAAATATTTTCATGTATAACACGTATGTGAACTCCTCACTTTTACCCTTATGGAGCCATCTCTAACAGAGCCCTGCACTGCTGATGTCTCTGCATAGGAAAGGTGTGAAAGAAAGTAAGTTGTTCTAGAAATTACACAGTCTGATTAAAGTCAGCAGCCCATGTGTACTATGAACATTTATTAAAGAGCATGAAAATGAGAAAGGAACAATAGCTCTCACCTTTTATCTAAACATAGTGGCAATCTGAATACTTTCAGGTGACGGTCTGGACCCTTTCAGTTATACATTTTGCTGTAGGATTTTTATTGCATTTTTTTTTTCCCCTCAGTTAGGATTGTGATAGAAAATGAGCATAAAATGTCGTTAAATTAGCCCACAGATGGCTAATGCAGAGTACCTTCTTCCATGTTGTCCTTTAAAAAAATTGTAGCACCGCTCGTTTACATGATGCTGTGAATCAAGCTTGTACAAGCATTTGCTTTGTGTTAGCCATCCTTGTATGTGCTTGTACAAAGCATTTGCTTTGTGTTAGCCATCCTTCCTCAGTCTACAGCAACATTTGTTTCCCCTTAGTAGGCAGCATCAGTTCCAGATCTTGACTCTCCTCTAACAACTGTGCAGCTTGTTTTAAGCTAGAAAATCTAAACTCTAAGGAATATAATTTTTGGCTGAAGAGAAAAGTTACTCATCCAGGACAAAATTTCTGCTTCCATTACCTGTGAAAGCAGTACACTGTACAGGAGAACCGTTAATTCAAATAACAATTCACTGTCAGTGCAAGTGACACGGGGAATAACAGTAGCCATCCATTTCATAAAAAATCATACTATCACAGAATCATAGAATGGTTTGGGTTGGAAAGAACCTTAAAGTCTATCTAGTTCCAATCCCTAGCCATGGGCAGGGACACCACCCAGGAGATCAGACTGCTCAAAACTCCATCCACCGAACCTGACCTTGAAAATTTCCAGGGATGGGGCAGCCACAGATTCTCTAAGCCATCTGTACCAGTTCCTCACCACCCTCATTGCAAGGAACCTGGGGAACCTGATTTAGTAGGGAGTTTGGACTAGATGATCTTCAGAGTTCCCTTACAACCCCTAAAATTCAGTGTGATTCAGTTCTCTCTTGTTCTGTCACTACAATCCCTGATAAAGAGTCCCTCTCCATCTTTCCTGTAGCCCTCTTTAGGTACTGGAAGGCCTCAGTGAGTGGATCCATCTCTTCTCCAGACTGAAGAACCCCAACTCTGTGGGTCTGTCTTCATAGAAGGTCTGTTCCAAATCCTGACTCTACCTGAGTAGTAGTATGGCCCAGATACACTAATGTATTATGAGGCTCACAAGGAAAGGATAATAGTTCTCATCAACATTAGTATACACAGTAATTACTCTCTTTAATATAGTATTATGATTTTTATTTAAAAATGGTCCCTGTCTATACATGTATTAAATCTCTGAAGCAGTAGTTAGTAAAGGGTGAAAAGTACAGCTCAACTTTGAGGCTGGCCGTTTTTCTGCTCTATTGAAATATGACAAAGTAGAGAGAGAGATATGGAGAGTAATATGTGAAATGCTGTAGAAGGAGGAAAGAACTCTGACAACCTTACTGATTCCCTGTTTCTTCTCATCCTTTTGTTATCCAGTCCTGAGCAGTCTAGTAAAAGGTGCTTAAAATTGCAGCAGATTCCATAATACTGTAGATTTCTGAAGTTTACACTATAACTGCAAAACCGATTTGCTTCCCTCTCCCTACACCACCTGTTTTTCCCCCTCTTTATTCCTCAGGGCACAATTGCTAGCATGATGTCTTCAATATTCTGCACTGCAGATATGAAGCTATTTCTAAGCAGGATATCTGGGGGTGTTAATGAACAATAAAGCAGTTTCCTCACAAAGGTTGATCTCACATCTACCAAGTCCAGCAAAAAAAAACAAAACACAAAACTGTATTTAACAAATCCCACAACCAGATTGGAGTATGTGGGGAAGGAAGAGTAAGGAGAAAGCTTGTGATGACGAAAGGGAAGATCAGAAGTAAAGATGAAGTTACTTGAAGGCACAGCATTGTGTTACATTTTTCAGGACTATCATGGCAGGAGACAAAATGGATAAAAATTGGCTTCCCACAGATTTTGCTTTCAGAAGTTCAAATTAATCCACTTGCCCTTCAGCACAGTCCTTGCCCTATTAACTCTGTCATACCTGTACAAAAATAAAAGTATCAGTTTTTCTGTGACCTGGAAGTTACATAAATACTTAAGGGTCAACTCTACTTGTCAGATTTAGTGTAGTGTTCCTCAAAGCCTTCCCACACCTGGACACAGGCAGTCTGTGAGGCTGTTTTCCTAGGGCTGAGTTATGAGTTCAGGACTGTGACGCGTTTTCATACAATATATTTACAAAAATGAGGAATATCTTAGACCTGAGGTTATTTTGATGGAGGAATTTTCTACTTTCAAGAAGCATGTTTCATACTTAACACCAAAGGTCTATCTCCTGACAGCACTGTGGGTCTTTGGCTATTTATGGACTTTCTGAGTACAACTTAAATATTCTTGTTTACACTAAGTCTTGATCAGAAAAATGCTTATTGTTGAATAGCCCATGTGTACTCAACATCTGAATTGGAGATATTGGACAGCACTCTGCCACTCCTGCTCAGTCATCAAGAGCAGTCAACTTTGCAGTAAAGCAGGTAAGTCACCGTCCTCTGCACCTAACACATGGGGCAGTAACCATTTGACCCTTGGGCAGTAGGGACCAATTTTATCTCAGGTCATTACAGCTATTTTTCTGCAGTGACTGCACCTGTTAATAACTCTTCTTTGACAAACAATAATTAGTATGCTGAAGAGCTTGACAGGCACCTAGAGAACTAGTATTTCTCTTTTGTGTCTGATGGGGAGGACAGAGTGAGTGAGTTGAAATCTCCCAGACATGCTGGAGAGACAAAGGTGAAAAGAAGGAATTTTAAAAGGCACCAGGGAATTATAAAAGGCACAGCTGTGAAAGTGATCCAGTAGCCATCTCCAAAAAACGGCTCACAGATCCATCCAAATGAATGCTCTAAACCAATATGACAGCAATGAAAGAAAAGGGTGTGTAGGGTCTTCTCTGAACAGACCTATTTCTCAGACAAAGAAAGGAGCAATGGTGTTTTAAAAGCACTGTATAAATGCACCTGCTTCTCTGTCTGCCTTCATCTACTGAAAAATCCATATGAGTTACGTTAGCTTACCAGCCCATCTGGACCTCTTGGAGGAATGAAGCTCACATGACAACAATCCAGGGGATCTCTGTTATTGCAGAGAAGAGGTAGTTGCACTGGGCTTTCCATTTCTGAGCTGGTGTCCATGTTGTCACACTGCACTGCCAACCTCCTGCTCCCTCTTCACACTGTTTTTGTGTGTGATTTTTTACTTTTGCGGTACTCTGATGTGCAGACATGTTAGCAAGTTAATTTGTTTCCACGATTCATACAATTAACAAATTCTGCAAGCTGATATTTTGATTTTTTTTTATGCAGAGCTACAAAATAATATGTACATAAGAACAAGTAGTAAAAAAAATGATTCTAAATGCTACATCCTGTATTTGCAGCTCAGAAACCAATATCTGAGGCTGCTCTCAAAAGTCCTACAAACACTTACATAAGTATACAGCTTTATCCAGGTAGGCTATCATTTAGTGTGCACTCGCACTGGTGTTTGTATTCAGAGCAGGGGAAAGCAGTATACCTCCTTGTTGTCTCCATTCACTCTGCTTTGGTTGACATGGTTCTGGAGGTGATCTGTGCTCCTTCCAACTGTAACAAAACCTAATACAGCTATTAAGTCTATGGTAGGAGAGATTAGTCAGCCTCATCAGCCCTCCCTGCCCACTCACGGTGAGAGTATGAACCTCAGACACAGATCTAAACCCCTGATCCCACCATCCTGTATCATCTGCTCACGGAAGTCCCCCTGCAGAACTGGCACCAGCAGCACATCTCTGCCTGTGCATGCAAACAATGATATCCATAACACCAACAAAGCCTCTGGACTGCAAAGCAAGAAATTCATAATTCCAGTTTCGAGTTTTGCTGGAACAAAGTTTTTCTGAGCATGAATGCAGATTGGCACCAATATTTGTCATGATGAAGACCAGATTTCAACTTCTGACCTTGATTTCTTGCTTCTCAGGCTATCAGCACAAATTCACAGGTCAGGAGAGAGAAAAACTGCACTTAAATACTTGCACTGTGTGCTCTGTTCCCTGTCACTTCACATTCTGCGTCCTATTTGTCAGACCTGCCCACTGCCCTGCTTTTTCTTTAGAGCTGTTGTTACAACTAACCTTACAATACTGTAAAAGTATTGTTACAGGAATATTACGAGGATGAAAAAAAAATATGCATCTAAAAAGCAGCAATATACACAAGAGTAAATGCCAGCATTAATTATGCAGAAATATGGATTTTTTAAATTTATTTTCTGTAGTCATGTTTTCATCCTTTACTGTTTGAGCAGTACTTCTGAATTTTGAATTCCCGTAAGAGAGACATCCCAACTTTCTTTTATGTAATTTTTAATGCCATAAACAATCTAATTACACACATTAGGGATATTCATGGCTAAAGATACAATTGAAAGCAATGTCATTAAGGTCTTTTCCTTTGTATAATCCTTTCTTAAATGAACCAAGTTGTAATTCTTTCTTATTCTTAATTTCTGGCTGGGTCATACAGACTAAGACACACAGGTAAGAATGAAAATGGCAGCCTATATCATCTTCCACACATTTTGTTGCAGAAGAGAATTGGTATTTCCTATTTTCTTGAGATCCATAACAAATGGTCCACAATATAGGTACTTTGCCAGCTTTTGCACCAAGTTGCCAGCTAGGTGTTTTGCCTCACTGTTCAGGGAAATTGTACACAGCTGAAGTATGAGGAAGGAAAAGTCTTGAAAAACATCATCCTCATTTACGTTAAGGTGAAATTAGCATCTTTAATGCAGAGCACTTAAGGTATAAAACTCATTTTACCTTATGGAATTACACTGAAGTCAGTCCCTTAAAAGTCTGAGTCCTACTAAATGCTGAAGTGGCGATAAGAAGGCAAGAGTTAGCAAAGAACTAATGAACAGTAAAATAAAAAACATAAAATCCAGCCCTGGATCCTAGCTTTCATTAAAAAAAAAAAAATAAACAAATAGGATGAACAAAGTAATAGAAAATTATTACTAATTTAGTTTCCTCAAAATAGCACATCTACAAAGGCGCTTCAAGGACTGCAACATTTCAACTCTCTTTCCTTCTAGTTTGAGACAGGAATTCAGGTTCAACTCTTCACACTATTTAAATCCCAATCCTGTTTGCCGAAGGCAACTCTTTGGACTTAGGTAGTTTTCACACCAATATTACAGAGCAGAAATTCATTTGATAGCCCAGGAGACCTCCAGTCATCTTCTTTTTTTCCCTCTCCATTTTAACTGCATGGGTAAGTGGACACTATAAAAACCTGTGTCACAGTTTGCCTTTAAGCTATTTGAGATGGTGAATAACTGAAAAGTACTAGAGCACAGACTACCACCATAGAAGAACTAACCTGCCAGTAGTTCAGGCATAATTTCTTTAAAATATGGGCATTATGGAATAAATTGCTTGGGGCTTTCAGGCAGCAAGGCAGGCAAATATTATAAATCAGTTCCGAAGTGTAAATGGGGCATTTGGAAGTGGGAGTAATAGCAGAGTTTGATCACTTTTGTTAGATATGTCATTTAAGTCCATGATAAAGGAATGAGCTAATCTGAAAGAGCACAATAGCAACTGGGGTAGCAGAAGGAAGACCTGGGGATGGGAGAGAGGAAAAGAAAATAACAATCCTCCTCCCAGTGTCTGGCACCCAACTGTGAAACAATCCTGTTTAAATACTGCCAGCAGCCAGCTCTGCAGTCTCCAGATAAAGATAACTTGATTTTGCATGCTTCCTTGCTCAGTTCTCATCTTACTGGAAAGCTGAGCTAGAGGAGGAGGTTTAGGTTTGGTTGGTTTTTTTTGTGTGTGTGATTTTCTTTTGTTGTTCAGGTTTTCTTTGTCAGGAAGATAGGGGTGTGTGGAGAGTTTGGTATATTTTCTATAAAGTTTGAAGTACTCTTGCACTTTCAGCTCTGTCATCGAATCTCTCAGGGCATGGTAAATTACCTTTCTGACTGCACAGATAGGCCATTTGGTATTTGGTCATAGTCAGATATACTTGTCATCTCAACAATTTGAAACCTCCTCAGATGAGTAATTGAGTGGGTGTTAGAGAGAAATCGGGCTTTTTACTGCATGTGGAGCTTGGTCCAAAGCTTCAGTAAGGAGCCACTCAGGGAAAGGCAATGGCACAGAAAGCAAATAAATTCTAACTGAGAAACCATCTGAGACGCATTCAAATATTTGAGTGAGTTTAAAACTATAAGAGAAATGCAGGGACATAGAAAGGAAAGGACCACATTTTTTATGATAACATATGAACTTCTGTACAAAGTAACATATTTCCAAATCCTAGCTAAGCTCCTGCACCATTAGATTTTTTCTTCAATTGTGCCAAACTGTTTTATTTTTCTATCACTATATTCTCTAGGCTATAAGCTGATTCCCTTTTGCCTATCCTTTCTAAAATAAGTAAAAATTACTTGACATTCTTTCTGTTCATTTAGTGACTTACAATACTGGCCCCCAAGCATTGCTTTGCAATATAGCAGGGGCATTCATTTTTTCCAGACTTTCCAACTTGCTCTGGACTTTAAATGCCCCCGAAGTCTGTTTGTGTTGTTTGTTTGGAATTGTTCTTTTCAGAAAATAATGTGCTTTGGATATGCCAGTTTCAAAGTGAAACTCGGGGCCACTTTAAAAGTCAGACAAGCTATATTCAACCTAGTTTTTGATCACAATCAGAAAACAAGAGAAGACTCCAAGAAAGAATAGAGAAGCTCCAATGCTTTATTTATGACCCAATGGGTTATTCTTCTCAAACTTGCACAGCCCATTGCTGCCTGCACTAACTCCATCCCAGGCCTCTTTTCCAGCTTCTGTTTTTCAGCACCCGGACACTTTTTTCATGAGAAATGCAGCACTCACACCTTAACTCACCATATAGAGAGAAATAGAGAGAGAGAGAAAAGCAAAATGAAGCCACTCACACTGAAGACGCAAGAGCAAGAGTTTGGGGTGATGGATTCCCAGTTGCACACTGGTGCTGAATTCACGGACCAGAGCAGATCCTGTTAACCAAGATCTTTTTGCAGAAAATCTTTTCAAAATATGAATTTTAAAGAAGAAAATAAGCCACCACAACTCTTCCCCCTGCCAGTTTATCAGTTCTAAAACCTTGAATTGAACATATTTTAACATACTGGAAATACACATCCAATCCAACACAAATCCCTTCTTCAAAGCAACATTTTCTTTCCTTATTTTTTTTTCCCCCATTTGTGGGGAGGGAAGTTGGGGGAATAAAGTTAAGTACAGAGTTCAGATTCTGAAGTATTTAAATCTTATGTTTGTATGCTGATAATTTTTTTCCCTTTGGATTATTGGCTAATAACTGCCCATGAGACTTCAGACCTTCCCTTCACTTTCAGACGGAGCCATATTTTAATTCCTCTCCATTTGAAAATGTTAGGCAAAACTTTTCTTCCCAGATTTCCCAAGGAATTCATTGTAGGGCAATTGCCAAAGTAGCATTCATTATTCAGATTGTCCAGATGAGTCCATGCTCATAGCGAGGAGCAATGAGCTTCATTAGGCAATGGGGTGTCTCTGAGCAATACCTGTCTTCCTGTCCCTGTCAGCACTGCACATGGAAAAACAAATTGCCAGGGATATTTGAGAAGCCATGGAGCACAAAAACAAGCTGAGTAAAATCGCAATTTTTGTCACAGTAGCTCCAGATGAAGAGAAATTATTTATATGTGCATGTTTTACATAAGCAAGTATGTATATGTTTATATACCTGATTTCTTTTTGAGAGGCCTCTGTGGAGCCAGGAGATGGATTCAGTGATCATTATGGGTGCCTTCCAACTTAGGATATTCTATGATTCTACATATCTACACTTTGTATGCACAAAGCACTTGCCAGCCCCTTAAATTATACCACTATGGAACAAGCAGAGGTCTACATTTTTGCGGAGAATTGACAGCAAAACTGATTGTAAGTAATTAACAAAGCAGTCAGACTTCTACCAGTTTAGAGATTTTTACACTTGCAATGAGGAGAATGAGTCTGTACAGGACACCAAAGAGCCTGGAACAAGGAAAGCAATTTGGATTTACAAAAGAAAGAATGGCATTTATGTGCACTGACAGAGATACAGCAGCCGCTAACATGCTCCTGGACTCATGGCAGCTTGCTCTATTTGAACACCAGTGCATTTTAAGGTGAGAGCAAATTTAAACAGCATAACTTTACAGGCACAGCAGCTGAGCCTGATGCTATAATTTGCTTTGATTTGAAGCCACAGTGGGATGGAGTCCCCTAACTTACAACTGTTTTGGGAGGTGGGAACTTTTGCTTTCAGTATTTTGGATACTGAAAAAGCAAAGTCTGCAGAAAGATGTCAGCTGATGAGCCTTCCCCAGATTAGATCATGATTGATTTTGTATTTGTTTTGTGATGGGAATGAAGAACTCAATTTAAACAGCAAGGTCCCTCTGGGAGAAGACATATGAACATAAACTAATAATAATAATGATAATTACATCCAGCTGGAATTCAAATTCCCTTCTGAACTCCATCAGCACTGCTCATTAAGTGATGTAGTTACAGCTTTTAACTTCTTCAGTTAGGCAGCAAATATCAGTGTTAGCTCAGGAGTATCTCTCGATATCATTACCTCTCGAGGACACCATTTTTCCCCACAACATTTCTGAAACATGTAGTCGCGAGTAAAGATTTACAGCTTTTAATTTCAGATGTCCTCATGGACTAATCTCCTTTAAAATACCTGATATATCTTACACATAGCTAAACATCAGGAATGTAAAATAATCTTCACCAGCTAGTATTCTAATATTCTCACAGACCTTTTTAGTCACTGGAAGATATTTGAAAAAGAGAATTTCAAGCATACTTTTTCCCCTAATGCAGCAAGAATAGCTGTATGAAAGCAAATATGAGCTCTCAAGACAGAAGTGATTATAGTTACATATTAATTTGGTCTTCCTTTTTCTCCAAAGCCAATAACAGTGTTTCATTTCTGTAAGTACACAGCAAGCATATGAGCGCACTGTGGAAAAGCTTCAGCTTTCCTGGCAAAAGAAATAGATATTGCTAGTATCAACCCATGCTCAGGACCAGATGAGCAGTCTTCCAAAGCATCCCATTTCTATTCCAGCTGGCCTTGTTATGAAGTGAACAAGCATGCAGGATAGAACTGGGACATAATCTATGCAACAGCTTTCTTAGATGTCATTTAAGCTTTGACTGAACAGAAAGAATGAAGATGGTAAACAGTTTTCAGAACAGTTTATTTCGATGTTAAGATTACTATTTTCCTATTATTTTTATTATTATCATTGGTTGTTCCAATTAATTTAGGTAATTGCAATTCAGTTAAAATGAATTATTTGATTCTGAGGAATATAAAATAACATTTAAAAAAAGAAATCATGGCACTGTTGGCTGCAGTCCAGCACAGTTGGGTCTTTGTGTTCGGGTGAGGAAAAATAGTGCTATGGTATTAAATTCTAAAGAATTGAAATCTGTAATGAAAATTCTATGAACAATGCACCTTTGTTTGGACAGAAATTTAAAAAAATTAAGAGGAAAATCACAGATAATTTTCTCTTCACATCTTTGTCATAACGTTAAGCAGAAAAAAATGTTATTATCTTCAAACATTTTATATAGCTTCTTGTTTTCTTCAAAAAATGAAATCTCCAGCCCTGGAGTCATTTTGCTTAAAATAATGAAATCCTCGGATTTGTGAAATATTTTAAAGTGGCTAAATCTTCCAGCAATAGACAAACATACTATATTAACATCAGATATTTTAGACATTTAGGTCGAGGATTAATATATTCCATAACACTAAGTTTCTGAGGCTGCAAGAGCGGGCAGACAAAAATCCAGGACATGGAAACCTTCAGAGAGACTTGGATTACCCTTGACACAAACCTTTTCACTCGGTATACATTCATTTTTTGCTACAGACGTTCATACTGCAAGCTATCATACAGATAGAAACAGCATGATGGCTGTCCCAAAGTGCATCTCTGGACTGGCAGTTACAGTCCTTGCACTTTGTTAAGACATACTGGATGAAAGAAGAGAAATACAATGACACTGAGCAGAGTTTTGAATGGTGAGCTTGTAGCTTGAATAAGGGGTCTGAATAAGCTGCTACAGAAAAAGAGTGCAAATGCAACTCCTCTGAAAGTACCTGAAAGCCCCAAATCCCACAGCATCATTTCTTATCGCATTTGTCTTATAATCAGTAATTGCTCTTATGTATGGAAACAGTACCTCAAGACTTGTACTGTAGTGACTTAACCTCCCATTCTGAACAAACAAAACAGGGAAAACATGAGTTTTTTAATCCCTCCATATAACCTTTTTTCTTCATTATCATAGAAAAATCCACAGAAACAATTTAAAAGCCAAATAAATTCTTTGCAGTAAGAAATACTACTTAAGAAAGAGAAGTTGGCAAAGTTTCCTACAGATGCTCATAGTTCCTATAATCAAGAAACCTTCCCACGTACTACAGGACATCTAATCTAGAAGGAGGAAACAGGAACCAGTGGCTAAATTGGAACCAGACTCAAATTCAGATGAGACATCAGGCAGACATTTGTAGCAGTAACTTTGTATTCTGCCTTCAGTCCAAGACAAGATGACTTTCTTAAGGATATCTCAGAAAAACACAAGTTAATGATTGAACAAGGGGTATATTATGAAAAAAATTAATGTCAAAATAAGATGATGTAAAGATCCCTTCTGATCTTCTGGTCTATTATTTGTAACATCAAACATATCAAATTAACATTGAATAGTCAATGCCATCCATTTTGGAGGAAGGTGATCTCATTTCCATGGCAACATGTATGCAAACCAATAGATGTTCACCAATTCTTTCTTGGACTGTATATCTGTCCCCTGAATACTGTAAATATGACCTTTTCATTTAGTTCCAACAATTTTAGGCACTTCATAATACATACATAAGCCAATCAAATCTTCTGTTTGTATGAAAAGTAAGAAGACCTGTGTATTTTTGCTTTTTTCTTGGGATCATTCTTTTCTCTTTTGTGATTCATAGATTTCAGCAGATGCAGCAAAAAGTTACATAAAAAGCTTTTTAGGGTAATTATGTCTTCAGCTGGAAGTTTTGACATTTGTGATCTCTCTCTTTGATTGCTACTATTAATATCTCTTTAGCAGATATGATTTGCCCACTGCCGAGAGTTAACTAATTGGTAGAAAAAGCTATTCAGAGTTGCACAAGTTTTTGCTTCTTTATTTCAGTTTAACTGATAAAATTGTTCAGGATCGTTGCTTATTAACAAAACTTCATATCTTATTAACAGAATACTCAACAGACACAACTATGACTAGAAAAAGAGCTGGCATTTTTTTGGTAGCGTCATACTTTTAGGTAGTATTTAAGTGTTTGTTTCTAGTGTACAGTTCTTTACATTAATGCAGTGCCTACAGCTTCAGAGAATTTTACCGTCCTATTGCTTTAGCAGTGGAAGAGGTACAAAGTAACTGTCCTAACACAACAGGACTGGTGATATAAAGAGATAGAATGGAGAATAAGAATACATAAGCACCTGAACTGATAGACAGCAAACTGATAGAGGTCATCGCATCCAGCTACGCATTAAGAACGGTAGCGTTATAAACCTAAAATCCATAGTTTCACAGATAATCTACTGAGATAATTGTTTGGCAGTGCCATATACTCTTTACTATTTAGGATTCTTGGGTTGAATCAAGGTACTTGCCCAGCATTATATAGTAAGTCCTCAGGTGAACTGAAACACTTGCCAACACATCATCCTGCTTCAAATAATGGCCTATGCTACCTGTGATCCAAAACTCTTTTTTCACCAGTTTTCTATATCCAACCTGCAATCCTGTGTCAATTACCTTTTCCAAATTTGTAAAGCACTGCCTTCCTCAAAAAGAAACTTCACTTCAATGGGTCACTTCAATGAAAAACAGCATTGTAGGAAACTTTCTTTAAGAGTCCAAAATTATAGAATTGTCAACACTTGATATGAAGCAGCTTCATTTCTCTCTTTTTTGTTGTTGTTGCTTTGTTTTCTTTTTTTGAGAATAAATTCAACTCCTATTTGTCCCTTTCATACAAAAGTTAAGTTGCCCCTGTTATGGCATTCAGACAGTGAGTCTAGCAGATGAGTACTGCTTTTGACTAAATTCAATCCATATGGTACAGTTTACTTTCACATGCTGTACTCTTTATGTTTCAAATATACCACATGATGGTTAGAACATCTGATTAGCATAAACAAGCAGCCTTCTTCCTCTGCCCTTCCTAGAAAAACAGCCTCTATGAAAATATCCTTCCTTGAGTGCACCACTCTTCTCTAAAACTCTGCACCTACTCTATTGTTTTGAACTGTTCATCCTCCACTTAAAAACAAAAAATACTTGAGGGAAGAAAACCACTGGATTGTGACTCATCCAAGCACAAAGTCCTCAATACTCATAAATATGTTAGCATGCATTTAAATCACAAGCAGAACTGGTATAGCATGTAAACTAGTTAGATGTGACATGGCATACCCTTTTGCTAGCACAGCACTTCATTACTTTTTTTATAGTTGAAATGTCAGCTTCTTAATAAAAGCTATGCACCGTGGATATGGTTATTTATTTATACATTCAGGAAAAATACAGATTTGAAGTCCAGCTTCATCATTTTATATTATTTTTAAATAGCAACTCTTTTTTTTTCTTTAATCTCCAGAACTTCTGGGCTTTTAATCATGACCATCCTCCCTTATTCCTCTCATTCCCAAAACTAGGAAAAAATAAAAAGTGGAAATAGAAAAAGATGTATTCCAGTAGGGGAAAAGAGGCATTAGTGTACAACTCCTACAATTAAAGAGGGATCTAACTTCTACTAACATCAGAACAAAGACAGGCCTCCATTAGCAAAGGTATCAGATTCTGCCCAACTGGACCCTGAACTGAATCCCCTCCAGAGCATTGTGAAGCACCTTGGCCTGAGGCTGCCAGATTCAGCAGAGCTGCATGCAGTGAGCAGCAGAGCACCACCTAAATTATGAGCTGCACCGGAGGTTCGGTAGTGTCCTGACTTCAGGTTCACAGGTATATATCCTATGAAGAAAGGCTGAGTGAACTGGGTCAGTTCAGCCTTGAGAAAAGAAGACTGAGAGGGGACCTGATCCAGGTCTATGAATATCTAAGGTGAGGGGGGCAGAATGGCAAGGCCAGACTCTTTTCAGTGTTGAGTGGAGATAGGACAAGGGGAAACGGCCGGAAACTGCAGCATAGGAAGTTCTGCACAAATGTGTGCAAGAACTTCTTTACAGTGAGGTGACGGAGCACTGGAACAGGCTGCCCAGGGAGGTGGTGGAGTCTCCTTCTCTGGAGATGTTCAAGACCTGCCTGGATGCCTACCTGTGTGACCTGGTGTAGGGAACCTGCTTTGGCAGGGGGGTTGGACTCGATGATCTCTGGAGGCCCCTTCCAGCCCCTACAATTCTGTGATTCTGTGTGATTCTGATGGCTGTTTACAATCACAACAGATAGCATCTCCGATATAAACAACCTCATCAGCAGGAAGTTAAAGAAACACAAACTCGGGGTAATTCAGGTCAGAAAAGGACTGAATGCAAGACTAGGTTAAAATGCAAATCCTCCAGGAAGTTTTCAACAAGTTCAGAGTAACACATCTCTCACTTGCAGAGGATTGAGCACAGTTCTTTAAGGACCCACTGTCACCTTCTCACCACA
The DNA here is from genome assembly GCF_019232065.1 of Centrocercus urophasianus. NCBI lineage: Eukaryota > Metazoa > Chordata > Aves > Galliformes > Phasianidae > Centrocercus > Centrocercus urophasianus. Next base: position 8,699,286 of record NW_024884475.1, on the reverse strand, counting down.
CCAGCAAGGAAACCTCTGCCCTTATTTTTCTAACTGCTGCCTTGGTGCTGTTTAACAATGCTTTCACTTCAGCAGGAGAGCAATCACTCTCATTAGATGTCAGAGCGAGACAGCAGAGCACTTTACTTTGGAGTACAGCATGCAGAATGATGATTAGAGCCCCAGAGATGGGCAGAGCGCTCAAGAAGTTAAAGGCTACTCCCTCTGGAAATTAAGCAACTGACAGATGTTAGAATATTATCAAGCATATACAAGAGCTCAGGCCCTTCTTGCAAAGTTCATTGCTGTATGCAAAATCAGCTAATTCAAGGTGGAATTGAAAGGCATATTTGCATGCTGCAATATAGGTTACTCCAGCTTATCTCACGTAAGTGCTAGACTGGAAAAGAAGGTGCCAATGATGACCTTCCAAGAATACTGGCCAATTAATCTTAACAGTAGAGTCTTTTAAATGTCAACAAAATCCCATCCACAGAGACATGCCAAAAATATTTTGGACTTCTGCATGAGCTAACTCTGCTTTGCAGGCACTGCCTTCTTCCAGAGCAACAGAGAAGTTCTGCCATCATCCCTTGGGAAACAAGCAATTATTAATCAAGTGTGAAATTTTATTGACAACAGCCCGTGACGAGAATGAAGCTCTTGCACTGTGCTTAAACCATGAGAGACAATTAAGTTGTCTGGTTTGGTCTCCTGTATATTTAGTGAGCCTAAAGAAAAATGAGCTGCAAGTCATGAAAGGCAAAACAAATTCTGTTGGCTGCAGTAGCAACTGCTTCTTTGGATGTGAGCAGGAAAGAAGTACCATGTTTAGACAGACTTCCCATTTTGGGGGAAACAAACTGATTAGGAAAAAAATGGGATAAAAAAAGCCCTGAAGAGTAATTAGTAGGACCTTCTAATTTTAAAGGAGTTGGACTAGATGACCTTCATAGGCCTTTTCCAATTCAAATGATTCTATGATCCCCAGTCCCGAAGGGTAGGCCTTTGACTCAGCAGAGGACAAGAGGAGACAGCAACAAAAGTGATTAGAGAACACATCCTGCAATACCACCTCTCATATTTTTCTCCTACTAGTAAATACTCTGTAACCCAGGGAAAAGCATGTATCTTATCTCTCTTTTAATGCAGGCACTGACAGGGAAGTCAACAACCACAACAAGACCATGGCCAATTGTATAACACTAATACACTCCCACCAAAATTGCTTCCCCAAGAATCTACCACTTTTCATGTGCAGTTACAGCATGAACTTGTGTTTGAAGCACAGTGTCTTCAGCCACAAAGCAGAAAACAAGCTAGTTGTATTTGCACACTTCATTCTGCATGACTACTCCTATAAAAACAGACATTATTGTTGAAAGCACAACACCAAGAAATTACAATCAGCGTAACTATGGAAGAAGCCTTGGATGAGAAGATGATATCTCAAGATCAACAAAGTAGTTTAATACATTTGTCATATTTATTATTCGAGAGTTTTTTGATAACTATTTGTATTGCAAGTAGTTACAGTATTGTCTTCTTAAGTCTTGTTTTCAACAATGTAATTTTTCATACTCTTACAATCTCACTCAGATTAAATATATATCTAGCTAAACAAAATCTAGTTAAACAATCTCTTTGTGTCAAGGAAATAATATAAAACCACTAAAAATTGGTTCTAATCTCTCCTTTACTGCCTTTGACCAGGGTACAAAGTAAAACAATTTGGGGTTGAATTGGTCCTTACACGGAACTTCACTACTATGTAAAAGACAGGAGAAGGAAGACCTAGTTCTGCACATACCTTTTCCTTGTACAGTACTCTCAGCCTGCTCAGGCTACTCTTCTAAGGGTGAGGAAAACTTCATTTTGTTTTTAACCCCTTTACCTTTTCCCTTTCATTACCATATAGGAAAACCTTTCCCCTTCCTCAAAAAAATTGAGCCTTATCTGATTCCATCAAATGCTCCCTCCCCAGCTCATTTATTATTAACAGTTCCCAGTTATAACATGAAATAGTTTTCACTTACACACAACGCTATGTAAAACCTCTTCCTCCACACAGACTAAATCTAATGAACATACATATGGAGACAAACAGCAGTTCTGGGCCTGATAGCAATCAGTGACTGCTAGGAATAGGTGACAGGTGGTGAAGGATTTGGCACAGCTGACTCCAGCCCGGTTTCCTGGAAGGCATGCAAGAGCACTGCAATCTGGCAGTGTAGTGCCTAGTAAGCTCCATTTAACAGAAAGCTGGAGCTGTATCACCACCTCTTCCAATGCTCTCCCCTCAGGTGAAATACACTTGGTTGAGATGATTTCCCTACTCCACTCTGTTATGGAGTTAACAGGGCATTTAGTAAATCCATATTTTCCACAGAGGAAAAATATGTATGAATTAAGGAAGGAAGGAGTGAAAAAGAAAACAAAATCTTATCTCTCAAGCAGCTAGAGAGCTTTCTAGTCAGGAGTATCTGCTGAAGTTTTGTCCTCGACATAAAAAAGATCTGAAGTGATTTCTACTTCTTAGAAACCTGTCAATGTGGATACAGCAAAGTAATTTTTTTTTTCCACAATGTATTTCTGTGTAAATTATAGCAGGTATTTTATCACAGAGCTAAACATGGTGTATTGTAATCCAAAGTACTGAAGAGATAAAACACAATACTGTGCTACATGAAGTACAAAAACAGTATTACATCCCAATGTAGTCAAATAAGTAAAACAACTATCTATCATGGAATTTACTAGTTCCCTATTCTCATTAAAAATAATTAGGCATGTTAACTTGATTTAAAGATTTTTTTCCATCAAAGAGAATAGAAATAATTGAGAATTACTGCCTTTGATAATTTGATTTTGTCATTCACAACTGAGATTTAGGTAATCTTAAAAGAAATAAGATTTCATTTGCTATACTATATATAATCCTAGCCACTGATGTTAAAGAAAGATTAACTGAAATAAGCACAAGTCAGATAAAAAGATACTGAGATGCTCAGAATATCCATGAGCTAATTTCTGAGAGAAATGAGCAAGGTTTGTTTATCCTTGCAAACCTATGGCTGCAAGACCCTGACTACAAATACATCAATAACGTAAAGATCAGGAAAGAAAGAAAGTTCTTTAAGCTTAAGGATACTGATGATGGCAGAAAAAGATGAGCCTAAAATTGATTGTGAATAAGTGTGAACTAGAAATGAAAAAAAAAAAGGTTCCTTAACTATCATTAATACCTTTGTGGTCTTTCTAAAGAGGTCCTCCCTGACATCTCTGTGAGTGAGGGTCCCTCGTTGTCTTAAGAGGCATTAAAAACTGGACCCTAGGATGCCAGATGTTTGCCCTTTGGAATCTGCCAATGTTAATTTACGGATTTAGGAAGTCTAAAGCTCAATCTTGGCTTAGAGATCTTGAGCTAAATGTCCAAATCAAAAAGTAATGAGGAAATGGTTGGACTCTGGCAATATTTCTCCTTCACAGCAAGCAAGAACAGCAGGGCCTCTCCAGGCACAGGCAGTAGAAAGCAGTTGGTTCTGAGAAACCATGAGTCAGCAGTGAAGCCCTTATCTTAAGGTATAACTTTAACTCTTCCTTTAATACATGCCTCTAAGCCAACAGCAGGCACAGTCTAGACTTTATTCTCTGTCCTGTTTAGTAACCATATGAATGTATTGACTCTTTGATTATTTTCACCTAATTCCTGAGGTTCTTTGACAAAGCACTTAAACTGCTTAGTTTAGGTGATCTGTACAAAGCTATGGTGACAGCATCTGACCAGCCTTTGAGATCACTGCATGATTGTAAGACTGTTTAGTAAGCAAGATTTAATCTTACCAGAAGAATCCTTTGTTACACACATTTTCAAAGAAAAGCAGGAAATTCTTTTTTTCCCTAAGTAATAAATACATTTTTAGGAGGTAACAGAAATATTGAGGTTGAAGCTTACGCAGATTGAAAAATGGGGACATAAATTTGGAAAACTCCCCAAATATATCATTTTTAAATTAAAGAAAATATGAATAGCAATCCATGAAACTTAATTTTGGAATTTTTAAAAGCCTTTGAGTGTTTAAAGAGAGCTTATAAACATGATCGAGACTGATTTTTCACACGGTCTGATTGTGATAGAACAGGAATGATTCAACGGGAATGATAGAACGGGAACGGATTCAACCTAAAAGAGTAGGGATTTAGGCTGCATGTTGGGAAGAAATTCTTTACTCAGAGGGATGTGAGGCCCTAGCAAAGGATGCCCAGAGAAGTGTGGATGCTTCATCCACAGAGGTGCATGAGGCCAGGTGGGAAGAGGCCCTGGGCAGACTGAGCTGGTGGGTGGCAACCAGCCACATTCACACAGACCTCAAATCACCCCCCAGGTTAGGCAATGAATATAACTTGATAAATCTAAACAGTTGCAATGTTCACTTCTCCTGCATGCAGTTTACTCTTCTACAAAGCAGCATTATTTCAAAACAAGAGTGTTCTAATATCTATCCCACTGTATTTTCATTTATCAGAAAGTTTTTGCCATACTTAAGTAATGTCTTATTTTCTTTTCCTCGCTGCTGAAATATGCTGCCTTGGCTTTATAATGTCAGCAGATGTTGCAGAGTACATGAAGACATGTGAGGCCAGTACTCCAATCCTGCTGTCCAAACAGATGGACACAAGATAAGGCAGCCAAGAGAGCAAGCACAGACACCTGGGACAAGAATCTCCAGTTGTGGATGCAAAAAACTTCAGTTTTATATTTATGAAATATTATGATTGCTGTCACTGAGATTTAGATTTCTCCTAAAGAACACAAGCAACTGAATGGCTCTATAAACTTCTTTTTTTCTAGTTGCTCTACTGCTCTACCTACAAAGTAGTATTTTAATAATATGTTCTGTTAGCCAAGCTGTATCCTAAAGTTCCCTAAGAACCAAGTCATCAACTTTCTGCTGGCTGGCTGGCTTAAATTCAAGCATATATGTGACCTAATTGCATAAATCTAATCTAGAGGTCTGAAAGTGTACAGAAGTGACACATAATGACAGGACTGACATATAATGCATCCAACAAAAGAAGGAATAAGTGACAGATAGTTTCAAATCATTTGTAATGGCATTTCATGGAATCCTTAGAGTCGGAAGGGATCATTAAAGGTCATGTAGTCCAACTCCTCTACAATGAACAGGGACATGCAGAGCTAGATCAGGTTGCCCAGGGCACGATCCAACCTTACCTCAAAAGTCTCCAGGATGAGGCACCAGCCACATCTCTGGGCAACCTGTGCCAGTGCCTTACCACCCTCACTGTAAAAGATTTCTTCCTTATATACAACCTAAATCTACCCTCTTTAAGATGGAAGCCATTTCCCCTTGTTCTATCACCACAGGCCCCACCACAGCTAAACAGTCTGCCCCCTTCTTTCCTGTAGCCCCCCTTCAGGTACTGAAAGGCTGCTATCAGGCCATCTTGGAGCCTTCTCTTCTCAAGGTTGAACATTCCCAGCTCTTTAAGCCTGCCCTTGTAGGATAGGCTTTTCACCCCTCAGAAAATTTCTGTGGCCCTTCTCTGGATGTGCTCCAACAGGTCCATGTCCCTCCTGTACTGAGGGCTCCAGATCTGAACACAGTACTCCAGGTTAGGCCTCACCAACATAGAGTAGAGGGGCAGGAGCACATCTCTCACTCACCCTGTTGGCCACACATCTTTTAATGCAGCCCAGGATACAGTCGGCTTTCTGGGCTGCAGGGGCACGTTGCTGACTTCCCATCATGTTCAGCTTCCCATTGATCTGTACCCCCCAGGTGATTTTCGTTCGATTGAGCTGCTCTCAATCCTTTCATCTCCCAGCTTGTATTGGTAGTGAGGGCTGCCTCAACCAAGCTGCAAGATCTTGCACTCGGATTTGTTGAACCTCATGAGGTTCACCTGCGCCCACTGCTCAAGCCTGTCTAGGTATCTCTGAATGGCATCTCATCCATCTGGTGTGTTGGCAGCACCCCACAGCTTGGTGTCATCAGCAAACTTGCTGAGGATGCACTCAACCCCACTGTCAATGTCAGTGATGTACAAGATATAAGAAGTATTGATCCCAACAGTGACCCCTGTAAGGTCAGTTTGAAAGAAGGCATATGTTTTGACTCATTACATAATATTAGAGCAAAAATTCTGACAACTATCTTTACTAGTCCAAAAACTTTATGAGGACACTGGGAGTGGGGAGAGGCAATTCTGTTTTAGAACTGAAGAGAGCATCTCTAAAAGGAATCCAAAACAGTGCCCGAAGGAAGCAGATACACTGCTGATTGAAACTGTATTCAAGTAGAATTGTTGCAAAGAGTGAAACAGTTAAATCATTTAAATACCTAAACCAATGATTATACAGCAAATAAAGAAGAAAATTCTGGTGCTAGTGTGGTTAATAGATCAAAGTAAAGTCATTTCCGAGGATGAAGTCTCCAATTAGCTATTTTGGTTCACACCATTATATTTTCTGATACTAACAGTTGATTGGACCTGTGGGACATGTAGTACCCGACTGTAAACTTCATGCCAACAGTCTTTTTAATATGAATGTATTTTCTAAATGGTGAAGCAGAACAGAATGAGCTGTCTTTGCTACTCAAGAGTTTAAGAAGTAGAATCACAAAAGCTTTTGTTGGATGTTGAGAATCTACAGACATCTTTGGAAACCACTGCGTAATCACTGTGCTCCACAGCAGTCTACTCTCTGAAGGAAAACCTATCAGTTAATTCATTTTAAATCTAAATATTGTTGTGGTAAGTTTTATCATTGAGTTCCCATGCCAAACTGCAAATTGAGATGTTGTAAGTAATCCATTACAACTCATTGCAATTATCAGAGCTTAACAGGAACTCTTTCCTAGAGGTCAGTGTTGATTACTACTACTTTATTTCCTAAATTATATTTCTTTATTAATTGATGTATTAATCGATATTTAACTTGTATAGAGTATTAAACTGTCACTAAGAAATAAAATTACCCACGTCTTCTTTAAATCTTTTTCCAGTACTGATATACGGCTAGTATTCTGCCTGTCTTTTGAAGCTTATTTAACAGACCAAAGTTTACTAAACAAAATTATTTGGCTGCTTATTTAAAAACTCTTGCATCCAAGTTTAGATTGCTTTTTAAAATAATTGAGTTTAGTAGTCATTTTCCATTTCAGCAGTAATTAAGAATGTACCATCAAATATTTTTTGAAATACACTGGACACAAACAGAAATATTTATCAATTACAGCTGTATGTCTGTAGTGTTATTTGCCTATCTACTTTTACTACTTCTAGCTAAAATCAGTTTGTGTTTTAATATATACATTTCTAGCAGTATTTTTGCCCCAGGATTCCCACTTGCTTCCTTAATTTTCTGTGGTCTCCAGTACCTCTTGCATTCCCCAGTTTTGACACCTGAGATCTGCTGCGTCTTGCACCTACAGCTGGAGAAGCATGATAGTACAGGTGATTTCCCAGATCTGTTTGGCTTAGCATTACGGAGCACCTCTGATAAACAGCTGTACCATGAGAATCAAAAGTATTGAAGAACCCTTGATCCAAGAACAACAAGCATGTCAAGAAGATGAGAGCTGAACAGAGAATATTCTAGCATTTCAGTTTACTGTGGAAGCAATTGAGTGATGAAACAAGCTGCCCAGAGAGGTTGTGAAGTCTCCCTCCTTGGAGGACTTCAAATGCTTCCTGGGCTTGATCTGGAGCATCCCGCTCTGTGTGGTTCTGCTTAAGCAGGGATTGGACTAGATGACCAACAGAGGTCCCTGTCAACCTCAGTCTGTGCTGCTCTGAACTCAGAATATGTGGCACCACAGATTGTGTTTCCAAAGCAGAGAGGTGCTGACATGCAGTATTTTCCTCTTTCTTAACAGAAGCACAGAAGAATATTGAACCAGTGTTAGAATTAACCCCTTAACTTCACCTTGAAGCTAAGGGATGACTCTATTTCATCAACTTCTTTCCACACTCACAACCTTACACGACTCAGCTGAAGGATATAAATATTTTTAATTAATTTTTTTCTATAAAGGGAGTTGAGATCACAAAAATCAGAACAAGCCAGTCATGCAACTGCAGAGATTGAAGTGTCAGATCGATAGGTCGATAAATCATCAAGGAAATTCTATTAAAAAAATCTTCCTTTACATATTCATCAAGTAGTATTGTTACTGCTTGATCCATGGAGAATGTAGTCAATTGAACAGTTGCTACTGCTACATAAAAATACTTAAATCTTTCTCACTGTGGTGGTAGTGAAATGGTTATAAATTGATAACTTTCTGAACATAACACATTCTCTTGGAAAGTCAGTGCTTTTTTTTTCTGGCTTTTTTCATTTTGAAGTCATATAAAACCAACAATAAGGGAGAAGTTCAGATCAGAATCTGCAATAATGCCCATATTTGAAACATCATAAGTTTCAAGCCCTACAGGAAAGACTCAATAATAAATGATGGGGAAAATGTACAAAAGGAAAAAGCCAAACAACTAGTGCATATCTTGTAGTAACAGACTGCACACCCTAAGGAAGATATGAATGTCCTTTGCCTTTTGTCCAGACATTCTTGTATTCCAAACTCTTTTTAACTGATAAGATGGACTCAATTTTTCTGTCTTATAAACAAGCTGAAGAAACAACAAAGTTTTCAAATTCCTTTACAGTGAGCTTGTTTCGGTTACAAAAAAAATACGAACTGTGTAGGAAGGTTATCAGGTACACATATTCCAGTGATGCTACCAAAGCTGCTTTCCCAGGAGATATTTAACTAACAGTGGACAAAGAAAATCAAGGGTGTAGAGAAGCGTCTAAAGATAACCATTTCAGACAGGCAAAATTCAGGAACGTGTTAATGGTGTCCAAAAAAGTGTCCACTATTTTGTAGATATGAAGTGTTTATGTCCACATATTCACGTTTTTTTAATTTAGTGCCAATAATTTAATTACTTTTTTGAATATCTTCATGTTTGTTTTGCCAAGGACAGATGAATGGATGTGAGGTGATGAAAATCACAGCAGCAATGTGCACACCAAACACCAGAGGTGACCATTGGTAAGGTGTCTCTGGTGCACTGTTGATCTTGTTTTGAGTAAATGTGTTCCAGCTACAGGCAAGTCACAGTGACAATTTTACTGGCCAGCTCTGGCCTGAGGCTTACAGTGTGAGCCGGGGACAGAAAACTGCCCACCCCAAATGTCAAAAAATAGAAATAAATACATATATAAAACATAAAACAGTATTAAAGCTTGATCCATGCAGGAAAAAAAATAAAAAATGAAATGTGTTCAAGAAGTAAATTTATTTGAAGAGGAAAATGGTGGCTCTCATTGAATAGTCAATAGATCAGATGTCCTCTGCTGAAGATGTCTATTGCATGTCTTAGACACAAATGTTTTTACCAGTTAGAAGTTAAGAAGCTTATAAGAAATGGGCACTGCAGAGAACTGTCTGTGCAGGCTACAGCTTGGATTTCTTATGAGAGAGAACCAATATTGAACGAACAGAGTTAAAGAGGTGCCTTTTTTTTTCTTGTAACAGTTGGAGAATTAAATTCCTTTAAAAGCCATTTTTGTTCTCTGTAGAACTACAAGCCAGGGCTGGTCCCTGAAGCTATTTGTGCATCACCCCCGCTGCAGGAGGATTAAACTATTTCTCAGTGCACTGAGCCGATTCATTTTGTTTAGCCAGTGCAGCTTCTTTCTGGGCAGGGTAGAATTACAGATTTACAATTTTCATTACCTAAGGCTAAAACTGTTAACGAGGTTTAAGTTGGCTGTGGGGGGTTGAGGGAAAGCACAGCTCCGCTTGCATAGCTTGACTCAAACAGCCCTTCTGAGTAGTCACTGGCTATTTCATTTGCTCAATATCAATACTTCCTTCCCAATTCAGATACTGAGGTGCAACTAGGGGCTTTTTCTTACAGCTGCATGTCCTTGCCCAGGTTAGATTGGCTGTTTTTCCTAACAGTCAGTTCTAAAACCAGATTTAAAAGGAATGCATGTCATCTGAAACCAGGCATCCTGAAAGCCCCAACCTTACTACTGCCGTATCCTCAAGGGTTTTCTAACTTCAGAATTTCTCCAGCATATAAAGTTGAGACTCAGTACTCAGAAAAAATTCATTTTATTGCTCTTTAGACATGGTTTAGTGAGCATGGTGGTGATGGGTTAATAGTTGGACTAAAATGATCTTAGAGGTATTTTCCAGCCTTCGTGCTTCTATGGTCCTGCTCATACCTATCACCTGCAGGAGACAGTCGTAAATCCACCATGGAACTCAGTCCAGCAGGCACTCTCACATCCACTACCCACTAATGTCTCTCTCAACTGCTGTGATGAGAGCTCTTTTATTTGAGTTAGCTGAGAAGAAGGCAGGAATCCCTTTCACACGGTTATTAAACGCTCCCCTGAGCGATGAGGCATCCCTCTCTGGGCTCCGAGCTGAGCTCCATGTGAAGCATTCAGCATTTTTCCTGCTGAAGTTGTGCCACTGTTGGAAAATAACTCAGAGCTGCAGCAGAAAGTGTTAGAGGAGCTGGCATATGTGCTAAAGGCATCTCTCTGGACCTGCAGGGAGCTTGTCCTTCCAGCTCTGCACATCACAGCAGCAGCCCCCCATGGACAAGCTGATGCAGTAATGGAGCTCCTCTGGACTTCAGATGTCACAAAATGGCAGAGAAACTGGAACAGCTTCTTTTGAGCAGAAGATAAATGTGTGCACACAAGGAGGAGGCATTCTTCACAACTGGAGAAGAAAAAGCTCTGAGCCAGCTACCTCCCTCCCACCCTTTCCCCCTCCCCCCCTCCATGTGCAACCTGCACACAGCAGTGAGTTACAGATGTTCAATTTTTAGTTATTAATGCTGCTTCCTAGGAAGGAAAAAGTTACTTTTCCCAGGTAAATGACCAGAACTGCTCCATTCGCATGCCAGTTACATAGTAGAATGTAACTGCTGGATTGCTAATGCTGCTACAGAAAGATGAACTGCTGTATGAAGAAAGGATATTGAACAGTTATTTGCCAGATATTTTCCACAGTGCATTGTATTTAATATATTTAATTAAACAGAATTAATTCAATTTAATTAAAAGAACTACCCTCTTTCCAGCTTTGTAGCATGCACCACAGAACTGAATAATATACAAAATATTTTGGCGTTACCTACCATGCCTGCTCAGATAGAACAAAGATGGCAATAATTCTTCATTTTATACCGCAATGATCCATTTTCACTTTCACAAGAAATATGACATACCTGAGTGCCAGGGAAGGATCCAGCTTCTGCTGCTCAATATGATAGACAGCACAAACTTGGTATTCTACAAGGTTCTACAAGCTACAAGGTTCTTTGGAAGCCACAGTTGAGCACATCCAGTATTTGCACTGGAGGGAATCTAAAACCACTTAGGAAGTTGATTAAAAGAGCTCAAAGAAATAGTGCACTACAGACATGGGGGCAACACTAGAAATAACAGAGGTGACACAGAACATCTGGGACTGCAGGTTTCCTTTATTTATCAATATTCACCTTTAAACTCATGTAAGGAAAATGGGCATCTTGCAGACTTCAAGCAAGAGATTTCTGCGTGCTGTTATTGTTTTAATCGTTGTTTTTGTCACCTTCTCAGAGAACATAGAGAAAAAGAAAAAAAAAAACACTGAAAAACTCTGGCTTGGGGTTCATTTTTCATATATTACTGAGCCTCAAAAATGTTTGTTGTGTAAGTTAGCTGTGCAACAAATGTGCTCTTGGGCAAGACAACGGGCAGAAATGCTATGAGGTGAGGTGAATTTTGCTTCAAAGGAACAGCCCAGCTGTGATCAGTAAAAAATATGGTTAGATTTGACAGCATGAAAGATACAGTATTGAGTTTCCCTTAGAAAAAAATGCATTTTAATAACACAGGGAAAAAAAAAAGAAAAAAGAAAAAAAAAAAAAAAAAAAAAAGGAAGGAAAAAAGCCCTACACTGAGGCACTTTGCTATGACACAGAAATAGGTGTTTTACAGTGAGTAGTACATTTAAAAACTCCATGAATTTAAGCCTTCCATACCCAAAGCATCACACTGTGCTAAGTGCTGCTGAGTCTATCATGGAAAGAAAATTTATCCAGGTTTATTAAAGTAGGATGTCACCTGAGTTACACAGCATAGCAGGAGGAGGAGGCTGACTGAGGCTGCTACTCCCAGTGTAAACCATGTCAGAGTGACTAGCACCAACCACTTCCAATGGCTTTTTAATCATGTGTTTTTCTCTCAGAGAAAATAAATTCAGTAAAATGTAATTTTTATTCAAAGAATAGGCTTGTGTTGCTTGTAGATGCTCATCGCTGGGTTAATTTACAAACTCCTGTTGGGTTACAATTTGAAATGAGCATTTAATGACATATATGCTCTCATCCAGAAAAAAAAAAAACAGCAGTTTAATTGCTGTATTGCTGACATTATCATTTTCCATAAGTATTCCAAGTATGTCGAGAATGCTGTCAAGGCAGTAGACGCATGTAATTCATGCAACAGTAGAAGATTAAAAATGGCAAGGGCTGATAAAAAAAAGATTTAGTGCTTGAACATTCAACTTCAGTTCAAACAGTTCCATTGAAATTGTAGAATCCCAGAATCAGAGAATGGTTTGGGTTGGAAGGCACCTAAACCATTCCATAGAATCACTGCAAACATGTTTCTTGGCTGCAGAAGGGTTTGGTTGAGGCCTTAAATGGAAATCTGGTATAAAACACTTGCTGTCATATCCATATACATGCAGCTGCCAACAGTTACACACCTGAGCTGTGAAACAAGACACAGAGCTGACATATAGCACAAGCTTCTAATCTATCTGGAAGAGCTGTGTTACAGAGGTAATTTAGCTACTGGTGGTGTGTGTTGAAGTGTTAAAAATATTATAATTATGAATAGATTCACTTTCTGGTGAAAGATAGAATGATAACAGAGGATGTATTGACCGGAGCAAGAGGAAAAATCCCCAGTTTGTGATTTGATTTTCAGTCTCTAAATTTTCATAATGCAGAGTCTTGCCAAATTTTAACAAATATAAGCTAAAAAGCAAATCATTTACATTTCATCAGTTTTACCAAAGAAAAATAAGGACATTTTATCTCCTTATTATGGATATAGCTCTGAAGTATATAATATAGAAATTCTGTATATTTAATTAAGATTTAGAGGTATGGAATAGATTGAAAATATTTAAAAGGTTCAGACTGAGCTAAAATTGGGCAAGAGAGAACAAAACAGATACAATATAGCAGAGCCAGAATGAAAATGGTAATCCAGAAAGAAAGAAAGAATACAGTGGCAGTCATCCCTGAATACCTGGCAAATATTATCTCTTGGAAATTTACACCCTGGGAATGTTTGGGCAGAAGAAGGGATAAAGGCTGCTGGGTTCTGTGAGGTTGCTTCGTTTCAGAAGAGCATAAAGAGACAAGTGGAAGAAAATGAAAAGTGGGAAAGAAGGACAGGTACTACTGGTGGAGATTGAATAGAGTCAGTGCAAAGGCCAGGAAGGTTAACTGTGAAGCTTTACTTTGATCTAAAGCAAAGAAATACTTACCACTGGATTTGGCCAAATGCTATTTTTTTTATTCCTTACTTTTATCCAACTGATGGTAGGCATTGCTTAATATGAAGCTTAACAAGCTTTCCTTGTCATTCAAAAATGCATTTATGACTGTAATCCAGAGCTCCTTATTCTACTTCTTTTTTTTTTTTTTTTTTTTTTTTTTTTTTTTGATTTGAATAGGGTTTCAAGCCACTGCTAATGTCATTTTCAGGAACGGATCTCTTTTGCTAGTTAAATTCAGACCCTCAATCAACATTTCATGCAGTCTTGATTTCTGTCTTTCATATTCACATTATTACAAAAATCTTGGAGGAGTGACTTCTTCAACCTGCAGGTGATCAGAGGAAGTCTGTACTGAGCAGTGTGTGCTACAGTCATGTTGGGAAGAGATATCTTCTGACATCCTATGTAAAATGTTTCTGTCATTTAATTCTTGCTGCTTAATTCCTCTGTCAATTCACATAAAAAACATGGAAAGAACACTAACAAAAGTAATATGCTTTGCGTTGAGGCAGATGTCTTACCTCTGTAATCTCTAGAGAAATTCCTCTTAAACTACGTATAATTGCAAGGAAGTTCAGAGATAACAGTCAGGCAAGTAAAGTCAAACAGGCACCATGTTGCACTTTTCATATTCAACACAACTGTACAGGTTGCATTCCCCTAAATTCATCACCTTCCACCTCAGGAAGGGAGAATGACATAATAGCACCTTGCTTAGCTCACTTCTCTAGGGGACAGCAGGAGCTCACTAATGTCCATTCACATCATGTTCAGCATGACATCTTCTTCAGCCCATGCTGGGAAAGTGCCATGGAACCACAGCTGTAATTCAGTCAGTTTGCAAAGATTGTTATAAACCTCGTCCTAAAACAGTGATAATGCTAACTGACAATCATGTCCCTCCCATCAGGTGTTTGTGTACCTCCTGTTGTACTTGGTACAAGGGAATCCGTGCCCCATCTCACTGCACCTGAGCTTGGGAATGATCTGCAGAGAGGGATGCTTTGATCAGCCCTTCATGTCTGAAAAAAACAGTAATAAGTCAAGGAGTGAAGATAAATGTACAGAGATGCGTTCCTTTTTTTTTTTTCCTAAAATGAAAGTTGGTAAGGGAAAGCTGTGAAGATGAAGCAATACTTGGCACTCATACAGAAAATTCACCTTCTCCTGGCAGAATTTGTTACCCGAAACCTGCAGGTTTACTTGGAAATGTGGCATCAACCCATGATTGCATCCAAACAGCAAAGCAGAGTGCTCCAATCAGCTCAAACTATGAATCTGCTCTTGTTTCTATCTACAGCATGGAAACAAAGGGTCTCACACACTACCAGCATGAGATAACTTCTTCACCGCAGTAAAACAGAAGCCAACATCTCCCTAAGAAAATTTCACAGTGCTCTCAGCCTATTTCTCTACTGGATATTTTAAATTTCATTTTTACTTCATATTCCCAACTTCACTGCTCAACCACAAGCTAGAGGTCTAAATGACAGGAATTAAGCTTAAAATCCCATATATCTGTCTAATTTCTGCCAATCATTATGCAAATCAGGGCTATTTGTTCTAGCATCACTAGGAGAAAGAAACATGCACCTTCTGCACACTAACTGCATTTCTGCCAAAGCTCTTAAATCCAGCTCTCTGATGGAAAGGATTTTATTAATTACAACACACAGTTTGTAATTTTGACATCTCCACTGGAACAGTGCTCCTGGTTTCTGAGCTACCATCAAGTCATCAATTTGCTCATGAACCATTGCCCTGTCTGCATCTGCTCCTTCAACAGTCTGTGCCTTTGTGCTCCAACTGAAATCTCCTACTGCTGTACAGGCACTGAGTCATAATGATGATTTCCTCTCTTAACTCATCTCTATCTGCCCCTGTTAAATGAACAGAATGTAAATGACAAAACATGTTCACTCACTGGAACTGTGGAAAAACAGCACTTTTGCAGCATCTCATTGCCTTTTTCATTTAAGACAGTCATACAGCCCCTAACAACCATGGAATCATAGTCACATAGGATCATTTGAGTTGAAGGGACACTTAAAGGCCATCTAGCCCAACTCCCCTGCAATGAACAGGGATACCTACAGCTCCATCAGATGTTCGTGCAGCCTGACCTTGAGTGCCTCCAAGGTCAGAGTATCCACCACCACTCTAGGCAACCTGTTCCAGCCATGACTACAGCCAGTCTACAACTACCATAAAACGGGCTGCTTCGATTGAAGGAGGACAGTCTCATACGAAGCCTTGAACAACTATAATTTAGGCCAGAATATCTGTATCTGAAGCTCAGACCCTCACAGCTTTTTCTTCTTTCTTCCTCTTGTCACATTAACCATTTTAGTGGAAAGATCACCAGCACAATAAGTTATGTAATACAAAAAGTTTGAGCAAAGAAATAAGCACCATATGATATATCCTTAGCTCTGGGGAGCAGAGCAGCTGCATCACACAATATGGATGAATAGTCCCTTGACGCCAATGAAAAGAATGAAATTATCCCACACTGATGGAAATTTAAACATTTAAACTGGAATATATTTGCAAACATCAGAGACAGATTTCCACTGACAAAATGTTAAATTTATAAAGTATAATTGGCTTTTAACCTTTCCGTGTGCAATAAAGCCATAATGTATTTTTATTAGCTGCTGTTTCTGTTTGTTGTTGTTGTTTGTTTCTGTTTTTTTAGGGATTTTAATGCCATCTGCATTACTGTGACAATGTTTAGCGTAGAAAATACCAACATTTCAGGGATAAACATATCTGGACAATAATTAATTCCCTTTATGAATAGCTGTATGTGAGAAAAATCAGGCTTCTTCACACCTCAAATCATGCTTTGCCCCTTCAGAACATTTTGTACCCTGTGATATAAAATCATCTCAGGCTTCACTTTAAAGCTCCACAGCATTTGCATGCTTCAATTCCAGAAGTTTCCAAATAAAGATTCAGAGAAGAGCAAAATGCTAGAGAGAGAATACCCTCCCAGGATTTGGTTTTTGAGCTCGTGTCTGTTTTTCCTGCGTAGGATCTTACAGTCTGTAATGCTGGCCTGGAGCCAAAAACTGGCAAACTTGACTTTAAACCCAGCAGCTTCTGCACAATAGGTGCTGTTAGTGCACTATGAGTCAAATCAAAATAGCACTCAAACACTCAGTGAGAGAGATTTGGGCACATCCATTCAAGAGGCCGATGCAAAAGTATGGCCTGAGTGTGCTGGTTAATCCACTCTGTTGTCCTTCATGATGTCCTTCGTCTCTTTCTTTCACAAGCTAAGCTGCCCCCTGTGACCCCATACACTTACAGGCATCCTTTCATCTCAGTGCTATAACATGGTAGCCCAGTAACACAACATTTGTATTGCCAGTAATACAACATATGTATTGCTGTTGGCCACAGGGTTTGTACTGATTTCTCCAGAACTCAGGATTGAGGCTTGTCATGCTTGCTTTGTCTGAGTGTTTCTGGATCTGCCTGGAGCTTTGCTTTAATTCAGTTCAACAATTTTTCTTCCAGCCAGGTGGCTATGTATAATTTGTTTTAGTTTTGTTTATCTTTTAGGACACTAGTTTTTATAGGGAGAGTAGTAACAAGTAGCTATTCTGTGTAGGCTGGGCTATTTCTGACTGCAAGACAATGTTATGATAGAGAGAAGTAGAGGCCTGTCACCTGCGTAGGGACTACATCAGGACCTGCAGAGGAGTGTGGGCATGGGATGACAGAAGGTGGCCCAATGCTACAGATGTCTCGTCTGCAATGAGTTAAAGAAGTGCAGAACTGGAGCCAGACCAAACCTATTTTAAGAGTAACAGACATCAAAGAAATAGTATCTAGCATACCTAAAAGGCACCGCGTATAGGAAGATCAGATAAAACATGGAGCTGCAAACAAAGGCCAGAATGTGCAAGCACAGGAGGAAACACAAAAATCGCCCTAAATGGATCTCCAAACAAGAAAGAGCCATTCACATGACATCCTGGTTCTCCCACCAAGGGATTCGTGGCACAGTTGTTTCATTGCTGCCCTAATGGGATGCCAGGCTGAGGCCAGTGGCCTTAGGATTCTGCACAGCTGTGGAAGGGTGGCCCAAGCCCAGGGGAAGGGGAGCTGCTAGAAAGTGTGTGCTTCACAATGCTAACTGTTCTGCAGTCACTAAGACTTTCTCTGTACAGTTGTGTTCATTTTCTTTTTCTTTTTCTTTCCTTCTTTTTTTTTTTTTTTTTTTTTTCTTTTTCTTTTTCTTTTTTGGTGGGGTAGTGGTTAAACTTGGACTGATACTCATTTCTGGATGAGATTGCTAAGACATTAACTATACCGGACAGAAGAAAGTTGGTGTTTCCTTTCTGCCCACAAGATGATTGTACAGTAGCAGTGTTCCCATTCTCTTTCCCTAGATTCACACACTGGCTGATAGAAGATTCAAGTTTGTTTCAAGCATGCCAACAAGTACGTTTCTCAGTGAAGTTTTTATACTCATATCTGCTTTTAGACAATCAGCACAAACCAAACTTTTAAGCTACATGTTCTGTTTCCTGTAGTATCCCTGCAGTGGTGCTGCCTAAAAATAATTACTGCAGCATCTTTCTACCAGCTCCTATATAGCTTTTTCCACAATGCAGAAGAAAAGCAGTCAGGATACAGTACAGTTATTCTGCCTTCTCAAAGGTCTGTGTCTAATAAACTAGATTTCATAAAGCTGAAAAAGGCAAAAGCAAGGCAATTGTTGCTACTTGGATGTGCCAGTAATCATATTTCAACTAATAACTCAGAAACTAGAACAGTTTAATTGAGAAACAAAAGAAGCAACTCAGCAAATGGACTTCAGCTGATTTTAAAATTAAATAAAACTCACCATCCAATTTAAATGTTTCCAGTCAGCACTTTAACAGACCTATCCAAGGCACAAGTACCCATAAATATCTCAAAAAGTAAATAAAATTTATTGTCTTTAAAACAACCCCTCTATGACTGTACACACACTTGTAGACACTGAAGGGCCAATTTTTTTGTAGATTTTTTAGACTGAATGTAAGAAAAATGTTTTTTATGATAAGGATGTGAGGCACTGGAACAGGTTGGTCAGAGGGGTGGATGCCATGTCCTTGGAAACATTCAAGGTCAGGCTGGACAGGACTCCATGCACCTGATGGAGCTGTAGGTGTCCCTGATAATTGCAGGAGATTTGGACTTTAAAGATTCCATCTACCTCAAAGGAGTCTTTGATTGTATTTTATGATTCTATGAATTTGGTAGATTTAATGTAGTTGTGTCAGTCTGGATGTCAACTGCAAGAACTCTTACTTGACAGAAACATGAACTAAAAAACGAAGTAACACTGCCATCCCTGTAAATGGAGGAAAACCTTTCTGCCACTGCAAGCAAAACCAACAAACAAACCTCCTGCTGAGAACAAACCTGTTTTCTTGCTAATATGCTGCTCCTGCCTAGCTGTATGCAGAGAGTTTCTATGTCATTAGCTAACACAAATCCAGGTTCAAAGAGATCTTTGAAATGACAAATCTAAAATGACAGGAGATGGAAAAACAAACTGTGTACTCAGCAAGGTAGAACTCTCCTTAGTGACGAGTGTAACTGGAATACACAATAGGGCAGAAATATTAGCTTTAAGGTCCATTGTACAAACAACATTTAACAAGTAGTTAGAAGTTAATGAATGATATGTGTAGGGATAGCTCAAATGGTGCTAAATTCTGAAAATACTCCTCATGCAGGGACAATAAAGCCTTTGACTTCTAACTATAAAGCCCTAACCTTGTCTGAATTGTCATACCTATTTTGCTGCTAATAGGGTAGTGAAAATTTACGTCAGTATCAGGCTTCCCTCATTAATTTTGTTTGGACATCTTGTATAAACATGCAGCACTAAATTAGAAAATGGAGGATCACGGCATAGAAGTACATAGAAGTACATAGAAGTACAGCCAAAGGGAATGGCAGGAATAATGTTTAAGAGAGTAGGAGTAAGCACTCAGATTAGACTAGACAAGAACAGGAATAAGGAAAACTTATTTACGTAAGGCCAGCAGAGAAACTGACAAAATATTAAATGGGAGCCATTTGTTGCAGTGTCTTCTACTCTGAGCTTATGTACAGACAGAGACCTCCCTACACTCTGTCCCAAGTTGCTCAGCTCCAGCACTCTCACAGAACATTGTATTTGCAAAAGAGATCTGTTGGGAGCTCTTAGACTGGATCTGATCTTGCATGCAATTTTCCTAAAACTTAATAGGTTCAGCTGAGATATGAAATGAACAAAGTTCAGTGCAGAGGTAAAAAGAATTCTCACGGGCTCAAGGAAAGCATCTAAGCCCCAAGTCTGTAGGCACTGAAATAAGTATGTCTTGTCATCAGCTATGTATTATATGAGGTCTGGAGACTTTCTGTGGGTCTGCTTTGAAAACCTCTTATTGCAAATCAGATATTCTGTGGCACATTAATTGGGGGGTTGAGTCCCAGCTGTCAGAAATGTCAGCATCTTGGCCCATACAGAAGGACCTCAGCAAGTGTTTTGAGGGTTTCAGTGACATATGAACATGGGCTTCAGTGTCTAACATGGCAATATGCTACCATGGTCCCTCTGTCTATCCAGTTCTAGAAGCTTAAATACTGTGAATCTGAGCATTGAGCTTGAGTCTGCATCTTCTGTTCCTCCAGTTATGAGTGCTTTCTGATCTCTCTTTTGTGTAGACTCCAAGGACTAACGTCAGTTATTACCTTCTCTGTTTTTGGTACTTTAAACTTGAAACTAAAGAACAAGTAGTTACCAAGGGCATGAAATGTAAGAGCACACAGTATACATCTGAGACCTGGGAGCCAACATCAGAATCAAGCAGTTTAGCAGCAAAAGCATTCAATTTCTCCTTGAAATCTCCTAGTAAAACATCCAAAAGAGGCAAATTCTATGCCTGCATTAAAAGAAGTTTCATGGTAATTGGGATTCAAAGACAAAGTAATCTGACTTCAAACAACAGTAACTAAAAGCAGAACAATGAAAGATAGTGATTAACATTACACAAATTTATGAAAACTATTTGTACTTTTTCTCCCTTGTTAGGGAGAACATAAACAACAGCAAACAGTGAATTCTGAGTGTTTCCATTTATGTTTTCTGACAATACAGGATCTAAAGAACATTCAATTACAATGTGCAGCAATGCATTAATGCCAAAGAGCTCTTTGTCATGAGACATCATGAAGATCATATATAGAGCTGGTTTGGCATTTTCTAGAGGAACCGTCAGAGAGTTGCTGCTTGTTGAAAACCAAAATAGAACTTCTGAAACCAGTTCTAACAGAATTAGTTTCCCAAGTCCAGGCTGGAAATCCTGATGAAGAACAAGGAAAGAAAAACCATTTTTCATCTGCTGCCCTAACAAATGAGCTTGCTGCACAAGGTGCTTTGTTGACGTGTTCTGCCTATTCAAAATTTCTGCCACTCAGAAGATGAATATTTTTTCTTCTCCTCTTAAGAGCAGCCTACAAAATGGGCTGTGAACTTTTATGGTGTGATCAAGCAGGTAACCAGACAGTTATAGAAAATAGCTACTGAAAGAGACAGCAACAGAGGTGAGGAAGGAGAAAGGATTAAATCCACAACTTTGCATGCAAGTACGTACTTCAGATACAAAGCACTATGAGCTTTCCTCATCAAAAAATGTTTAGAATTTTTTTCAGTAAAATTTTTGGGGGATACTGACAGGGTTCTTTTAGCTCAAATTTAGAACAAATTAGGTATCATTGTTTCTCCTAGGGCTGTGAAATCTTGCACATGCATTAACTCACCTGCATGAACTTTTCTGCTCTCAGACATAAGACCCTTAATGCTCGAGAGACACAAATTCCAGAAGCAGTTCTGCTTGTTATGTATAATGAGGAATTCTAGATTCTCCCATGCTTTCCCCACAGGGGTGGAAATTGTATTGAATATTGTAGGAACAGCTGGATTTCATTTTATAAACAGACAAATTAGGCATGCACAACAAAAAGGCAAATGGCATCTTTCAAATTTTGCTTTTGGTTTTTTGTTGTTGTTGTTGTTTTGTTTATGGCATTATCTCTAAATACTTTTTTTTTTTTTTAATTTCTTGCTAGCCATGACGAGGCTCTGCTTCACCTACATAAAATTCATAACATTTCATTGAAATATTGAGTGCTTCACAATACTCCCTGGGCAATCTTCCAGAATTATGTTGACTTCCTGAGGAATGATGAAAAGATCTGACTGCACAGTTGTCTAACGGCACTTTCCTTTGATGTACTTAGAAGTGTCATGCGTTAAAAGACTAAACAACCCAATAATTGCTAGATAGAACTGAAGTAGGTCTGGAAGTTCCATTATGTCATGAAAATTGTGACAAGAGACGTAAAAAAATCACTTTAGCTCAATCATCTTCAGTCTGGCTCAAAAAAGTGAAAACTAGAAATCATTGCTCCAGATGTCAGAGCTTGGATGACTCTGATGCTTTGGGCTAAATGGATGAACGTGGGTGTGAAAACTACTCTTTAAACAACATGTTTTCCAGGTAGGCAGCTCAACAGTTCTTTAGGTAATCACTTGTGCTTTTATCTAAGGCAGTTGCTATTAGTGCTCTGAAATCATATTTTCATTCCCTGCAACAAAAGCATACATAAAAACAAGAGTCCTTGCTAACCCAGGATCAAATTCTGGCATTTGATAAAACAAGTGCGAATTTCTGCAGAATGAAAAGTTCATCTGTGTTCTTTATTTTCAGCATCGAATTGGCTTTTCAGAAGTACACAAAGAATAGATTTTTTATAGTAAGATACTGTAGGAAGGCCCAAACCAGTGCTGTAAGCAGGTTCTGCAAGGTTTTTCTATCAAATGTGTATTAATAATCTCTACTATGCTGGACTTTCCAGACATAAAGGAGATAATTATTTTCTCCTTTAGAAAAGTACATATTTGCCACAGGATTGATTCTTAGTCTTGAAACAGTAAGAAGGTATAGGCAAGTCAGTTCTTCCTTCATTCTCCCAGTAACTCTTATCAAAGCCATTGAAAGCAAGTAGCTTGGAAGTGAGCTGAAGGTGTCTTTCACAGGCAACTAAGAATGCCAAAAGCATGTCTACAGGAAAAAGAAAAGAAAACAAAACAAAACAAAAAAACAAATAGGGAATCTGACTATAGTACAGAATTTGCTAGACTATATCCTGCCATTAGGAGTGGGAATGGTAGTTCTGGTGCATTTTTCCTAAAGTGTTTTATACCATCCACCCACTAGGTGGTAAAGATAGATAATTCCAAATGCATCAATTTGATCATGTTCCTCAAAAAATTCACAAGTAAAAAGGCAGGACCAATCTATACAAGCCATTTTACAAAATAGACCATCAAATGTGCTACATGCCCTGATATTGGCCGTTGTCATACTTTACGTGGATATAAAGTAAAAGAAAGATGTGTAGAGATAAAATTCTAAAATGCTTTTGTATCTGTCTATAAGGAATCACTAAAATCAGTGAAACACATGAGAAAGTAGAAAAATACTGTAAAAAAAAGGCAAGTCTGATTCACTGTGATACTTTGATACTCTAATAAAAGCATAAAATGGGATTGGGAGATGCTGTGGAGTAGTTGAAAACACCTAATTTTTGTTTGGTCCTATCAGAATGAGGGACCAAGCAAAGAAATGTATCTCAACTAGTGATAAGGTAAATGATAAACTCTCAGTGCCAGATATTTGATATTGATATAATAGATGCAATAACAATAGAACCTGCAGGCATTATAGCAAATGTTTGTGAAAATCCCCATAAAGTTGCATTACTGATACATGTTGGCATTAAATGACTGGTTTCAGAGCATGAAAGTTAAGGGCAGTATGTTGCCCAGTGATCATTTCAACTGCTGTTAATGTTGGGAAAAGAATCATATACAGCCCCAGTTTGAGTGGGCACAACGCATGCTGAAGACGCTAGATAGTACTTGATAGAGACCTATGGAAAAAATAACTAATCCCCACAACTTGCAAAGCACCACAGATGGCTCACTGAATTTCAATAGCACTGGAGTGCCTGATTCCATTACATTCTCTTGAAATCCACAGAACACAATCTAATGGTGTTACAATACAACACATTCCCAAATTATATCAAATTGTAATTCAAACATGGCTGGCTGCACCAATACATACTAATAGAGCAAAGCACTCATACCCCTAATCCTCCCTGACGCTGCTGGCTTACATTTTTCTCTCTAGTGTCTCATTATGCACGTTCTCACTACCCTTATAAATTTTCATTGATGTCTCTTCTCTCTTACTTGAAATGAAAACATCTGGATTAAAGCAACTAAATTCACCCTGTCAGTTTTGCATGCATTCAATGGTTTTTAAAACAGAGCTCTCAGACTCTCTGTATTTTCAAACTTCCTCTCTGAAGATTTTCAAATCTTCATCATTAAGAACACCCAAACTCCCAGTGGATGGTTTGACTTTCCTGTCTTGTTCCTTAGAATGATTTGTGCTCAAATGTAAATACAGTCTATCTGGTTTGTTATCTGTTAGCAAGCTACAGATTCACAAATAAATAGAGCTACATGGCTACATGGCCTATATTTTTTATTAACAACAAATTGAACTGAAATGATCCTCAATCTTAGCAAGCTGTTCTTGCTAGCTCTGACCCACGTAGGTATTACTTGCCACTCCTGTGCTCAGCCTCTTGCACTAGAAACATTAGTGGGTCTTAGCCCAGGATGGAAAGCTTTGTCCAACTATAGGACCAGTTCCACCACAGTTTATTATTACTACTTTTTCATTTTTTACACAAGGGTCTATATTTCTTTTTGTCTATATCTCTTTTTAGTGTGTTGACACCAAAACCGTATTTTGAATTTTCTTTCTGCAACATTCTCCTCAGCAAGGCATCTACAAGGCACTACCAGAACAAACAAGCTGTGTCACAAACAATTAGATGGAAATTATCTCAGAATCGCTAACAAATGCGGGCACTACTTCTAGAATAAAAGCTTAATGGAAAGAAAACAGAGGAAAATTACATTTTAACCTCAGAGAGGATTGAAATGATCCTTCACATCAAAGAGGAAAACAATGCATGCCAAGTATCCTTATCAAAAAAGACATTACCTTTCTCCTCCAATGTCACCCTGC
The DNA here is from genome assembly GCF_019232065.1 of Centrocercus urophasianus. Lineage (NCBI taxonomy): Eukaryota > Metazoa > Chordata > Aves > Galliformes > Phasianidae > Centrocercus > Centrocercus urophasianus. Next base: position 8,674,529 of record NW_024884475.1, on the reverse strand, counting down.
AGAGGAAAGTCTATGTGCTGAAGTGAGCAGGTCAGCTGAAACCTAATTAATTAGATGATTTCCAAAGGTTTTTGACAGAAAAATTCTGGCACAGACTATCAAGGCCCAGATGCACTTCTGACTGTCTGGGGAAGGGACAGTTACGTTCTCTTTCCATCACATCTCAACAGCTGTCTATATTTTGCATTCTCAAAGCAGCACAAATTACTTAGGGCTCCTCTATACTCCTGAAGCATACAACGTAAAGGCATTGATCAGAGTGGAGCTGCAGGAAATTTAGCCAGCTTGTACAATGAACAGGTACTCATGCTGGCAAGAGATGCAGCAAATAAATGCTTCTTTCCAGTAGTACAAGGCCAATTTTATGAGGTCACAGAATCACAGTGTGGCCAGGGTTGGAAGGGACCTCAAGGATCATGAATCTCCAACCCCCCTGCCACATGCAGGGCCACCAACCTCCATGTTTAATGCTAGACCAGGCTGCCCAGGGCCCCATCCAACCTGGCCTTGAACACCTCCAAGGACAGGACATCCACAACCTCTCTGGGCAGCTGTTCCAGTACCTCACCACTCTCTGGGTAAAGAATTTCCCCCTGATGTCCGACCTAAATCTCCCCTCTCTCAACTTAAAACCATTTCCCCTCGTCCTACACATATCAACCCTTTCAAAGAGTTGATTCCTCTCTCATCTGTAGCCTCCCTTTAGGTATTGAAAGGCTGCAATGAGGTCACTCCGCAGCCTTCTTTTCTCCAGGCTGAACAAGACCAGCTCCCCCAGCCTGTCCTCACAGGGAGGTGCTCCAGTCCCCTGATCATCCTAATGGCTCTCCTCTGGACCCTCTCCAACAGCTCCCTGTCTTTTTTGTACTGCGGGCTCCACACTTGGACACAGTATTAGATGGGGCCTCACAAGAGCAGAGTAGAGGGGGACAATCACCTCCCTGTCCCTGCTTGCCACCCCTCTTTTGATGGACCCCAGGATACCATTTGCCCTCCAAGCCACAAGAGCACACTGTTGGCTCATATTAAGTTTTTCATCTATCAGGACCCCCAGGTCCTTCTCCACAGGGCTGAAGGTCTTCTACATGTTTGGACTGTGAGATGTGCCTTGGCTATTGGTTCCCAGCAGTGGCACTCCTTGAAAACATATTTAATAAAATTGTAATTCAAGCAGAGAAGAGAAGGAAGGCTGTAATCAAAAGGACTTTAAGTACAGTATGTCACTAGTCCTTTCATCTAGAAACAAGTGCTACCCACCACTGACAACTGTAAGACTTCTAATATACAGCGGTCTTTATTGTCTCTACAAATAAAAAAAATATTTTTCCTCAATTTTTCTATTTTTTTCCTTAGGCTTGGAAGGGTTTTTGGACCTTCCTTTTTTTTTTTTTTTTTTTTTTTTTTTTTTTTTAAATGCAAAATGGAAAATGATAGCCACCAAACTATCAAAAGTTCAGAAACTAGCTATGCCCAAGAATGTTTTTATTACATTCTTCATCTGTCAGCACAAATTTTAAGGACCCCAAAGATCCTAATATGGATTTTGTGAAGTTTGTGACTGCACCAGTCATAGCCTCTAGCTGAAATACTGACATTTGTGTAAACCAGAATTACACAACTGAATGGAAGATTTCTGTTCAGGCCAGACCTGTCAGCAGAACTGCAAGAGCAACACTAATGAGCCCGTATTATTTCTTCTGCCATTTATTCTCTGTTAGCACTTCTTATGATGGTATCATGCAAAATCTCTGCAAAGTCCTTTCTTCCCTCCCCACACCCCTCCCAGCTCAGACCAGAACTGTGGCAATGTTTCTCTTTGCAAGTCAGCTCTTTGTATAAAATATGGGAGAGCAGGGTCTGAGCCAATAATGGCTTCAAATCCTGGGAGAAGTCTGTGTAGACACCTTGTTTAGACTTTCTATAGGTCTGAGCACTGACACTGGAATAAGCAGAGGAAACAAAGACCCCATTACCTCCTGCTGGGTTTATCCTGGGATCAGTAGTAGGCAGAGCACCACCAAAGGCATTGGCTTTGTCACAGATTTCTCATCTAAAGAAAAATAAGAAAAGCTGCAGCATCAAAATTTCAGTAGACTGCTTGGCCAAGGCAAGGTAAATAGAAGAACAACGCCAGAAAAAATAGTCTGCATTCCAGGTTATTGTTGGTGAAGGATCAAAAAGTATTAGAGAAAAGAAACAGAAAAGGATCGAATGTTTTGTTTCATCTCCAGCTTTCTAGCTTCAGCTATGTGAAAGTAGACAGCTACATGAAATGCTACAGGGTCTCTTTGCACATAACGTTTTACCAGTGCCTTCCAGGAATAACTGTTTTTCAAGCCTCTGATAATTTTAAGCATATATATATATATATATATATATATATATATATATATATATATAAAATATTTCTCTCAGCTCCAGCATAAATTGATCTGTTAAAAGGCAGATTTCCAGCGCTTACTCACCATGGGCCAGTGGACCCTGTCCAAACAACAGAGAAGGAGACATCATTCTCAAACAATGTTTATTAAAGGGCTGTTTTATTCTAGATGCTGAGCTACCCACCACAGTGTGTTACTGCTGACAGAGAGGGGTCGATAGCGTGAACTGCAGACAAAAGCTGCCACACGCAAGTGGCAGACATGAAAGGAAAGCATTTTCCCTAGAGATCACAGAATCATTGAATAGCCCAAGTTGGAAGGGACCCATGAAGATCATTGAGTCCAACCCCTGACAAAACTTCAGTGCTGAACTTCAGTAGCTTGCGCCCCAGTAGAACATGCCAAATGACATGATTCATTATCCTCCCCAGGCCTGCATTCAGCCCCTGCATTTCTTATTTTCACTGTTGATACGCATCAGGTGGCAGCTTTAGAAAAGAGGCCAACTTCCAAGTGCTGTTAACCTTCTCTGTGCTACTGTATGTGTCAATTGCACAAGCATTTGCACACATATGAAAATTGCCTTTCACATTCACCAAAATTTTGCAAATCCAATTCCACATGAGCAGTTTTGAAAAATCAAAGTTCTTTTAACAAACTAGGAAATATTTTCCTAAGTTCAAACATTTGGTTTTATATTTAAGTTACTACACATTATCTTAATTTTCAGGTTGTTTTCGTTTGGCAAATAGTGATTTTTTAAAAAGGTTAATAAATGGTGTTCTAATAATTTCAAAACTTCTTAGAAATATCTCTATTAACATCATGAAACCAGTATCATCTTATTCCATGTTTGGTTTCAGCTGATTATTGCCAGAAAAAGAAAAAAAAAAAAGAGCAGAAACATCCTGATTAAGTCTTGCTATAAAATGTCAGGGAAGTAGTGTCTGCAGGGATGAGAAGCAATTAAATGTTCAAGTAAAACAATCAAATGTAGGAAAATGTGCTCTGAAAGTCAAAAGTCATAAGGTCAGCAGAAAAAATCATGCAAAAAAGAACAGATGTGAATAGAAGTTAGCAAGAAATAAAGACTTTAGGGCCTCTGCGGTGTGAAGAGCTGATTAGTCTCCTTTGTGAAGAGAATAAATGGAGAATAACATAGAAGAGAAATACAATTGCCAGGATGAAGATCAGAGAGATGTGAAGCTGACAAACAGAAAAGAGACGCAGAGACCAAAAACAGAAAAAAATTAAAATGCCACAGTAATGTATTTTGCTCTTTTTTCCGTGTAAGAAGAATAAAGTCGGCTGCTATAGCTGCCATAAGACAGAATGATGCTTCCTAGGAGTAGTTCAAATGTCTCCACAACAGTTTTTAAGGTTGCTGCCATCAAACTGTCAAATGCTGATATTTTTAGCAAGTTCATAATTTCACGTTTTCAGGCTAGCAAAGATATTTCACTTTTTTTGTTTGTTTGTTTGTTTTTTTGTTTGTTTTTTTGTTTTTTGTTTTTTTTTTGCTTATACAGGAAGAAGTAGATAATTTATGGTTGATAAATTCAGGCTGATGGGGTCCCTTTACTAGCTGAGAGATTCACTTTCACATTCAGGTCTCTGCATATGGAGCACTCTATCAATAGCTACCAATTCAGGGCCAAAAGAAAACAAAATGTATAGATTTTAAATTAAAAAAACCCTTCATTTTTAGACACCTACCTCCAATACAATAGGGGATACATATCATTCATACTGAGATAAAGTTTCACTCTTTATGAAAGGAAAGCTGTAGATGAATCACATGTACCAAAGATGAGTTAAATCAAATCCAGTCTGAAATTGTTGCTATTAGCTATTAAGCAGATGAGGGAAGTAAGAAATTAAAATAAGCTCTTAAAATATTGATAAGCCTGGAGTTGCTGGGACAAAGATTCTTTGCTTTTCCTTTAATTTTATATGACATTTTCTCACATACCACTGGCTCTGTTTGTTTAGAAATATATTCAGGTCTTATAAAGACTTTTGAAAAGGCATAATGAGTTCTGTGATCTGCATAAAGAAAATTGTATTTAGAAATGTCTGTTCCACTTTTTTAAAGCAATAGAAAAGAGTTTCTACTCAGTTGCATTTCTTCTTTCCATTCTCTGTGAAGGATAAAGGGTTCCCTTTGATCACTCCAAATCAACCTTTTCTCCAGTCAACTTTGCTCACTTTACATTCTGATGCCTCAGTTACATTTACTCTCCCATAGCAACATTAGTTTTCATTTCCTTAATACTGACATCTGCTAAAAAATTTGGAGATCTGTAACTGCTGCAGTTAATGGGAAGTGCACACCTCATTCTTTTCCTCCAGCCTGAATCAATCTGGAGAGATAGCAGAAGCACCTCTGGTATTAAGTCTTCCTTCACAATAAGACCTATTTGAATTATACTACTATACATTCCAGCAAGATAGCTCCCTCTAATCTTTTTGCACAGTATGTATATGCAGGAAAATAAGCTGTTTTTCTTTTCCATCTGAAGGTTAGTCTAGTGAAATATGAGTATTTTATTATAAAAAAAGCCCCACACATTGATTACCCTCAAACAAGGCCACAAAATACAAGTGGGCATGGGAGGCTAGCTGGGGTGGGCAGTGGCATTCACACCAAGATTCTCATTAAGGTTTCTCCTCATCTAATTGACTACAAATTAGCAGGTTCCTCCTATGAGCAGCAAGGCTGCTTTCTGGCTAAGAGGCGGAACAAGCCAGATAATGCAAAGGGCAGCCCAGTTCAATTGGCTGATCCATGCAAGCATGCATGAGTCAAGGACTGCAGCTTTTTGAGTTGCAGCTCTGACACTGAACCTCCTAAGGAAAAAGTTCAACACTGTCAGAGCACAGCAGCTGCACTCCTGCACAATTCCTGCATGCTCCAGGCTAAAAGCAGGGGAAATTGGCCCTTTCTGACAACACTAAGCAGATCTGGCAAGTGGATGGAGGAAGGACAGTCATACTGACCTCAATCTCCACGGGAAGAATGGAAAAAAAAACTTTCCCCACCTTCAGTAGTTACTCTGACACCTGTGGTTCAATGTAGGATTTCATTACAAGAGAGATGCGATCAGTCTTTTCCTTTCTTTACAGTGAATTTTCAAAGCAGGATTATGTTGGTTTTTTATACTATGGTCTTTAACACGTCTGGAACAGCATCTGTAGAATAATGAACATAACAGCTAAGTGATTAAAGGCTCTTCAATTATCTTCACTTCATGCTGCCCAAGTACTCTCTATGACACTGTCCAGAAGGTCATGCATAACTTGGCAGAAATAATTTTATCTTTTGTCAAGATTCTACTATTGTCAAGAAATGGCAAGCAGAACTTTTTCAATTTTTTTTTTTTTTTTTTTTTTTTTGCTGTGACAAGGGAGACTTTTTTAATGTATTCATTGTAGCTGTGCTCCTACCTTCATGTTCTTACGTGTCCATTCTTCCATTTAAATTTCTTTGTATTTTACGTGTAGATACAAGTGAGGTGTAAATCTCTAAAATCACAGGAGAGATCTTGCTCACAAAGGTGGCAGTAAATTACCACTTAAAGCTCCACACCAAACATAAGTCAACAAACATCATAACAATCTGCATGGTCTTTCTGAGGTACTGCTATTAGCACTGACCTTGTAACAAGCTGGAATGCATGCCAAGTGATAACTCTTCTGAGTGACTATCAGGGCATAGCAACGTGGCTTTTTGCAATTCTAAACAGACATATGGGGGGAAAAAAGAAAAGACTTGGCATTGGAAGCGCTCTTGAGAAGCACTTGCATTTCTAAACTGCATTAGACTCAATATGAAGACAATACAACTTTGAGCACAAGAATATTTTTCTGCACAGGAAGGAAGTAACACCATTCAGCTGCAGTCTCTCAAAAATAATCATAGTGCATATTGGCTGCACCAAAGAAAAGAGCTCAGCATGGAACATCTGTCCTCAACGAAACACTACAAGTGTCTTGCCTATGTCTTTACTGGCCCTTTGATAGACTTCAGACATCTTCCTTATTAATGTAGTATCTGAGTGCATGCGCTCTCAGGCACTCCACTCTTGCTATTGAATAGTTATAATACTTAGATCTCCTCTCAATTTTTATATTTTCATATTGTTACTTTACCCTACCATGAGATTCCTATATCAGAGAAATCTTAAGAGCTCATTAAACCCATTACAGTGGAATTCTGAAGAGGAGAAGAAAGCACATGTGATATTAAATGTATACATATTTTCTTAAAAGCATTAATTCAAGAAACCTTTCTCTAGAGTTACTTTACCTTCTGATTTTCCTGGTTACTCTTGCCAGAATATGATGTAGGGAAGTGGTTCCCTATGCATGACTGAGTTCTACAGGGTCTATTCTGTTGCTGGCAGCTGCTGTCTTCTCATGAGTACATCCTCATTTTCTTGTTCTCATACTGAGGAAATGACAAGGTCTAGCAGTGTTAAAATGCACAAAGGATTCCTCCATCCTGCTATGCTCAAATAATGGAAGCTTGTGCCTGACAGTTCTGTAAAGCTGCCTCAGTGCTGGGCATCAGTTTATTGTATTTCAGTGTGTTTCATAGAAAAAAAAAAATCTCAATTTTGTTCCTTAATATCATTCCAGTGATGGAGAACCATCACTGTCATGAAGAGTGGGCTTTCCTTTGTTGCAAGGGAGAACTTTGTTGCCCCGGTTTATGCTATGGCATTATGCTACAATACGTAATATAGTTTATATTGCAAATTATATTTTCCAACTTCTGTTTGACTGACAGATGGATTGATGAGCACTGGACTTGCAAAGCACTTAAAAAATTACTTCCTCCTCCAAAAAAGTGCACGCTGGCAGTCTTCAGTTAATGGCAATAATTTTACATATAAAAATGTATTTTGATAAGCAAAAATTTCTTTGTGCCTGAGAGCTGAACAGGTTGCTGTTCTAGCTAAAAGTAAGCAGTTTTCTGCTGCTTTGTTTCCACACACTTTTCTCCAAATCTAAATACTCTGCTGGGCACTTATTTTTTTAAGTACTTCTCCAAAATGTTTTGAACCAAATTTCTTCCTGATTTTGTCTAAATCTCATTTTTACTGCCAGGATTGTATCACATTTACATTTACCTAATTAAAATGAAGAGCAATACCAGCAATTTTGTTTATCTGTCAAGAATTTGTGCCACTGAAAAAGAAGGAATTATGTCAAAATACTCTTTTTCTCCAAAAGAACCATAAGACATAATCACTGAAATGTTTCTGCTTTGGAAAAGCATAGTGCATTAAACTAAATGCTGAGTAATACAAGTCCTATCTATTTTAGCCAAATACAATCACGTTCAGCCTGCTGAGACACATGATCTTTTATTTGTATGTAAAATTTAAAAAATTCACTGTAACAAACCTTGGTTATGTGTCTTTTCTCTGTCCGAGTGTCTGTGTGTGTACAACCTGCTAGTTGTCCAGGAAAGGAGAAAGGGAGGGCTAAGTCCTTGAGATAGCCTATGTATTCAAATCCTTAATTACAGATTTAGGTGCATTAAAAGGTTCTTCTAAATTTGGAAGCAACATCCCAAATGTCTGCATACAATAATTACATTCATCCTCAACCCACTACCAAAAAGGAGCAGCACCTCTTTACTCTTCCACTCCAGCTTTCCCTCAGGGGTGAAGTAGTTCCAGAAGCTAAGTTTTTTTATTTTTAGAGCTAAGGATACTGCCTCCATCTTCCCTCCTTCCCTGTTCAAAAATTTCTCCAGTATCTAAACCTGGCATGCTATCTGCTGAGAGCTCTCTGAACTTATTTTTTGTTTTCTCACCACCTTTTATTCCTTTGATCCAGGTAGTAACCGTTGTTCTGTTCTTTGCTGTCTTCAGTGGGCTGTGCTTCCTCTCCTTCTTTTACCATCCAAATAATGTCCCAAGTATCTTTCCCCCCTCTACTTCACAACATGGTCTTCCCCATTTTGATCTTCCTTTATGTTAGCACAACAGGTCCCTCTTGTCAGCAAGGTTTCTATATTTCAGACACACAGACACACCAAAGAGCATCTGACTTAAAATGTCATCCATAATCATGTTTTCCATTTCAAGCATTTTACGAATTCTTCCAAAATTTGGTGCACCACATTCTGCTCTCAGTTTGCTAACATAAATCTTATTTTCATCCTGGCAGTAATTCCAGATTTACAGTGGTATAAAAAAACATATTTTTGCACTAAAACTTCGTTTGTTAGACATTCTCTTTTATTTAAGCAGTGATATGGCAGAACAAAACCTCTGAATGGAAAATAATGCAGGGATTTATGTATTTATGATAATGTTTAAGAACCTTAGCAAATATCATGAATCCTTTTTTGCATGAGAAAAATAAGTTTAAAAAAAAAAAAAAAAAAAAATCTGTTCAAGAAGATCTATAGCACAACTTATTCCTGCAAAAGCCAATTCCATGTCTTTGCCACACCAGCTCTCCCTCACACTGATTGATTTAAAATTCATACTTACATACCAGAGAAAGTTTTTAGTGTTTCAGCTCTTCTATCATGATTCAGGCCGTTTTCCTTTGAAACTGAAGCTATTGCCAAGTTACTGTGGCACCAATAACACTACAGCTGCAGCACTGTAGAACCCTGATCAGGTAGAGAAATTTCAGAACAGACTTAAAATGAGTACTGTTGTTAGATATTGATTATCTGAACAACAACAACAAAAAAAAGCCTGTGGTGCAGGCAAATATTCAAAATCCTTCCACACCATAAGTTTCCATGGTAGTTGTGAATCACGAGTGCCCAAATTCAGTCTTACAAGATTCAAGAAGACAGTAGATACATTTTCAGAGAAGACTCCTGGAGAAGCCAAAGTGGGAGGACAAAGTTCGTGATCTGATGGGACAGTCTGATTTCACAGGTTCTGCTTTGTGTGTGAATGCTGAGTCTCCACTGAGAAGCTAGAATTTTCTTCTCAATCCATGTGAATATTTCTAAGGACTAGAATGGCACTGCTTGCATCTACTTGTCCTAGGTGATGTCCGTCTCTGTTTCTGACACTGCTGCACAGGGATCTCCATGCATTAGAGAGCCCACAGAGCAAATGAGTACAACAACCTCTCAATGTAAATATGAACCTACACAAAACTTGTTTAAACCCTTTCTGACACAGCTGTAAATCAAATGAAAGGGAAAAGACTAGAACAAAGCTGGCTGCATTTGTACTTGAAAAAATTGTGCAGGAGACTATGAGGTGTTGATCAGTCAAGAGATAGTGCAGTCCATAGTGGCAGCTCTTAGTCTTGACTTCTCTGTATCACCAATAAGTGCTCAGCCAAATACTCTTATATTTGGATTTATTCAACCCATGTCACTTAAGCCTGCTTTGATGAATACTTAAAAAAAAGCAGTACAAGAAGCAAACTGTTTTTAAGCTCTCAACAGTGGCTCTGCAAAATATTTGGTATTCTTTCTGGAGTCTGAGCTCCTAACTCATGTCTGTACATTGTCATCTCAGCTTTCACTTGGGAAACAAAATACAAGTTTCCAAGTTCCTGTGGCTTAAGAAGATAAGTGGAAAATGCACAGCCTAAAGGCTTCCACATCAGAAAATCAAATATAAAAATCTCAGAGGTGATCTGGTTTAAAATCGCGTGATTTGTAATCTGCTCTTGTACATCTCTGGCCTCTCTTCAGACTTATAAAGAGACTGGATTTAATTGCTTATTGTAAGCATAAGGCTGCAAGCACTTCTCCCATACAGATTATTAGCAGGGGTCTAGCCCCAGTTCTGTTAGTCCTAACATTTTTCTGGTCTTTCAGCTATTGGCCATCACACAGTAAAACCAGCCTGTATGGTACCTTTAGGGTTGTTTCTTTAACATCTGCTTATTACCCGTCATTTTTACACTCTGTTGATGGAATGTGATCTAGCCAGCAGTAATCACTGATGAAAAATAGCACTGCAAATAAAACACCTAAATAGGATGTTTTATACTTATTCCTGATCTCAGTGACTGCTTGAGGTTTGAAAAACAGAGATCATAAATTTAATGCAAATGAAGTTACCTCATTCTCTCTCCATTGCTGCACAATCAAATAAAGTAGCAAAGGAAATGAGTGCAATTCCTTGAACTTGTTTGCCTATGCACCAAGTTCTGAATGCATATCGTGTGAGGCAGTAATTACCTTCCTAACTGATTTACTTCTTCTACTGGGGCTGCAGCTTCTGAGCCACTCTAATTTGGCAGGAATCCCATATATTTATCTATTATGAGATGCATAATATCCTGAACTATTCCATGCACTCATAGCTTAATTTGGAGAAAAACCATGAACACATCTGGGGTTAGACCATGGGCTTACACTTTTAGAAACAGAAATGCTACAGAAACCACAGTGAAAGACCTCTCAATAAAACACAAGAAATTTAAAACAGATGCTTTTTCCAGAAGGATTTGGTGTGAAAGACAATGTGAAAGCAACAAAGGTGGAAGAACACTGCTTTTGCTTTTGTACAAATCCCAAACAGTGATCCAAGAGAGTGAATAGACTTTGGATTTCCCCACACTCAGGCCCTTAAAGCTTGAAAGGCTTTAAGGTGGGTATTTCCAAGTCAGACAATGAGGTATCTGTCTGAAGATGACTGCAGTGATGAGCCCTGTAGTCAGAGCAGGGCTGGCAGCAGAGAATAAGAAGCAAAATTCACTGAGGCGCTGCTGCCCACTGCGTGCTGAGATTCTCCCAAAGGCCTTATAATGCTAAAAGAGCACAGTCAGGCCAGAAACATAATGTCCCCAAGTTTCACTGTGATAGCGATACTTCGATAGCATGGGCTGACAATTTTTCCAGATCTGTTCTGAGAAAGAAGAATTTACCTTTAAATAAAGGCAGCCATACTACCTCTGTCATGACTTCATGGACTAGTTCAGCCATGTCTCCTTTATTCATCATAATTCTAATGGCGCTGGATGACTTTTGGTATACTAATGTCTTATTCATTGTTGTCTTTTTTTTGCTTAAACTGAGATGTCTAGAAAGGAGAGAGAAACAAAATCAGATTTCAAATCTTACTGATACATAAAAGATTACTAACCAATGAAATATTAGATGATCACATGAATACTTTAAATTTAACTTATCACTTTGTAATTTACTTAGTCATTTTTCTCCCATTACAGATGGCCTTGAAAATTACATTAAGAAATTACCCTGCTCTTTCATTTTTTATTTCTAATTAGAAATGTGTACTAGCTGCTAAATTGCTAACCTGATATGAATGAAAATGTTATGGCAAAGCATCCTAAGCTAAAGTTCCGTAATATCAGTGAAAATACCTTTGGGGAATGGAAGTGAAGAGTTCGAAGTAGAGCCATGGCCATGAGGTTTTCAGAACACAGTCAAAAGAAGAATTGCTTCAACACTGGTCTATCATTTGTCATTTCTACAGAGAAATATGAAGCAAAAGGGTAGTACAGAGCAGAATTCTATCTTACTACTTATTTACTTTGCTTTGTGTACATAATATAAAATGTCTTCTTTTCTGTGTCTTTTGTACCTTCCAAATAATATTGTTGTTTCTTTAACAATTTAGGGCAGCTTAAGATGTTTCAAAATAACAAGCATTTCCCTGGTAAGATTGTGATTTTTCACTCAGTAAGACAAATCTCCATTTTGCAATGGCTGTTTAATTATAGTGGATGGTAACTGATCAACAACTACATTTATGAGCAGTGAACAAAAATGTTTACATTGATTTATTACTGTGTGTTCTGTCACTGCCACTGATGAATGTAAATAACTGATAAAAATACAGTATTCAGTGGATGGGAGGAATTTCACTGGAGCATAGGAAAAACTGCTGTATGCCAGTGATTTTTGTTTCGAAAAAAAAAAGCAAAACAAAACATAGCAGATGAGTACGTGGTGCCCACCTAACAATATTTTGTTATCACTGATGATTAATTTCACATGGATCAGAAGACTGGGGATGATTCTTCTTACCATGCCTACTTCATAGAATCATAGAATGGTTTGGGTTGGAAAGGACCTTTAAGATCATCTAGTTCCATCCCCCTGTTATAGGTAGGAACACTTCCCTCTAGACCAGGTTGCTCAAAGCCCCATCCAGCCTGCCTTGAATGCTTCCAGGATTGGAGCATCCTCAACCCCTCTGGGCAATCTGCTCCAGTTTCACCACCCTCACAGTAAAAATTTCTTCCTAATATCTATCAGCTTCACTTCAATAGACATCAGTTCACTTTTGGCTATGTTTGGTTGGTGACCTGAATTAACCCAAGGCATACCTTCTCTGGAGACTTAGCCCATGGTTGCAGCCTCAGTTTATCAGCACTTCATTATCTTGTAGCTCTGTAGGCAGGTAGAGCTGCCCACAGCTCAGAAGATCAGCTTCTTCCCAGCCCACGGCCATGAAGTTGGTGACACAAGGACTGCCTCAGCAGTGGACTGAGTCTTCCAAAAGACTGAGGGGGTTGCAGATCATCACTGGCCCTAGTGGACGTCAAATGACATCAATTGCATAACTGGAAATATTATGGTTTCCCCTAAAGCAAGAAATTTCTTTTCTCTGTATCTCAGCCCCAAGAATCCCAAACATGAAACAAATAATGGTTGTTTAAATGGTTGTTTAAAACAGAGTTTTAAAGGGTGTTATTTTTTTTCTTGCATTTCTACACTTCAGATGCAGAAAACGCTCTCCTCTGCAAGTTCATCCCATCTAGAATTACATTTATCCAGAAGGATTCTTGTGATATCCTCCAGTAGAATCAAACTGAACTGCTTTAAGTGGTTTGACAACAGCCTGTAAGAGAACATATAGAATTTAAACTCTTTTCTAGGAAATTGCTTTCTTTTTTCTAAGTAACAATGCTGAGCTGTTGTACACATAACCATAAGATTGTATTACACGTCCACAACCTTTTCTTATACTTCTGCCTCATCTCATCCCTTAGCATCATGTCCAACATCAGTTTACTAATTTCTTCATGGCCTGCTCAGCACACTTATAGATGTCAAGAGACATAATGTGAATTTATTAATGTGGCAGTGAAAGAGGATTCATATATATATATGAATATATATATATGTTCTGATAACATATGCAAACAATAAAGTACAAACAGAAACTCCAGTGTAGAATACAAGTGCAGTAAGGAAACACACTGTATTCATTATCCAAGTTACCATCACTGTCTGCATATCTAATAGTTCACACGGGTAAAAAAGCTATATATGGTAAATGTTGAATATATGTTTTCATCACTAATAATATGGACATCTGAAACAGGAATCAAATGGAATATGACCATTTATTTGCACGTTATCTTTCTTAATGCTGTTCTCTAAAATAAATTTTTATTTCTTGATGCATTGAAAAAGGCAGTCTAAATCTGTGCCTAGAATAGAAGATCCAAAGCAACCTCAGCTTCTCCTCCTCTGGTGACTTGCATTGTTCTCAGCTTCACGTATGAGAGAGAGAGAGAGAGGTTCTTCAATGAGGGGAAACAACTTCAAACTGCCACTTTCAGTAGTTTTCCACTTATACATTAGGGGATTTTCACTCTACCACTTCTCAGCCTTCCTGAAGATAAGCAAATCCTATCTATCAATAGAAGCCATGTTTTTTTTCTAGCTTCTCAACCTTTATCATTAATTTTGTTCATACCCTTCCCAATCCAGGCTGCCCCATGCAGAATACAGCAGTCCCATGAGGGCCCACTATAGCTCAAGGATTTCTTTATTTGTTCCATGATACTTTATCAAATCAAATGTTTGGGTTTTTTTCCCAGCATGCCAACATTATTGATTGCCTTATATGTGGGCCATTCTCAGTAATGGATCCTTTTCCTAAGGACAATTTCACTAGCAGTTCCTATCTACATCTTTGACATCTTCAGCCACTTTTGCAGCTCTGTAGTTATTTTAGAAGTTCATAAATTTTCCTGCTTTCCAGAGAGGAAACACTAGAACAGCAATCAATTTGGTGCTTGTGATGCAGAGATGCATATAAATGGTATAGGTATTATACAGAAGAAGTAGAATGGGAATTTATGCTATGGTTTTTCACAGATAACTCCTGAGGAATTCATTTTAAACTTCCACATTTCTGAATATCTGTTCTTGAAAGAATGAAAAAATAGACAAAAAAAAAAATAAAAACCGTTGAGTTTTACAAACCCTGGAGTGGGTAAAGGATTCTGAATAAAATCTGATGTTTAGAAAAATTAAAAACAAATACAATTATTTACTACTCATTTACTCAGTATGATCTCATGTACGCTGTTAATGACAGCTATCGGTTGTAAAGCCCTAAGCTCTTCATTCAGTAAATAAGAGCTGTTTTTCTGAATTTCAGGGAAAAGATTTAAAGAAAAACAAACAGCTGGATTATTAAACATTAATTCAGATGCACTTACGAAAAAGAAACCACTTACCTCCTTTGTGATTGTATTTACAATAAGCACCTTTATTATATTTTATCGTTAAGCTACCAGGAGATATGGAAATAAAATCTGCTTAATGGAAAATGAGGCTCCCATAAAGAAAAGGTTTATTTAAAGTTCATTATAACCATACAAAGCTATCTAAAACTCCCAGTTTCAGACAATGAAGTGAGGAGGGTCATCTTCAGAGAAAGCTCTGTTGCTAGGAAACTCAAGCCACTAAGTGCTACAATAGGTTGTAATGTACTCTTTTTGTCAAGAGAAGCCAAAGACAAACGTACTCACCAGAATGGGCAACACTTTTACCAGGTGTGCTTCATTTCACGGGAAAAGGAGGAACACCGACTCTCCTCATTGAGAGTTGCGCACTTTTATTTTCTTGTTTTGCAGTATTACTTTTTTAGGTCATCCTGGTACATTAAGGACCCCTATAGATAGCTGGTTCCAGTGGGCAAAATAAATAAAGGCCAGGAATAGATGTTGAAGAGGCTGCAGTTCAAAAGATTTAAAAGGAAGAACAGAGCGTAGCAGTTAGCAAGGCGTGACTAAAATACTGAATCATAGAATCATTAAAGTTGAAAAAGACCACTAAGATCCTCTACTCCATCTATCAACCAATCATATAATCTAGTCCAGCCATCAACCTATATTGCCTAGCTTGAAAACAGCTCAAACTGGAAGAGAACGCCCACTCTTTCATCGCTGTCAGAAAATATGTTTTGGGATTTCCATGTGGACGAAGAATGGATCAGCATTCAGACGTACACAAGCACTAACTCAGTGCAGTAGCCTATTTGCTTTTGTTGGCCTCAGAAATGTGATACTAAAACCCAACCACCTTCTTTTGAGCAGCAACACCAGTGTAATAGAATTATGGAATCATATTCATATCATATCTTATTGGAAAAGACCTCCAAGATCATCTAGTCCATCGACCTATCCCCATCATGCTCACTAACCACGTTTATCTGAGCTACCTCTCCGCAGCTCTTGAAAACCTGCAGGGATGGTGACTCCACCACCTCTCTGGGCAGGCTGTTTCAATGCATCACCACTCTTTCCGAGAAGAAATTTTCCTAATCTCCAACCTGAACCTCCACTGGCACAACTTGAGGCCATTCTCTCTAGCCCTAACACTAGTTATCCAGGAAAAGAGACCAAATCCCACCTCCCCACAACCTCCTTTCAAGGAATTGCAAAGAGCAATAAGGTCACTCCTGATCCTCCTCTCCTCCTAAACAATCCCAGTACCCTCAGCCACTCCTCTTAAGACTTGTGCTCCAGGCCCCTCATCAGCTTTGTTGCCCTTCTCTGGACATGATCCAAAACTTGAAGTCTTTCTTGTAGTGAAGGGACCAAAACTTAACAGAATACTTGAGGTGCAGCCTCAAATTTCATTCATTCCAAGGAACAGTCCTAGGGCACCTCATAATGAACAAATTCCTACAGAAATTATTTTTAGGAAGGGAAATGAAAGTTCTGAAAGCAGTCTGTCCTTAACGTTAAAAAGGCTACAGAGACCTGTGGGCAACTTTACTGTAAGATTACTGAGATAGTTCCCACACAAATGAAAAAGAATTAAGAATTAATAGAACAAAGACATCTTTCTAGGGACAGGTTGTTCAAGAGTCTCTGTACCTCTGATTCTGATTCTAAATGACAAGAAGTGAAGGTATGATAAGGCTGGAGGGGTTGAGAAGGAGAAGCTGGAGCAAGGAGTCTGGGGTCTGTAAGGATATTAATTGAATATAAGAGCTGAAATTAAATGGAGTTGAAGTTTTATTCATTTGTAAAAGCTTCTGTCTCTGTAGTTAGTTTGGATTAACTGTCAGACTCTTCACTGGCATAAAAGACTGCAGTAGGTTGATAATGAGGTTTTATTACAGATCTTCATTTGGTTAAAAAAATAACTACCCTAGACTGCCTACAATTGTGCCTAGTGTCAACCAGAGACCTTTTTTCAACAGCATTCACATTTCACTTAAATTTTGGGATTGCATTTTTTTCCATCACTATTAATAGCGAGAAATATGAAGACATAAACCACACTAGTGTATGAAAACTAGGACAGCATTTTCTTAACACTGACTACATAGAGGTCTTCTGAAGTCAAAAGCCTCACTAAGAGCTGTGAAATGAAAATTAGTGAAATGAATATTCATTTGTGCCTACTGTCCTTTTGTCCTTCCTCTTATATTCTGTTCCTTTTTCCTTGTGTTTCTTTCCAGCTTCTTTAAGAAGGTTTGCACGTTTATTACCTTGTATTTCTTGCCTTTTCCTCACTATGTTGAGAATTGGGAAGCCACATACCAAAATTTTGGATTTGCCCAAATGGCTATCCAGCTGGAAGGAAACAAGAGGAACAATCCACACATTGACAGCTACATGGTTCTGCAGTCTAGGCAGGCAGGAATTATAAATAATCAGCACGCACAGTGGGTTAATAAATGTTTAAACAAATTTTGCTCGATAAGTATGTGATCAGTGGCATCCTTACAAAATGGCCATTATCAAACTGTAATACTTTATACAGGCTAAAGTGCTCAAAATTAATGAGGCATTTGTTCTCAGGGAAGAACCTTGCTAAGAAAATGTTTTTGTTTTTGTTTTTAAAACACAATGAATCATGTGGATTAATTAATACCAAATGACCTCATTTTTGCAAGGATGTGCTATGCTTTCATTCTGAATTCTGCTCCTTTAGTCTACAGAGGGGCTTAATAACTATGGAACAGATCAAAAACTATGGCACATCAAACAACAGATCTGCTTTGACAGCAACAGAAAGCCATGTACTGCTGCACTAACTGTAGTTTGTAGCTAAAGTGAAAGAACCTTAAATTTCTTAAGGAGAGGAAAGAGTCTTATAATAAAAGGTTTATACTGGATGCAGGACTTGACTTTGTCTTGACAACTAAGCTGTCTGGATTGCTATGTTCTGTAGAAGCACAGGAGCCAGTAGCTTCAGGCAAAGAACAAGATACTTGCTGTCAGCAGCTCCCCTCTGTAAGGGGAGGTCTGCATCAGAGGCATAACCAGAATGCAGCCCTGAAACAGAGTAGGGACGAGAGATGAAATGAAATGGAAAGAAAGATGGAGAAGATACCCTGAAACAGAAGATCTGCAGACACATATTCTCAATTTGTTTTGAACTCTAATACCTCTCTAGAAGCCAGTAAATGAAGATATAAACACCATACAACTACCAGATGGGTAATTTACTTGCTGAGCTAAAACATATTATTAGCTCTGTTCAATTCCTAGAAGAAAGCAGTAAAGTGGTTACTGATTCATTGTGCAAGCTAATGGCTTTGAAAGGCCCCTATCAGTTAATGTTGAGTCAATCTCCAATGAAACCATAAAAGGAAGGCCTATCAAGAAGCACTTTCCCAGAACACAGTGGCAAACTCCTATCCACTTTCCCTCTTGCAAAATTAAGCAAAAAATATATATTCAGAGCTGGGATACAACAGTCTGCAGCCCTGATTCCATCAAAATAAATAGGTTCATGTTCCTTGCTTCAAAGCTATTCCTGGAATATTTTCTGTAACGCCATCATTCTTTGCTCCTTCAGAATGATAACTGCCAATTCTCTGGTGAGTGCATAAGCCAGTACTCTCTTTCCCTGTAATAACCACCAGATTTTGCAAGACAATAAATTCCTGAACAATTATCTGAGTGGACATTTGCTGCATCTCTTCCTATGTTATGCAGCCAGGAATATCCTCCCCTGGGCAGGTGCCATGCCATTGATTACTCCTAAGGGATGGCAAATGAAGGGTTTGACTGACATCCCAATATGACCCCAGAGGTCTGGGGTCTCGCTTTGCTTCTGTGTTTGCCCACCCATCACTGGTGGTCAGCTGCAGAAGGACAATCACTTGTGTGTCCACTGGCTGATGTCTAACCTTGAATTTGCACTCAGCCTCAGAGGCTTCACCAATCAAGCACGCACCAAATTACATTTGACTGTGCAAGAGAAACGCATGCACACTAATTCCAGTCACACTGCAGGATAGAAAAAATACTTGAGACATGTGATGAAGTTTGCTTCCTTATGTACATCCCAGTAACTCTGTCTCTCACTGTCACTCACAGCTTGGTTCATTTGCATCTTAAATGTAATTATAGTCAGAGCAAGATCATGGTGCATGAATTCATTCCATATTTACCTTTCGGTCTCCCATCAGTTCACGCACCAGAGGCAGTTTCAAAAGTGAATGGCGCTTTAACACCTCCACTTCAGGTTTCTTCTCACCCTGTAGTAACTCTGTAGGGACTTGGGGTTTTGTCAGGATGAGCTTCTTTGTCAAACATCTCAGCATAGCTGTAATTATGAAACCATTTACTTAGAACAGTTTTTGACACACATACTCTACTTTATAGATGCCTTGAAGATAATTGCTTAATTTCCTTAAAAGTAAATATGAAATGGAAAGAGACCGGACTGCTACAGTGGTCATCTTTCACTTAATGAAAAGAGATACAGATGTGTTTTAGAAGTAAACGTACTAGAAAAATTTAATTAGTATGGCCACTTAGGCTGATTGAAAAATGAATGAATATTGGTCACTTCACTGTGGGCAACAGTGGCTTTCCTCTTGAAAAATAATTATGTTTTTCTGTCCAGCTGCATCAGAGTAGGTAGGAGAGTTTAGATTGTTTTGTTTGGTCAAAAGATGACAATTAGATGGAGGTAGATTTGTCCATTTAATTTGGGCTCCTTTTTAAATAGAAAAACCTCATCTTGAAATAAAGCCAAATTTAAATTCAATATTCAAATTGGTATCTGAATATTTTCCTTCACTTTTTAGTGGCCAAAACTATTTGCTAGGTTGAATCTGAACTGGAAAAGCAGCTTACATCTCCCTCTGCAGCTCAGTTTTTAATTGTTTTGTAGCAGTAGAACATTCAATGTCATTCTTGATAGTGAATATTATACACGCTTGAGTGGGTAAGGTTGGACCAAATGACCTCCAGAGGTCCCTTCCAACTTCAACCGTTCTATGAGTCTGTGATTCTGCCTCTATTAGGAGCATAAATAAATAATTGAAAATTCATTATGTTCACAACCAACCATCTTCAACAGTTATACAACCACACTACATTTTGCTATGAAAAACAAAAGCTACTATTCTACAGGGATATGGCATCAAATGGACAGCCTGTCCTGACATATCAGAAAGCAATAATGGCTCAAGTGGTTGGGAGAAAAGTTATTAGTTGTGCTTGCCATTCTGTTGCCAGCATTTTTCCATACTTATTTTCATTCCAAGCATGGAAAGGCATCAATTTTTCTATACCCAGAAAAAATGCTAAACAAGACCATGTCCTCCTTCAAGAGCTTATAAAATAGATGAGACATTGCTATATTCTTTCCTATTTGTCAGCACTGGGACTGAAGGTTTTCAGGTTGAAAATCAGGTCTTTTGTCTCTATAATAGCTACAAAGAGAGAGATAATAGCCAGTAAACTGCATAAATGAAAACACTGAATCAGGGATTGGACACACTGTCATCCTGCTTGTCCCAGTGCTGTGTTAATGACCATCTGATGCAGCATTTCACAGCTTAGTTCCTCATTTTGAATGGGGTTAAAGCTGAACTAGTCAGTTTAAATAGAAAATTATAAATAAGTTCGAAAGATTCTCTAAGGCCAACGTACCTGAAAACACCAGGAAAGATTTTAAGTTGCTCCAAGGAGAATGTGAACTTTGTGGGGTTGTTTGTATAATGCCTATGATAGTTATCTTACATTTATAGTCTGACTTCCCAAACCAAGACCCATTTGAAATGTCACCGAGGATCTGAAATGTCTCAGTTTAATAACAAGAGAAAACGAGCACTGAGAGGTCACCAGAGGTATACAGCTGTGGCAGTGTGCTGACCTCCAGAATATGTTACTTGAAATCATCAGATAAGTTTTCATCACTTCAGAACTGAACACTCTGCTAGCGTGGATATAAACAAAGGAAGCATGATAAAAAAAGTGTTTACTGAGCAAAAGCTGAACATCAGCCTGTTTGAGGAAAGATGACAGTTTATTCTTCCCACTGGGAGTTGCTAAATGCATCAAATATTCATCCATATAGCTCTGTGCAGTAGTGGAGGCAATGCTGCACCTCCAAGTAGCATCCTAAAACTTACTGATTTTAAACGGCAGAGCCCAGGTCTTGCACTATGCAACCCAGTGCAGTATAAAGCCTGGTCTAGGAGGTACAAGTGAAATGAAAGATGTGGATAAAAAGGAAAAAAGAAAGAAAAAAATCTGATCTCTCCAGGACTGAATGTCGTTATCTAACTAGAGCTCCTGCAAAGGGAGATACAGCACTGGAGGCAGAGTTCTGGCCTGGATTGGAAGCCCAAGATAAGCACATAGATGGGTTTTTAACACACTTTGCATGATTCAAGTCTTCCAACCAACTGCCCATAATCACCGAAAATCTCACCATAAAACTCTTGGCCAATACATCTGATAAGCTCAGAAACTGTAATTTTCTCAAGATAGGATGAAGATGACAGAATATGCCAAACAGATGTTGAAGCTGGCAAGTGTCTTGTGGGGAGAAAAATGAGAATGATAATTAAAATAGTATCACAATACACATGTACCTATACCAAATGAAACTTTCAGGAGTTGCTTTAATTGTGGAATATCCCAGGTTTTTGTGCTTCTTTTTGCCATCTTCAAATACCCTGTCTAAAGCAAAGTAATACTTTCCTTTATAGATATGCATCAGACAATTAAGGTTATTATCTTTCATGTTTCAGTATCACACACTAAAGAAAAAATAAAGTATTTATAAAGTGCTTCAAAATTCGCCTGTGAAGGTACAGAAATCCTAATTTATGGAGTTCTGGGGTATCTATGCCCTGCCTGAACTGATCATGATGATATAGATGAAACACAACTGGAAAGCATTTTATGTCTTCTCAGGTTAGAATTACTTTAAAATGCAGGGTTTTTTCATCAAGTGCTAACATAGGAAATAAAATCAATTTTCTTTCATATTAGTCATGATAGAACAAACTGAAATCATTGCCTATAAAAACATGACTAGACTGCAAAGCTGCTGACTGGGCATTACCTATAGAAGGCGTACAGCTTGTAAGACTTAGAGTAACATTCATCTTCTATCTTCACACAGGCTCATTAAGCTATCAGGATGCTCACATGCCATAGGGTATCAAGCAGCAAAATTCTTTCTGAAGAAGGATTGTAGCTGTTCTCAGTCGTTGGTCAGGTATGAAATCACTAACATCCATTTTAAACAAAAGATTAAACAACACATAGCTTTGGACAAATGTATCTGAGTTTGTACGGGAGAGGATGACTTGCTGATGGCAACTTTAGCCTGTTGTACATCAGATAATCAACAATTCTGCATATCTCACTCACTTACTGCATCTTTTTCTGCATATAAGCTACTCCTGACCAACTGGAATGATCTTCCTATGATACAGTGCTATTACTCAATTCTGTGAAAATTATAGCTCAATATTTCCAGACAATACCTCCAAAATAAAGGTACTGAAATACCTGCTGAAAAAATTTCTTATAGATACATACAGTAGCTTATGTAATAGTCACATTTGAGTTACCAAAGGGTTTTATTACTGATAGTCAACACTGAATATGTGATTTTGTCACTTGCTCACTGTCTACAGTGTAAGTAAAGAGAATATCAGCATTATGGACCTAATATTCTGTTCCTCATCAGAAGGAAGGTCTCCTCAACATAAAGGAAACTGGAATTGTGTAATCTTTTTTGAAGATCACTGTCCCTGTTCAAGAAACTCATAGATGTGTCACTGAGGGACATGATTAGTGGCATGATGATGATGGACTGATAGTTGCACTAGTTAGTGGTCTTTCTCAACCTTAATGATTCTATATGAATATAATTTTAATTTTCACTCCTGCCTGACTTTACAAATACTTATTAGTATTAGTAATATTAACATTTTTTCATAAGCAGACAGAGTTGTAGCTCAATGCACCGTTTTCTGATAATGAAACATTTTTTAAAATTGGCATTCAAATACTTTTTTTATCTGTTAGTTTATGTAAGATAGCAGTTTGAAACTCACCTTTGCAAGGGACATCAAGGCCTGGCTCAAGTTGGTGGTCAGATCTTAGCGCTGTGGGTTCCCAGGATGTTCAGAAATACAGCCCCTACATATTCAGCTCAATGAACAGGCAAATGGAGTGGAATCAGCATAGTGTCAAGCGGGCATCAGATACAAGGTGAGATCTCAGGCACTTGTATCTTCCCAATGATGAGTCCATGTATTTTTTTGTGCTTTCCAGCTGATGGTCAAACAACGAAACAGCTGTTTGGATGAAGGTGTCTTTGCAAGAGCTGTGCTTGTGCAGTTCTCTAGCACAGTGTGTCAGCAGGGATTATCATAGAAACATAGAATTGTTTGAGCTGGAAGGGACTTTCAGTGGTGATCTAGTGTAACTCCCCTGCAATAAACAGGGACACTTACAGCTTGATCCAGTGCTCAGTCTAGTCCAGCCTGACCTTGAATATCTCCGTGGGCAGTGCATCCACCACCACTCTGAGCAACCTGTCTCAGTACTTCACCACTCTTTGTGTCCTAAACATCTTTCTCATATCTAAATCCTCTCTCTTTTAGTTTGAAAACAATTCCCAAGAGACCCTGCTAACACATCCGTCCCCTTCTTTCACTCAGCCTGTCCTCATAGGATATGCGTTCCATCCCTTGGATCTAGATTGTACCTGTGGATGATACAATCCTAGAGAAGCTGTATTAGAAAGAAATACAATCTTTATCCATCGATCCATCATTTGAAGATTCAAAACTAGTCTTAGCTGGCTACTCTTACAGCATCTGTGAATGGATGCATCACAGCAATGACATAAAGCAGGTAATCAAAAATGTCATGGCCTTCTCAGAAGGCAGTGTACATACAAATCTACAGTCACTTTAGTCTTAACATCCTGAGAAAAAAGAACTGCACCTTACGAAAATCTGTCAGATATTCCTATATAAGCAGCCCTATCAAGTGACATGCCTAAATGCTCATCGCTGATTTAGCCTGAGAGCTGTAAGGCAATACTTAATGAACAACATCTAGAAGAGGGGAACTGTTCACACTTGCTTATGTTGCTCAAAAGCCCACAGGTGTAAAGGATGATTTTAACAGCTTTGTAAATTAAACAGCAGCTGTGATTTGATTGAACTCAAGCAATCAACCACTAAAGCTGTTTATTAGAATAACAAAACAACAACTATAATCTTTGATTGGTGACAAAGTAATACTTCACAAATTCAGCATATCCACAAAGCCAGGATCACGGGTGCATTCTCCCTATCCTAAGCTGTACGTGCAGTGTGCATATATGCTATCTTATGCTGGAGAACAACTGATCTGTCTGTATCAATCCTGAAGATCCCCTCCTGTTTCCCAAATGAGGTTTTCAGTTCAGTCAAAAGAACATTTTGAAAAGACAATCCTCCTCTACTCATTACAGTGGCATCTACAGAAATGGAAAACAAGATGGGAAAAATGGTTGCCCTGGTAAACCCTCCACACCTTGTGCAGCCAATAGCAGTACTTAGAATATGGCATCACTCTCTCTTATAAAATGTGCTCATTTTGATTATTAACTTCCTCATTTTACAGCATGATTCACTGTTTTGTTCACATTTGAACTAACATGAGATAAAGTCCCCTACTTTCTGTACAAGATAAATGCCTGTTTTTTCTTCCACTTGCTCCTAGGTGACTCCATTGGTAGCTGAGACGCTCCTGATTTTTGCCTCAGTATATTAAAAAAAAAAAAACAACACAAAGTCACACAGAATAAGAAGCATAATTTCCTCAATGTTGTTAAGATTTATGAATTCCTTGGTTCTCCGAATATTTCTACTTGGCTTTTATCCATTATTGCATTATATCTGCAACAATATTATCTTTGCAGGAAGAAAAACAGAAAGGAAGTCAGGAATATTTTTGGCCATTCATGCGAAGCTTTAATAATTTTCTCTAATTTTTGCTCAGTGTCACCATTAAGAGTGTAGTTTCCTGGGTGTAAGTTTTCTTCCAGAAAACAAAGCTATACTTTATTACAATATGAGATTACAATTTATTTTCTGCTGTAAGTCAGGGCACATAAAATATTAAAAACATTTTTCCAATCTAAGCACTGAGGTCTTGTTAATCTTCTGCAGTTTTAGAGTGATTTTAAAAGGTCACAGTCTTCTTTGTAAACTTTATAATACAGTGCACTGGCATCTTTCCATCATCCAACAGAATGCAGCTCTCTCTGAAGTCGAGTGGAGTAACACCTATTTCTAGAGAGCTTTAGGGTTTCTTCCCCATGAGTGTTGCTGTTTTTATCACTCTCATTTGGGATGTTTGGGATCTCATTTTATTTCCTGCCTGATTTTAATGGAACAGTAAAGGAGGAGATACTGTCCATGCAGAATATCTCTCTACTAATAAAGAGAAAGCATTTGTCATTTTGGTTACTTTTTATGCCTTGTTATTTCTGTGCCGAGGGAGTAATACCAATCTTTCCATATGGCCAAAGTAGCTCCTTAAAAGAGATTTCTGAAGAAGAGAGCTTTGTCTTTCTCACTGGGATTACATTGCATTCTAGATTTGTTTTCTCTTTTGGTTTCATTCCAAGAACTTTTAAAGTCAGAGAAAAAAAAAATTAAGTGCATCTAACACACCCTCCATTCTAATATAAAGATATTTAAAACAACAAACAATGCATTCAAGTAAAATGAAACTGTGAATGACAAGAGCATATGCCACAAATTAAGGCCTAATAGGTGAATTATTATGTTATTTAAATGCTACACTGTCCGCCAGGGCTTTAGCACCTTTGTAGTGTGTGCACAACACCTAAGAGTAGCTCTAAAACCCTGCAAATGTTACATCAGCTTCAGTGGGAGAAGCAAGTAGACTTCTGGCCACATGATAAACAGGGCTATGCAGCTTGCTAGACCACACACACTTGGGTAAGGAGGAAGGAAGACTATTTCCTTGCCTTCATGACAGCTTCTGATCTGCAGGAAAACTATTCACAGCTCCTGCAGTCATAGGATCCCATGTGTTAGATGGGGCATCAAAAGAAGCTTAGTCAGCAGGGCAAGAGAGGTGATTTGCTCTGCTTTGCTCTTATGAGGGCTCACTTGCAGTACTGCATTCAGATCTGGAGCCGCCATTATAAGGATATGGAGCTCCTGGATTGGGTCCAGAGGAAATCATGAGGATGATCAGAGCACTTCTCCTGTGGAGTCTGAGAGTTGGGGTTGTTCAGCCTGGAGAAGAGAAGGCTCTGAGGAGACCTTATAGTAGCCTTTCAGAACCTAACAATCTACAGGAAAGATGGAGAGGGACACATCATCAGGGAGTGCAGTGATAGAACAAGGGGCAATGGTTTAAAGACAATTGAGGGTAGATTTAGATTAGATATCAGAAAGAAATCCGTCATGATGAAGGTGGGGAGGCACTTAACAGGCTGCCCACAAAAGCTGTGGATGTCCCATTCCTAGAAGTGTTCAAGGCCAGGCTGGATGGACTAGTGGAAGGTGTCTGTGCCCATGGAGGGATCCAGATGGTCTTTAAGGACTTTTTCAACCCCATACTATTCTATGATTTTGTGTCTGGTGGTCTTACTGATGTTCTGGGACTCCTCTTTTCCAGGCCTTCCATAAAAAGGGAAAGACGGTCACTGCTACAGAAATTTAGAACTGATGTGTTAGATAAGAGATGAGAAACAGACACAACCCTGCTACCTCAGCCTAACAGTGGTCCAACTATCATCAGCATTCAGGTACGTGCAGTTGAGATGTGTTCTTGAGAGGTCTTTTACTACTGCTTAGCTCAGTATAAGCAATGAATTCTGAACACCGTGTTAGAAACACTGTGAGGAAACTACCAGGCTGGCAAACACATGGCAATCAATGAGAAATGAGTTTGCATGCCAGGCTTATGTAAATGTCTACAAAACATGTTTTCTGTGAAAACATCAATTAATTTTGGGGTACACTTTTCTGAAATGGCAGAAGGAATTGCAGAGGCTGCATTTCATCAACAAAACTTTTGCTTATCCTTTCTAATCAGCAGATAAGAGAGGGGCAATGAGCCACATGAAAAGATATGTATATTTGGGGATTATATACTCTTATAGTTAACTGTTTTGCTTATTGAATGAAATACTCTGACACAGAAAAGATAAAGTTGTTAGGATCAGTGCATGAAAGCAGGAATGAGGGAATTAGCATAGCTATTCCCTAACATTTTGCTTACTGCAAATTCTTAGTGCCATGGAAGGTAATGGCATTTTAAAGACTTCAACTGCAAATCTGAAAGAAAAGGCTATGCAGCAGCTTCCAGAAACAGCTGAATGAGATGTTTTGTGGGTGATGTGTGAATTCTGTCCCTCTGGATCTGTTGATTAATCTGAAATATAAACTGCAGAACAGAATGAATCCTACAGAATAAGTTCCCGAAGAGCCTAATCAAAGCTTATCGAGGTGGCTATGAAAGACTGCTGTTTCCTTTAGCAGCCTTGCCATGTGGCACTAATTTCTTCTGTAGGCTTGTTTCTATGTTTGTCTGCTACAAACATTCTAGCTATTCTAGGACTGAAAAATGGGGTAAGTTCATATTCAGAGAAAGTAAATTGTGAACTTATTATAATATGGCTCCATAAGTACTTAATTTTAGTATTAAGAATTATTTTCCTTATCATTGAGGAATGTGGAGATATTTCTGATAACAAAAAATTGTAGTAAGAAAATCAGAGAACATTTATTAGCTGCTTCTGGGTAAGACGATATTCAGCAAATTGTTTTGCATTTACATCAAGGCCAATTACATGTTCATGTACTCTCCATATACACAAAATGAATTCCTGCTTACTCTGACCTACTTTCCTTCTTTACATAATTATTTGACCTGTATCTAGCATTTCAGTTGGTCCAGTATGACTCATACTAAATTTCCATGGTTAGAGCAATTTCAGATGTTTCTGTTGACATTTCTGGCCTTCCAATTCACACATACCCATTTTAAGACTTTCTTGCTGCAGCTGAAAAATAAAGGATTTACCGCACCATGTGATTATGAACCCAAATAAAAATATACTACATGGTATTCCTTGTGAAAAGGGCACAGTAGAGATAATATACATTTAATGAGAAAGAATGAGAAGGCGTTGGAATCTGATATTGAATAGCTTTTCTCTGATAAATACCTGTGGCAGCGGAAAGTCATTTTCAGTGTTACAGGCTGTAGAGTTTCACGAGTTCCTGTGTTAACATACAGTCAGAAAAAAAAAAAAGAAAAAAAGAAAAAAAAATGTGCCTTCTAGAATATTAGTGTTTATCCCTGCAAGAAATATGTGCCCAAATGCCAACAAAAGTTTTCTCAGCTGATAGAAAAAGCACACTTACATTTCTATTCCAGTGTTACTGGCTAGGTGAGGGATGAAAGTTTGATCCATTCTTTTTCTATGGCAAAAACAACATTTGCATCACATAAGTCCAATGGCCAATAGATCAGAGAACAGTTGTACGTTTAGAAATAGCCTCTGTTAACTATTTGACTTCAGCACCATTCTCCATCCAGTTGGTTATTTCTGTGTTACCTGCAACATCATAATTCATTTGATCAGATCTTATTTTTCTTATTATTATAATAATATTGGAAAATAATACTGAACATTTCCACTGCTTTGAGGAAAGCTTTGTGTAATACTGAAGATACCTACCAAGAACCTTGACATGATGTCCCATGGAGAACAGACTCTCTTCCCTAAGCCCCACAGTGCAACATGTACTGAAAAAGGATTTTCCAGACCATGGGGAAGGATGCTGAGTGTTGTTCATGCACCTTTCCTCCTCAGCCTACCACACAGACACTGTTGACTGCATCCCATTGCACGCTTGGGTGAAAGGGAAGATTACTCATGTTCACACCCACTTTGAAGTAATGAAAACATGAAAGAAGAAGGGAATTAGACACTTGGAAGCAAATTCTGTTAAGAAAATAGAAGCACCACATTTAATGAAATTGTATCATCATTGGAACTCTCAGAAAAGACATGAGGAGTCAGAGACTGTGCACTACTGCAGACTGCTGGAAGCAGTGAATGACAGTGAACAACATGCAAGAAGAAATCTTATGTCAGCTCAATCAGGAATAAAAAGCTATGTACAGAGGCCATATGCAAATACATTTTAATCTGGCTGTTCTTTATCTAGAAGCAAAGCAGTGGGGAAGCTTATCAACAAAATGAGAAAAAAATAGTAATAATAAAAAAGCTAACCAGAAAAATTGTCTTCTCTTTCATTTTGGTGTGAAAGCCTTCTCCTAGAGAAAAGAGTCCACAGAATGGAGTGTGTCTATTTTAAGTACCTGCAGTGTTAAGGTTTGAAACCTGTGACATTTGAAAAGAAAAAAAAAAGAAAGAAGGAAAAATTTCACTGGTTTGGAAAAGCATATTACATCTATCTATGCATTATTCATTATCAAGTGCTTGCCTTTCTTTGTGCTGCAGTGGTTTTAAGTGCGATGCTAATCCCATGCCTGCTACTATTTGTCAGCAAAATCAAAGGTCACCAGATGAGAAGAACAAATTAAATATCCTGAGTTGTCCAGGCAGAAGTAGAGGCTTTGGCAAAGGCAGGACCTCGTTATCCCAGGAAGGTCTGGTACACTGGGTCCCATCTGCGCTCTGGGCCCACAGCCATATTTCAGTTTCCCAAATGAACAGGCACCTGGTGGATGCCCCATCCCTGGAGACATTCAGGGTCAGACTGAACAGGTCTCTGAGCAAACTGTTTGAGCTGTAAGTGTCCCCCTTCACTGCAGAGAAGCTTGACTAGATAATTTTTAAGGTTCCCTTCCAACTCAAACAATTCTATGATTCTAACTATATAAAACCAAAAAATTACTCAGCTCTGCGAAAAGCTCCTCCTTCTGGAATGCCCCAATCATGCACCTACTTTCCACAGCAGAACAAAATCCTTCTCACCACCTGCATAATTTTATCATGACATCAAGGTTTGGTGCCTGTTCAAACCATTGTGCAAGTGGTACCCTTCAGTCAGGCTGTCCTCAAGGATCTAGGTGAGCCAACTGCAGCTGCCACTTCACTTCTGTCATCCTTCATGTCTTAATTCTTCCTCTCATCTACATTCTTCTTCCAGAAGAAAATGCAGAAAGTTCTCTACAGGAAGAGATCTCAAGGGATAGGATTGAGTGCAACAGAACTGCTCCACTTGTAGCTTCCTGAGCAGACAAGTTACTGAGGCAAAAACAGTTTTCATTACAGTTTTGCTAACCACCCCCGTAAAGTGCATTGCACTCAAAAGCACTGGATAAAATATAGGTGCCATTGCTACTATTTTCTGTTAGCTGTCTCAAGGTGAGTATAAATGTGGCCCTAAATTTGTCAGGCACAACTTTATACCCTCAATATACCTTCAGTTGATACCTAATTTTTATACCTATACCTAATCTTTAGCGATCCCACCCTATGAGAGAACTTATATGAAGGTAGGAATTATGATAAGAAGAAAGAATAGCACAGAGAGATATGCAACACATCACTGGCATAGACACAGATATGCATAAGAAAGAACTTGGTGCCTCTTATGAAGAGTGAAATGAATGAAACTCATACAGTTTTAACCCTACCAGCTGTAACATTTCTTTTAAACAGAATGTGTTAGCATGAAGGAGTGGAATCTTTGTGAGTCTCATCACTTTTTTATGGGGGTGGCTGACTGCAAGACACTGCTACTCTACAACAGTGAAGTCTGAACACCTCTTCACAGTTACTAAAGAAAAAATGCATTGCATTTAAGTACGATTTTACCACATTATACTTCAATATCTAGATATAACATGATATACTGAAATACAGCCTGCGGGCAGATACCTATCTTCAGCAAGTAGATAGCCAGCCCCAACGGATTATCTCCTCCTAGACATTTGTATAATCTCCTACTGTATGATGCTTCATTGCAGACTTCAGCAGGAAAATAGTAAGGAAAGAAGGAAGACTGATTATTCTAATTAGTAGACAGCCACTGTAGTGCCAAACCTTAAGACTTCTATCAGGATATCCAATATGGGAAAGAATTGGTCAGAATCTATGGCAAACAGAAAGAACAAAGCTTTTGAATAATGGAGCAGCAGTGATGTCCTCTGCTGCATGGAAAATTGAATGGGAGCATTCAGAACTGCTGATCCACTTGCAGTGCTTTGGTAGCCATGGCCATAGGGTGAGCCTCTTCCCTACTACATTTCTACACATTAACGACATGATCTCAAGACATGTAACCATGAAGAACAGTACCAACCACCAATGCTTTGTGACAGTATCACTCCTTGTCTCCTCATCTACATCTACCATACCTCTGCCATTGTGTTCTGATCACAGTTTACTAATTAAGGCCAGTTCACTCCCTCCCTAGGTATGTACATACTCAAAGAGCTGTGTTCTAAAGCATCCATCTTACTTATCCATACTCTGGATCTTGCTTACCAGTATTACTACTTGGCAGCTGTGTGTACATTTTCAAAATTAGTAGAAAAGACCAATAGCTGAGACAGGTAAGTATCCTGGCAAGATTAAATAGGAAGAGTTTAGAACAAAGATGACATTGTCACAGGCTTAAAATTTTACTGTTTTAAATATAATACAAAGAACAATCTGCAATTAAATCTAAGACAAAATCTTGGATCTTGTTATACTTTTCCCTGCAAGATTAAAGAATCACCTACAATTGGACTGCTTCTTACAAGGGTCCATCCAGACACTAATTAAGGCTTGAACCTTCTCCTGGATAAACTGAGAAGAGTGAACTTCACAGTCATCTGCTGTGAACCAGTATAATGTGAAACTGGAGAAGAAGATGAGTAAATGTGATTGCTGAAAATCATTGATCAGAGATTTCTAAGGAAACAAGAGCTGCTCCTTAACATCATATTTTCCTAATCTAGTGTAATACAGTCCCAGATCACTGACATGGCCTTAGCTGCGTAAATCTTTTTTGCCCCATTCCCACTAAAGCCGGCTTTGGCTGTAACCTATTTCCAAACACAGACTGACAAGCCCCACTCTGTTTTTTTCATAAACTGCTGACACATCACTATAGCAAAGCATTCCTTGCTTGTGATAAATGAGTGATAAAATCCTAAGGAGATGTCAGGCATATTAATATACAGAAGCATCTGCAGTATTGGAAAAAATGTCAAAGGACTGTCAGTCTGTGCCACGCCTGCACATAGAATGCCTTGTATGAAAGGAGCATCACCTTGGTTGCTTAGCAGTCACAGAACCATGTATCACACCATTTCTTCAAGTTTCTATGTAAAGCACACCTATGTGGACAATACGTGTCAGTGTGCCATATATCACTGATTCATCTCCCACTAACGTCAAAAGAAAGAGTGCTTTAGGCTTGGCAGACCTCATAAAAGTATTATCATTTGTGCACTTTGACCTGGATTCACATTCACTTGAATTCATATTAACAGAAACCAAAATTACACTGTGTAGTTCTGACAAAACTAAACAAAAATCTAGAACGTGAATCTCTTTGAGAAACTGAAAATGATACCAAATGTAAAGGAAGGCAGATGCTTGTATGTACATGAAAGCAGAATTCCCAGCCTTCCTAATATTGCTAAAATATTGCTAAGCAATTTAAAGAAAGCTTTTCTTTTACTAGTATTTCCATTTCTTTCAAAACATTTCAGCAAAAAGTAGATGAACTATTTTTTTTAACTGATTTTGTTTTATTTTAAAAGGATAATTAAATTTATAAAACACAAAAATAGAGGAATTTGTTCTCATGTATTCATTGGAAAATACTGTTAGCCAAGTAGTCAGGATTCCTGCTACTCGTGTCTAGAGTGCATCTAATACACCAGGCCCTGTTCCTTGACTGTATTACTAAGTGCTGCTGTAGAACAAGCAATAAATAACAGCTGTAGCTCACTTCGCATATCTCTATATGTTTTCATTTTACTCCTTTAACTATATAAATCATAGCTTTATGATACTGTGTAGAGGATTAACTGGAAAATTAAATTCCCGCTCCGAGCACTCAAACACTCCTACATTTTCTTTTGATGCCAAAGCCCTATTTGGAAATTGATGTGATCTCATTACGATTCCATAAATTTTAGATTTTTACTGCAGTTAAGTGAGTCAGTGCTTTCTCCTATTTAGTGCTATTTGTGACATTTCACATAATTTTGTACAGTATTTGCTCCCCAGCAATAAACCTACAGGAGGGAGAGGTAGTGTTTCGGTTGTATGTGAATTCTGTATCTCCCTTAGAGGGAAACTTGGTTAAGGCTCTGCTGGATATCATAGCTGAAACTGTAGTGATCAGTGTCAGAATCAGAACAAACATATGAAGCTGTCACACCTCAGAAACAGGGAAAGGGCTTTTAAAGCAAAATAAAGTGGAGCTTCTAATTGAGTTTCCCTGTACGTAACACCATCTTATTTTCCCCAGTAAAACAATTAGCAGGGCAGCAGTGTCAGCTCTCTGAAAATAATTTCCAGAATCAACCGTCATACTCTGCCCTAAACCTTTCACTTTTGACTTGAGTTGTGTGAAACTATTCCATGTGGCCTAATTCAAACCAGGAATAAGACAAAATTACCATGGCATGGCCATTTTATTTTCTGAAAAATGTTATTTCCAGAATGAAGTTTCTGGGCTCTCAGGAGAAAGTGTAAAACCTCCAAGTTCAAGAGTGACAAATCATAACATTACTTTAGTTAAGTCCTTCCCTCTGACTGTCATTAGTCTGCTTGTTTGTTCTGAGCATTTGAGATAAACCAACTAACATTGTGTTGTATCTTGAAGTTTGCATTATCCTGGCAGGCTTCTCTGTTACAGTGTTTGCTTTGAGAACAATTTATTGCGGCTGAAAGTCCTGGAATGAAATGTCTATCTATTAATGTCAAGGAGTAAGTTGCCATAAAGAACTTCATACTGAAGAAGAAATATTGGTTGCACATGTAAAAAAAAAAAAAATAAAGCAGTATTTAGAAAGAAAAGTAGTTTTGGTTGAGATCAAATGTCCATGTGGCCCAGCATGCTGTCTCCACAGCAGCTAAAAGCAAAATTTGGTACAAGGATGCTTTCCCCTCACTTACCAGCTTCCAGCTATATTCAGTTCAGGGGATTCCTGGGCTGTATGTGCTTTTCTGTATATTTCATAGAATTATAGAATCATTTAAGTTGGAAGTCCTCTTTTAAGAGAGACCATCCAATCCAACTCCCCTACAATGAGCAAGGACAGCTCAATCAGGTGCTCAGAGTCCTGTCCAGCCTGACCTTGAACACATCCACAGACAGGGCAACCACCATCCCTCTGAGAAGCCTGTGCCAGCGCTTCACTATCTTCTAGACTCAGTCAAGTTCTCTTTCATGAAATCGTCCAGTATTGCCCTGAGTCCATGGCAAATTCAAGCCCAAACTTCTGCTAAAGCAGCCATATCGTGGTCAAT
The DNA here is from genome assembly GCF_019232065.1 of Centrocercus urophasianus. NCBI lineage: Eukaryota > Metazoa > Chordata > Aves > Galliformes > Phasianidae > Centrocercus > Centrocercus urophasianus. The sequence goes on along the minus strand of NW_024884475.1, from coordinate 8,640,161 downwards.
CATGTTCAAAGTTCTTCAACCAGCCCTGGGAAGAACTGCTTCCTTCTGTCTGATTGGAGTACAGTTCCCATAATTTTTGTTCAGTCTCCCTGCTTCCTTTGCATGGAGAGAGAGAGAACAGTCCCCATCTAACTTCTCCAAATCTTCTGTGATCTTATGGCTTTCACCCCTACCCTGTTCTTTTATAGTCAGAAGATTCCCAAATTATACCGTTATTTTTCATACAGGACCCATTTCATGCCTTTGACTCTTGCTTGCCTTCTCTGAATTCTATCATGCCAAACTCTGACCTTCCCAATGAGTGCCAATGTTAGTTTGGAGCCCATTATGTGAAGTTCACACAACTTTTTTCTATGTTCATCAATTTATCTGCACTAATTCCATCTGACATTCTCTGACTGAATGACTTATCTGTTCTTTCTTCTGTTCCTCACTCAGCTAGCACTTCAATATTCACGATCATGAATAACTTAGTACCTCTGCAAACTTTGTGCCAGTATTGTTCTTGACCTTTTGGAGGTGATAATACCTCAGTAGCATTATGGTGAGAATGCAGAAACAATGGCATTTTTTCTGTCTGTGAATTTTAACATCACGAACCTTAAAGGCAAATCACAAAATTTCTCCTAGGAATTCCATGCACTGGATTTCTTTGCCTGCTGCCACCATATTGGCAAACATGCTGTTAAGAAAATGTCATGTTGCATAAAGAAGAGAGTTGTGTAAGGTGTGAAAAAGAAAACCTGAAAGAATTGGAGTGGTTATGTACACAGAAGACAAGAGTGAAAAAATGTAATGGTCTTCTGGCACGTTAAAGACTGCAACAAAGAGAAAATAGCAAAATGTTACTCAAGTCCACTGAGGATAGGATGGGTAGTAATGAGCCTAAATTGCTGCAGAGGGGAAAATGCTTTATCATTCAGGATAATTAAACACTGGAAGAGGCTGCCTGGAAAACTGTGGATTTTACATCACTGGAGGTTTTTTAAAAAAATTAGACAAGCATCTGCTAGGAAAAATGCATTTTTCATCTCAGCTTGGGACTGTGAATGGGTTTAAACAAACAGGCTTCCTAGTGATGAAATACAACAAAAGTGTTCAAATTTCCCTGGTTAACAGAAGGACTTAGGCTCTACGTAAACATGATCTGGTTCTCAGAGCTGCTGAACTCCTTCAGCTCTCAATAGCTCAATAATGAAGGTATTCCCATCCTTTGCCATCCTAAACTTTTTTTTGCTGTCTCTAGGTCTACCTAGACTTGATTCTACCATCAGCTACACAGGAATTAATTACTCTCTTTTACTTAACTGGAGCCAGGGTTTAGACTCAATACCCCCTGTGGGTCCCTTCATCCAGTTTGGGATGTTCTATGATTTTATTCTTTGAAACAAGGAGATCATTTTACCTGTGAGAGGACAACAAAAGCATTTCAACCTTTACCTGATACAGTGCTTGGGGTTAGGAAAGAAAGAAGTATTTTCCACAGTGTCATTTCTGAGAGAGGACGAGGTTGCAGTGAGTTTTTGTCTCTTCCATTGTTTTGGAGAGGTATTTTTGTTATGTTTTTATCCTGTCTGAAATGTAGAGTATAAAGTTCCTTAAGAAGAGAAAGTAGCCTTTTTCTTATTAATTTTTACTGTCTGTGGTGTGGGAAAGCAGACAGCAAGGATATATCTGCTTTTGCTGGCAAATCACATAAATAATGCTAAACAGAAAATATGCTGATTGCACTGAACGCTAACTAAACAAGGACTGAAAACCTCTGTGCCACCCAAGCACTTATTAGTACAAAGACAGGAAAACACAATTTCTTCTGCACTGAATATCCCAGAGAAATGCAGACACTCAACGTGGATATTTGTATGTTTATGCAATAATGATGAGTAAAAATTCACCTAAAAATTTCAGACATTGCCATAAACAAAATGCAGCATAGTGTCTCTGCAGGGCACGTGGGGCACCAGAAGACACAGCGAGTTCTGCTCAGAGATTAGAATTCAATTTAAAGAAGAAAACATCTAAATGTAATTGCTACTTTTGAATACCTGCAGTTTCAGAGATGGAGGGAAATTTTTTAGATGAGGGGTTGAGATGAGGAAATAAATAAATAAATAAATAGAAGAAGCGCAATCAGAAGCAGAGCTAAATCAGTTGAAGCTGGAACAATGCTGCAGGAGTCACTGACGCTTTGACAACTCACAAAAGCCAAGATGCTGGTCTAGAATATTCTCTGAACATGAAGCCCCTTTTTTATTGTGCTGACTTCCATTATCAATGCAGAAATTGCTCCTACAGTCAGAAAACTTATTTGCTCTGAAACAGACGTGCTTCAGTCAGCTTTGGGAATCAGGCAAGTTCATGCCCTACAACTCTGAAATCCAGCAGGCTGCTCTTGATCCAGGAATATTTTTTTTTTTTTTCTGAAGCTGTCTTCATTGAGTATTAAAATTAAAACTTCTGACAGGTGTGTATGAGAGTTTGTGACAGCCCTCTGCATCAGTGAGAAAATTTGATGGTCCTATTGCTGTGATATAACTAAAGCATGTGAAATGAAATGTAACTTCCAGTTCATCTGCAGGCAGAATAGGAAAGGACTAAGCTCATACTGTAAACAACTGTGCTGTGGACACAGAAATTAAAGCCTGCCTTTTGGAAAGAATGGGTTAATCTTTAAGTTGACTTCAAGCATTAAACAGAAATGCTGTCTTGATATTTTTTCCTCTTTGCTGAGACTAGAAGCTGTAAATATAACAGAAGGCAGGGTCCCAGACAAGATTTCAATCTTGTATAAACAAAATACATTCAGATTTCTAAAAAGCATTTTGCAGCCTGATTTGAAAATTTTGGCACTATCTAAAAATTAATGTTGTCTTTATCAAACAGATTGAAAGCATTCAAATTATGGTTAATGGAGCCACCAGCACTTAAGGATGTTTGCAGGAAAGAGCCAAAAAAATAAATCCTGGACCATGCTGTTACTCATTGTAACAGCATGGAAAATCAGTAATAAGTAATAAGAAAGTGGCAGGGTTTATTATACACCAAGCCAAAGCAATTAACATTATAAACAATTACTTCATTACTGACTCAAAAACGGTTTAGCTTTTAACAATGAAGAAAGAAAGATGTTCCTAGCTACCCTGAAAACTAGAAATGACATCCGTGAAATCCATTACAAACTTCCTGAGTAAGGCAGATTATCAAGCTTACTTCAGTATAATCATACCTGAAGCAGAGTACACGCTTTAGATAATCTACATCCTTGGCTTGCAATTGCCAGTGATAGAAAATCTATCAAACACTTCATAATTTGCTCTGCTAATTGTTTTAATTTGTTTTAGTAAAAAACTAATACATATTCATTCAAATACAGCAATAGTTCTTTTATCTAGACTAAACGGAATTAGGTTCAGACCTCTAAGTTTCAGGTTTGGCAGCATTATTTGCCTACTAGACATAGGTTTCCTGGCTACAATTAATGGTGCTTCAGCAGAAGTGATAGAATAAGTAGAAAGCAGTGCACATCAGCCAGCATGATTCTCAGAAAAAGAGTCCTTTCCACTCTTACTGCCTTTTGGAAGACGAAATGGAATGGGGATGGGTCAATTCTACACTGTGGAGCTATGACACGTTTTCTAGAGAGGTGAGAGTGGCGTTACAGAAAACATCCACCACTGTGCTTTCCTCTGATGCAGAAGAACTAAAGGAATGAGAGTCAAAATATATGTTCACTCTTTGTAGAGTAGCGTGTGCCAAAACAGCGTAAGCTTCTTAACTGCTTAAATTATGTGAATACTTCATCTGAAAGCATTGTGTAAGCCACAAAAAAACAAAATCTATATACTCATCTCAGAAAAGACGTGCTTTGCCATAAGCCATCCTTTTTAGGCAAGGAAATAACAAATAACTGACAATTAAATACATTAAGCATATAGCAATGCTCACTGGGAATTTACTTGCTGAATCTCAAGTTGGCAAAAAGAATACCTGCATTTCAGGTTAAAAAATCTAAGAGAAAGAGTAAACAGAATTACGTTGTAAGTATTAACAGGAGTGAAGAATTTTATATTGCACATAAGTATTTCCTAATTTGTTAACTCTGCCTAGTAAAACTGACAAAAATCATATTACTAACAGTGCCATCTCATGAAATTTCTGTGTTGCTTTAACCATTCTGCACTTGACAATTGCATTCAGTCTAACAACGAAAGGACTATTTATTTAAAACTTAAAATAACATTTTGACCTTCATCATACCAAACTAAAAGAAAAAAATTACATATTTGTGAAGTATCATATTTGCATATTTATTAATGGAAATACATAAGCACTCTGCATTTTTCTTTCCAAATTAGTTGAAAGCAACTATAACATATATTTTAAGCATTAAAGCACATTTCTGTGAAATATATTTAACTCTTAATGATAAAAAAAACTTTCATTGAGCACAGAACAGCCCTTGTTATCTAATGTGCTATTGCTGTGACTTTTCTATTGAAATCTTTAAACATTCCCAAAGGTCAAAATCTTTGACATAAATCAAGAGCACATTTTTTTATTAACTTGATTAAAGATTGTTCTTTTCTGTGATATTCAGTAAAGCCTGCTGTCTACTACAGAATACAGTATAAAACCTTATGAAGAGTTGAAATGTATATTGAGTGGCAAAACAGTCATAAAATAAATTGTAATGGCCATTCCATTTCTGGAACTGTGATGTATTTAGAATCGTACAGGTTGGTTTCTAAAGCTCATATGAATTTAATAGACCCCATTTCTCCGAGTTGTAAAACCTCTGTCTCAGCTGATTATTGGCATGCTGTTCTGGAATGGTAACGGTTTGGCTGAGACCGAATACAATAAATGAGAAAATGCAGGATGTACCAGGAAGGTAATTGCTCATAACAGGTTAATGGATTCACTTAATATTTCCATAAAGTCAACATCTCTTCAGTGCATACAAAGTGTCAGCAACCTATTTTTGCCACGCTGGATACAAGCTATGAAACTTGCTGTGGAAACAGGCTCAGCCTCGCTGCAGAAGCTTCGGCTGTATGAGCAGGGGATATTAACACATACACCTGCATCTCTCCTCAAGGGACTTTTAGATACAGAAAGGCAGAGGTGATTCAACGGTAGGCAGCACAGTGTGCCATGAAATACCTGCAATTGCCCATTCAATCAGTGGCTTGCGTTTCTATCTGACTATACTGAAATCTTTAGGATCTTTTTCATGTGTTGTTTCATAAATCTGCCAAATAGCCTTTTTAAAGAACGTCTGACAGAGACATAGCCCTGACAAGAAGCAAAATGATTGCAGGTTTGTTTCTGTCAAAGGATTGAAAATTGTATCCTTGAAGCATCACAGGAAAAGCAATACATTCACATATCTCATTTTCAACACAGTTGAATCCTCTTTAAATAGTCAATATGCTGTTTTAAAAGCTATCTTTATGACATTTTTACCTTCCTGAAGGAAACCTCCCTGCAGCTTCATGGTATCAGCATGTCTTTTGGTCCTCCCCTCTAAAATTCATGGAGGTCACTCCTGACAGAAGGTTTCTTATGGGTGGATTTGCTATGTTTGATTAAGAAACACCATTCTTAGAATAACAGAATCATTAAGGTTGGAAAAAAACACTAAGATCATCTGTCCAACTGTCAGCTCATCCCCAGTATGCCCACTAACCACATTCCTCAGTGCCACACCTACACATTTCTTGAACTCCTTCAAGGACAGTGACTCCACCACCTCCCTGGGCAGCCTGTTCCAATGCCTCACCACTCCTTCTAAGAAGAATTTTTTCCTAATATCCAAGCTGAAAATCCCATAGTGCTACTTCTCAAAAATATTGCTGATGCCTTTCCAAACGTTGGCATTTTCAAAACTGTGGCACACACAGAACAATTATCTTTAGGTGCTAACCATTCTGAAATAATGCCACTTACTACTAACTACTGCTCTGAAGTAAACTGAAGAAAACACAGTCTGCGAGTAACTAAAAAGGTGATTTCTTGAAAATCAGATTTGTTTGATGGCCTTAAGCCAAACTCCTTATTTCACAACATCTTGGTGTGTTTCCTCACTCAACATTCATGCTGAAGTACAGGCATTGAAATTTGTTGTTTTCATACACAAGATTATTGCTATAAAGAGGCATTCATATAAACAGGTGGGGAAAGAAGCAGGAAAGCACTTAAATTAGTTGAATGCCAGCATACAACAAATAGTTGCAAAAGGATGAGATCAATTTGAATCTATTAAAGCAATCTTATAATAAGAGTCTCTGAATCACATTATGTTTCCTCTCAGTTTGGAGTTATTCAGGACAATATGAGTCCTTTTGGAGGCGTTCATTGAAAGTTTTGCCTGGAGGCAGTCGTCAGACAAATAGGCTGTAACCCTCCATATTCTGAGCATTCAACTAACAGTACTTACAAGAAGCTTTGAGATTTTTAAACAACAGAGGAAATCTAAATTCATAACAAGGGCCAACTTTCTTTCATGCTGTCTTTGTGAGAATCAGGAAGTGAGTACCCCTGAGTTCTTACTCACCAGCCCTCAGGAAAAGAATTAACAATCAGCCCAGTTTTGAAGATGAGAAAAAGAAAAAGGTGAGGCTTGGTTTATAATTCACTGATACCAGTGTAGAAGCAGTTTACTAGCAAGACAAGAGCTTGCACAGAACTAGGATGGCTCTTTATCAATGCTGTTATACAAGTACACGTTCAGATGAAATATAATCACAGCAGAAACAACAAGACATTTAAGCCTGAATTTCTCTTCTCAAATTTCAGAAAAAAATATATCCTCAAGTTAGCTGAGTGAAATTAGAAACAACTGATTTTGTAATACATGCAAACAATTATTTCTTCCTGAATCTGAAAAATCTGGATTCATTTGTTGCTACATGAAACTAATTCTTCCGTGTTACCATTCTTGTACTGTATTTTAAATTCTACCTGTGCCTGCTTGTGTTTTCTCTCTTGTTTCTTAGCTTTCTCTGGCTTAGATTCTTATTATTATGCTGAAAGGAGCTTGGATTTCAGGAAAGAGGGCATTTTCAGCTATACCCATCATCTAGCATAGTTAATACTCCAAATCCACAGCTGGAACAGTTCCAGCTGGCTAAGCAGTTAAAACTAAATAATGTATCCTACATTATTCCCTCATCACAGAAAAGCAAAACTGTGTGATACTCATGTAGGACAAGGCCAGCATTAATGTAATACAATTATTCATAGAGCTCACAGTTTTTTTGTCCAGCTTATTTTGCAGCTTTTTATGGACACAGTGTGCAGATTTTGTCACCCAGTTGATTAGAGAAACTGCAGTATTTGCTATGACAAATCATTAAAGCTACAGTTTCTGATTTTTTCACTGGGGTTGATTGAAGAGTGTAAAAAGCACACATTTCCTATCAGATTTGCACAGCTGTGGGACAATAACATATCTGAAAACTGGATGAAAAACAAACTCAGAATTAGTGTCGCCCTGGGAATTTCAAAAACATTGCCTATCATCTCAATTGGAGCACTTTCTTAGGAAAGCATTCTTCTCAAATGAAGTAAAAAGTATAAAAGTAGTTTCTACGAAACTACTTGCAAGACATGAACCAGCACATGTCACTGTAAAATCTGTGACTGCAATTTAGGTTGAAGGGTTCTTTGATTGTAATTAAACTCCAGCTTCAAGACTGGGAAAGCAAATTGTGTTCTCCACATGGCATTTCATTTTCAGATGCTGTTCCTTTACCTTTTTCCTCTGGAGGCATGGCTTTGGAGTTCAAATTATCAAAAGTGAGCTACAATTTTGAATCTGATAGAAAAAAAACTATGGGTGACTCACAAACGCTATGCATCTGTTATCATAACCCTAAACACATGATTATCTGGTTGATTGAACTTGCAGTTTCCACGTGAAAAAGATGTAATTTCTCCTTTGAAGAACACTTTGGCTACAATAAATAATCACAGGTGTTCTTTTTCAGCTTATGACTATAATCACAGTAAACCAAAAGTGGCAGGTGTCTTTTAAGGAATAAAGATGATATAGGCTTAAGAGCTAAGACCCAACAATTTTGCAATAAGATATAGAATAGATCCAATTTTTCAGCAAAGCACTGAGTGCTGCTCAAAGCCAGTAACACTGTCTTAAAAATCAAGATGTAGAGATCCAGGCAACAATTCTAAGAAAAAGAACTGTTGACAAGGGTGTGTGTTGACAAGGATGGCAGGTCTCTACTTTTGGAATTTTTAAAGAATCAGTCTTGGGACTGATATCAGATAAAGTTTTCATAAATTATATGATGGAAAAGAAAGCATGCCAATGAAATTTCCTACTGACACAAAATTTGGACACTATAACGAAGAGTATAACATCACATGAGAAGAATAACATGACCCCAAGCAAATCAAGTAAAGCAATGAAATCAGTCAAAACACCAATTTAATTTTACATAGAAAGGGATCTTAATTTTATCAACAGTGACAAAAACATAAAATTTTCTGAGATGCAGACAAAATAAAAGCAAATGACAGTTTGAAACTGATTAGTATAAATGTTGTGAAAGCAAAAACTTTTTAACGGTCTAGTAATTATTACTGAAGTAATTTAATAATTTTATGCTGTGAATTGGTTGCCATAGCTTCACACACATGCACTGATTAGTGTTTTTATCCAGTTTTATAACAAGAAATTGTAACTTAAGTATTCTTAAGCACACTTCTTATCTATTTTTAGACTGATTTCCCCTGGAAATAAGACGTATCTGATCATATCATTTTAGTTGCTTCCCAAAGAAACTCCAGTAAATTTAATTATTTTTTCTATTCAGAAAGTATTAGTTGATACTTCAAAGATGATAATGTTCTTACAATATACATGGATAGAAAAAGAGCAAAGCTTCTGCAAGTATGAAACCATGATCTCACCCTGCAAGGCAGAAAATCTGCAAAGCAGCTGATAAAAATTATCCATCTGTAGGAAAAGCTTCAGGTAGTACTTGCTACCAAAGCACCTAAGATGCTAATACTGGAGAAACTATGCTGTAAGTACCCTATCTTCCTTCCTCAACCCTGCATGAAGATCCTAATGCACAACTCACCTAAAATCTGTATGGAAAGGAAAGGTGTTCTTACTAAATCTAGGCTTTTCAAGGAATCATTTAGAATTTAGAAGGAAACCATTTCCCCAGCACATGCTCTCAGTATTTTCTATTAGGCACTCAGCAACTGGAGTCTAGGACCGACCTTTCTCAGGGAAACACCACTGCTAGTAAGCTATAAAATCATTCTCATACTTATTTGCCATGGCCTAGTAAGCATTTCATTATTTCAAATGCAGTGGAAGTGCGACAGGAGGAATTTAGAACTGTGCCCTGTATTGGGGCCAGGACGGCTCTGCAAAGTGAACACTTTTGTTCTCACAAACTGCCTTTTCTATCTATTACAGCTTGAAGGAAACCTTCCAGCACAGTGAAAAATAGCTGTAGAAAAGTCACACATTACTCTGCACAGACTGCCAGTGACTCCAGCTGACTGGGCCACAGGTAAATGTTCCTATATTTGCTACTGCTAGCAATATATGCAGTATAGGTATTAGCCTCACAGGTAATGTCAGACTCTACTGGTCAACTATATAAGTTATGGAAATCACACTTTGCACCAGAAATTTTTGGCTGGTGAAAGAAGTAAACTCCTTAATTCTGTCTTGATACATTCCCTAAGGATTCATGGTTGTTATTTTTCATTCCTTGTTCAGCACAAGTGCAATGAATAGGCACCAGGCTGCCAAAAACCCTTCAACGCCTTCAGTAATTGAGTGCTATCTCTTAGGAGCCTCGGTACCAGTCACCTTGGGATTATAACACCTATGCCACAACAAAGTAGCTGAACTTTAATTCCCTGGCTCGTGTGTGTAAAGCCCCTGAGTCCATGATTAAATCAACCTGTTTTCAAATGCTCCAGAGCTGTGAAGCACATGTTCTGTAACAGCAGCCAACCAAACTATGCAAAGCTTTAATCTTTGGTTAAAGCCTCTGCAATTCACTTTTTCCCTGTGGGGGACTGAATTGCTAGTAATCCTAATGAAACTTTTCCATCTCTACGTACCTATGTCAAACAATATTTCTTTCAATTTAAAAACAATTGCAGTTGTGACAAATCTGGCAAATCTAATGACCATCTTGTACATACCTCCTAGATGCAAGCTAATTAATTATTTCCTTGCTTTCCTAATGAAATACATCTATTACAAAAAGATAATTCCAACAATGCGAACTTACTGATAGATTTTTCTGTACTTTGGGTAGATTCACTATAAGGCATATTCTTGCAAAATAATACTATATACTTGGTTGTGTCTTTTAATAAAAAATGCATAAAATGAAGTGTTCAGGAACTGCTATATTTGCAAAGTGAAATTAGAGGATTTTCCAGGTATAAACAAAACTTGGTTCTTGGTCTTTCTGTTAATAACTTATAGCAGCAATTCAGATTTCAATAAAGCCAAACAGAATCTTTGCAAATGATGCAGACCTCTTCCCTAAACTGTTTGTGTTGGGATGCCTTTGTGTTTTCCTAATATAAGCTTCTAAAAGTTCTGCTTGTCTGCTCAAAGGCAAAACTTTAACGGTCTCAGAGATCCTCTGGCACATTCAATAGCTGAAATATGTTCCCATACTATGTTCTTCAGAAGACCTAATTTGTCCCTTCGTTTATTTTCAATAAGCAAAAATGAACAGCTTCTACTCCTTGTCTGCAGTTACAACCCATATGCAGCATAACCAGAAAACAAACTATGGAGAGCAAGTATAGGAATTTCTTATCCATATCTTGCTGAAATTCATAGAAAAGCTATAAAGTGAATTTTACTGACTATCTCATACAAGGAATTTCACCAGTGTCTTTGGGTCTTCGTTTTTAACGCATGTTCTGGAACTGTTTTGGCAAAAACCTAACATATGAAACAGTTCATCATTTCCTTTTATGGAAAAAAAAAAAAAAAAAAAAAAAAAAGTGTTTCCCTAATGTTATATTTACCTACACGGTAAATTTCTGATACAGAGGAATCTTCTAGAGGAAAAATAAAGAGTAGCAAGGGAGTTCAAGCAATTAATTGGCTTTATTAGCCTGGACATTGTTTGGCATCTTATTGTTTCTTTTATTGTTTACAGAGAATACACAGCATATGTTTCTGTGTACCTGCTTCTCCAGGGTCCCAAACTAATTGGGCCAGTGTCTCACAAATTGCCTAATTGGCTCAACATTCCTATCCCTCTGATTTTAATCAGTGACACATGGTGCATATCAATAGCCTGCTTCATTATGCCTGAAGAAGATCCAGGCGACTGTTCATTTTCAATTAAATTGTATTTAAAAAGAAAAGCAACTTGACCTTTTAGAATACTGCATAATAGGTTTAAAAACTTAAGCTGCTTTTTTCTTCTTTTTTTTTTCCCTCCTTCCTGGAACAACTATCCAAGAAAGAGAAATAAGCATCCCTTATTGCAGTATATCACCAAGGAACTGCCTTTGACACAGCTTTGCATGCATTAGCTACATTTTGTGATGATAATAACACCTGAAAAAAAAATCAATTGCAAAAGAGTTCTGTCTCTCCACAGCCTGAGCGCACCCTGTTAGCATTTACTGTATAAACAGACCTAGAAGATGCAAAGAGTAGACTCAATCAAGTCACAACTGGGAGAGCTCCATACCAAAAAGTTCATCCTTTAAAAAGAAACACTGAGAGAGAGAAGAACTTATGAAAGGCTTTGCTAAAGGTAAAGAGCAGCTCAGTGACAGAGATAGTCACAGAACACGCATCTTTTAATTTCTACAATGACAATCAAATGGCCAACTACATTTATTTCTCCTTAACTCTGACTCAGATTGAAGTATCCTTTATTCTAAGACGCTGGTGGCATCCCTGAAAGGCTGTGATACAGCCAACAAGATCTTATCATCAAAATAATTTTCCTGCACTTCAGATTTTAGGAGGTTGTTTTTTTTCTACCATGGGTGGCAGCTGTTGTCAATGTAGCTCTGCATATGATACAAAAAGAAAACTGAATTAAAGAGCTGTACATTAGATAGTCAAAGACATCGGCGCTGTGAAATACCTAGCTACTACATAAGATTTAAAAAGCATCCTGTTAAACAATGAATAGAAGACATGAGAAGTGTTTACTGTAAAACATCACTAGTCCTGCAAAGGTTGGAAACAAAAGAAAAATCGTGACCCTCCATTATGCACTGGCCATGTTGTTGAAAAACTCTCTGCTTTTTTAAACTGTTGGGTTGTGCTGAACAACTGACTAACTAAAGCACACTTTTCTTTGTAACAATAAAAATCTTTAATTCATGTGCCCCAATGTTCAGGAATAATATTCTTCTTCAGTTTGAATGTCACAATGGTTTGTATGAGTGAAAAGTGCCAAAGTGCCAGGAACAGTCCCACACATATTGTGCTTTTTCAACATTAAATGAGATGAAAGCAAGGCAAAAACAAACAACAATACAACTGAAAAAAAGATAAAATTACTAACTAAGAACAATTGCCTTACTAAAGAGTGCATCACATCTTTCCAGATTGAGGTCAGAGGTGATTTCATTTTATTTAATTGACTACAGGAAACTTTCAGTGTCTCAATGCAACTATTCTCTTAGGTAGAATATTCAAAAAGTACCTATTTACCCTCATCTAGAAATTTATCTGGCAAAGACAAGAAAGCTACCAAAAAACTGTACAATGTGGACACTAGGGGACATTTATAGAGGATCCTCCAGGGCCCTGGACAAGGAAAAACCACTCTTCATTGCATGGATTGTCTCGGATAAAGTTGCCTTTGTGAATTCTGCCACCTCCCACTCTTCTTCCAACTCTAGAAACACAGACCTCCAAACACCAGTGGATATAGCCAAGTTGGTTTCTCCAAGCTTAGGTGAGAAATATTTGTGGACAGTTTTGCTAGATTGATAAAGGCATCAGGACCCCAGGAGCAACAAGACAAGCTATTCTGTGCTGACATTCACAGGTACCCTCTTCTAAGCAACTAATCAGACACATCCAAAATCCATAGCAGCCAGCTGATTCAGGCTACATTCGGACTGGACAGAAGATGCAGTTTTTATCTGAAACTAATTAGGCATTCCAAAGACTGGTCAGATAATATAATGAATTTGTTGTCACTAAAAGTCTAGAAACAAAGTGTGGCATCTTTCTAAAAGCTGTGCTCTTTGTCTCAAGTAAAGTGAGGCTGGGATTAGAGAGTTCTGTTCTCTGGTCTTGCTTACAGAAGAGGTCAGGTGAGACTACCTTAATGGTCTCTTCTAGCCTTTGAGTCAATAAATATTTCCATGATTAGCCAGAAAAAAAGGTTGATGCTATTAAAGCAAAAGAATAAAAGGAATGAAAGAAGTTGATTTTGCTGCATTGCAAAGAATAGAACCATTTTCATAAGGTTCCTTACTGCCTTTTACCTCAAAAATGTTAATTTTGCTTCAGTTCCTCTTAGACAAGATAAAACTAAAAGCAATAAGACTTACTCTCCCTTGCAAAACAAAATACTATGCTCTGGGTATGAAAACACTTTAAAACACAAAACAAAGAAACTGAAATTTGAGACACCTGACACAAATGCTCCTTCTTTCCTTAAAAACACTGGAAGGATGTACAGCAACTTTTAAAGAGGAGCTAAAGACAGCTTTTGCAGGCCTATCAGAATTACTGTGTGAAGAGCATAGCTGTCTGAAAACAGCACTCAGAACTGTCTTTCACTAGAGGACCTCCTCGAGCCTTTGTACAGAAACAAGATAAAAGGGCAGCAGATCAGTAGCATTCGTTCTCCGAAACGTTTTCATTTCCAGATAGCCTAAAATGTTAGCTTAGAATCTAAAAATTTAGCTTTTATAAATATGCTTTTCTAACTCTTAATATGATCTCAACTTTTCTTGAATATTGTTACTGACAAATTAATAACACAGATCAGAGAGTTGGTCCTAAGAAGCCTTCCTGTTCTTCTCTATCACTTTAGGAATTTGGCTGTCTTCAAACTCAAGAGACAACCAGACTCAACAAATTACTTTCATTTTAATGTTTAACTTCTTGAGTAATGTATGGGACTTCAATATATAAGGAACATTTTAAGTACTCACAGAAATGTTTAATTTTTAACTGTGATAAATGCTATTCTCACACTAAACTCTCAGACTGTGTAAATTAGTTGTTCCTATCGCTTTAAAGGTTAAATCCACTAGTCTCAAAACACAGATGACAGATTAACCTTCACTGAAAACAAAGTGGCAGATTCCATTTTCTATCATAATACCCTGCAGTCATACCTCCTATTCATCTAAGAGCCACAGAAGGAGTGTTCAGCTCTCTTATCTGCTTTGGGGATTTAAAACCTGCAGCACTTTCTTCTCTGGAGAGTCCTCTAACTAATAAGCCTAGAGAACTTTCTAGGAAAGATTTATCTGGCCAGCTAAGAGAGAGTGAATCAGTAACCTATAATATTAAAGAGTCCTTTCGTATGTCTGGATTCTAATTAAGAAAAACATGCCCTCAGTCTCTGCTGAATACACTGAAAGTTCAAACTTTCTTAAGCAAGGGGAGAAAAATAAGACCTACCCTTTCCAGCTAACTACTCCAACCAGCATTAGCAAGAATCACACTCTCAAGCTCTCAGTATTTTCAGCTAAACACTCTCTGGGCAGATTGAAACAGGTGTAAACAAGGGGCAAAGAACCCTCCAGCAGCACCATTGCAGCACCAGATGGGCTGCAGTACTCACTGCTGCTTGTGTCACCTCCTGATTATGGCTTCCATTTCAGAGTGCGATACAAAGGAAGGCATACACCCATAGCAATTTCAGCCAAGGATGGAGAAGCAGCACTTCTTTAAAACTCATTGTAGCTCTCTAATTTCTGTGCTGCCATTTTCTCTTCTGAAAGAGGATGATATTTTCACAGAAGAATTGGGCAGACTAGCTGGTCACCACCTGCAAAACATAGCTTAAGGCATAAATCCACGTGCTGATCAATATGGCTTCAATCACTATTAAACAGTCAGTTCCATTCTCCCCTCAGGTATCTGCTTGCAAACCAGATTTGCAGAGGATAGAGCATGCCAAATTTATTACAGAACAGTATTGCCCTCCTGTGGCCAAAGACTATTCTGAAGAAATGAATCTCATGAGATTTACTTCCCTTTTATTTATTTGCTTGCTTATTATGCAATATTTCAGACACACTGGCCGATCTTTCTGAAAAGAACTCAGAAATGGGAGACTTATCTCTGAACCACTACAAAATTTAGATTCAGAGCTGTGTTTGTTATGCTAGGGCACCACAGCTGAACAGAAAAAGTAAGAAGTAGATATTATGTGAGGCCCTCTGGCTCTTTACATTTCTCCAAATGATGTCATTCATATCAGAAATAATTATCATCTTTGCTTATCGTCAGTGGGCATGGTTAACAGTCACACCTTTTCTTTCTGTGCACCATCAATTATTCCATCCTCTTCTACATTAGACTTGCTTTTTTATTGATCCAAAGTAGAAGCATATCCAGCCCTTTTCCAAATAAAGAGACAGCACTTTACCCCTTCTCTTCTCCAGAGACCTTCCAGGCCTTATCCAAAGTCCATGTAAGCAAAGGGGTTCTCTTCAATTTTAATGTCATTGGATTAGGTCCTTAGTGACTATGAGTAAGATGTAATCTATGAGTTTGCAAACACACAAAACTGTGAATACCAAAAACACTCTGAAATCCCTGTGATTAGGGATAGTATAGTTTAACAAACACAAATAACAGTTTTCACAAGTGAAAAAACTTGGACATAGGAATTGGACTTCTGAAGTGCTGGATCACAGCCATACAACTGGAGAGAAATTTGATGTGAGAAAAAACTTATTTATGCAAGTGACAGTATGAACGTAGAATAAAGCAGACTAAAATTTTCAGCATTAAGTCCAAGCACTGATGAAAGTTAAGTTACAGTGTCTGTGAAGATAAATTGCATTTGATGTAGCCCATAACCTGATCTATTTTACTTGCCAACAGTGAGTTATTATGACTCAGCTTTTCTGTCCAGCTGTCAAGGCTGGAGAAATACAGATAAGCATCTCTATCCTTCTTTTACAACTGCCAGCAATGCTATGCAAAAATGATTTACCTTCTCTTTCTCACAGATGGTAATTTTCTGAGAATCTAATCACTGACAATCTCACTGCCACAACGAATTTAAAGAGAGTATTGCAAGTAATTATGGTGATTTAATTCTACACTTTAAAATATGACTGTTCATGCTTGACCCTCGTGGCTCTTCTATGACATGGAATAGAAATAATTCCATGTGATCAAATGCTGATACAGAAGAAACAATCTTATCACTATGCCTAATTTTAAGAAGTACATGGCTCAGATTGATTTTCTAAAACTGATTTACGACATTTTTGGGGTATGATGATAAGGAAGCAGTCTACTGTGAACTTCAATAGACCAGAAAATTCTTTATGTTCTTTACAGAGAGAATGGCGAGGTGCTGGAACAAGCTGCCCAGAGAGGTTGTGGATGCCCTGTCCCTGGAGGTGTTCAAGGCCAGATAGGATGGGGCCCTGGGCAGCCGCCTGGTCTAGTATTAAATGGGGAGGCTGGTGGCCCTGCATGTGGCAGGGGGGCTGGAGATTCATCATCCTTGAGGTCCCTTCCAACCCTGGCCATTCTGTGATTCTGTGAGAAACAACTCCAAAACATCAATTTACACATGTTTCAGTATCTCCTCTCTCAGGATTTTTGTGTACTGCATTCAAGTTAGAAATCCACTTGCAAATAATCCACGCAGCCAGAGAAAGTCAGTGAATACGTCTGTATTTAAAACAAAAAATAAAAATAAAAAATAAAAAAGGTTTTAAAACTTTTTTCTTGAAAACATACAATCAAAAACAGTATGAACAGGACATACGTACTCTGCCCTGGCTGTGAATTGCTTAACAATGCAGAACCTATAAAAATTTTCTTCTGATTAAAATAAAAAACACTTTTCTTCTGGATAAGAATTGACTGCAAATTTTCCAGGCAGCTCAATATTTATTTCTGATCAAGGAATTTTAATGATCACCTCAAGAGAAACAGTATATGCCCAGCATGATAGTCCAGATGAGTACAAAGTATATGATGGGAAGATAAGGTTTACATACCCAGCTGCGTACATAGAGACAGAGGGCAGAATAACAAATAACTCTTACTCTGCCAAAAAGATCTGAAAAGGATTTTTATGTATGCTTCCCATCCAAAAATATTTTGTGCAGACCAAGCATGCAGAACAGCAGCCTGGAAGGAAAACTTTTGGAAAGATTTATCAAGGCCACATTGAACACTGCCCACTTATTCATTAATAAATGTTTTGTAGATATGTGCCACTGAGGACAACACTAGAGAAATTTGGTTTGTTAGCATTTGGTTTAATTGGGAAGATAACTAATGCATTTTGAATGAAGGTATAAAAACAACAGCATTTTTCCAGCTGCTGCTGTTTCTATCTGTTGCTGTGTTGCAGCAAGAATGGCCAGCAGCCACGTCTTTTTGTAAAATGTTCTGTATCACACGTGAAAATAGACAGACATTCATTCAGATTTTGTTCTGATAACCCTGAAGACTTCATCCATTTCCGTTTGTGCACATTCTTTCTAACATTAAGGCAAAAAGGAAACAGCCACGTTTGGATCTTTTCACTCCTTCCCTAAGACAGCAGATTTTAGATTGTTCACTTTACATTTTGGTCTTTCCCATTATTTTATTTTATTTTTTAACTTTGGATACTATCTAGGAAAAAAAAAAAAAAAGAAATGGTTAAGTGGCCTGCATTTAGATTTCAATTTATTTCAATGTTTGGCTGGCAGATTTGTTAATTGAGAGCTCAGTGTTAGTTATTCCACATTTAATACTATGCAGAACAATTCCTTTTAATTAACCACTTTTCCACCAAAAATAATTTTCGCAACAATACACTGATTTTTTTTCTTTGTTGATAGCTCATCTTGCAGAAGCAAGAGAATCCAACTGAAACAACAGGGTGCAACAGCAGGATGCCTCCAGCTCGTGCAGTTTTGCCTGCCTCTCTGCCTTCTTTTTGATCAAGTCTGTAGCAAAGAAACTCACTTCATCTCCCTCCTGTAGCTCACGCTCACCAGTTATCATGTACTTGTTAGCTTAGTACCTCTTAGTCTGTTCTGCAACCCCACCTGCACTCCTGCCAGCATTCTCCACTTGGACTGTGTATGTTTCAGACAAGGAATGAGTCTTTTTCTCTGTCTCAAAAGTTATTTTTTGGACTGCCATAGCACTATATAACAAAATGAGGAGAACTGCTCTCAATCTTCGGATTGGTGCAATTTCATCTCCCTTTACAATTATTGTCCTGCTGAGTTCACTCTTCCTGAGAGAA
Organism: Centrocercus urophasianus; assembly: GCF_019232065.1. Classification (NCBI taxonomy): domain Eukaryota; kingdom Metazoa; phylum Chordata; class Aves; order Galliformes; family Phasianidae; genus Centrocercus; species Centrocercus urophasianus. The sequence continues at coordinate 8,621,709 of NW_024884475.1, read as the reverse complement.
TGTCCAGCCACGGCTACTTGGATACTTTTCCTTTGAATGCCTCATAGACAATAATGATAACGAAACACTCTGAAATCAGTGTTTGGCTTGTGGAATCTTTCTAGCTGAACTGTGGTTTCTCCTTCCTTGCATTATCTGTCCTTGACACCCATTGGGATTTGCTAAGATCTCAAACACAGCAGTGATGTAGATTTTTTAATTCTAGAATCCTTCCTTTGCGTCTTTAAGAGTAAGAGGACTTCTGTAGAAGATCCCATCTGTTTATTTGGCTCAGTTTTCTATAGCTCCCATAACCCCTCTTCCTCCTAAACAGCTGAAATCTCAGGAACAGTAATTAGAAAGAAAAACTACTCCTTTTACATTCTTGCAATGTTCATGCCAGTGCTTGTAACAGTATGAGATGCCAAGCCTGCTTTGAAGGCCACTCACTAAAAATTCAATCCCAATGTAACAGTAACTTGAAAATTACTGCTGCTCCACTTCAAGACAACAACTGTCTGACAACAAATATGCTACAATACAAAATGTTTATCATATGGCTAAACAGATACAAAAAAGATGCTGAGCTACATCTGAATAACAGAACTATGACATATAACACTTTCTTCTGCATCTAGAAGAGTGTTGGCAGTTCAGATAAATTTTGAAAGGCATAGTTATTGCTTGCTAAAGTTCAAGAAGTACATAGGCAATGAAGGGGAAATTGAAGGAAAATAAAGGGATGAATATAGACATTATGCGATTATAGTTTAAAAGTAATGATAAAAGAGAAAATAATGGAAGCTTCTGAACATATCTAAACAAGGAAATGACACAGCTGAAATTATATGGGAACGGGAATTAAAAAGAGAAACAGAGAAGCAAGATGTAAAAATGATTTGAGAAGGCACAACAGCCAAATATGAACAGAAATATACATTTGCTCAATATTGAAGATCTCCTGTTGTCACACCTCATAGTGTGAATGCGCATTACAGGAGTAATCAGGGTTGTTGCCCTATTTTTTTCTGCAGGGAAAAAAAGAGATTTGGTTAAACTGCAGAGCTTTTAAGGAATCCCTAACAAAGTTCCAGACCAAAAAAAAGAAAAAAGAAAAAAAAAAAAAAAGACACTGTTGCTCTGACAGAAATCTGAATAAAGGAGCACATCTGTCAGGTTTGTTTCCACACTGCACTGCTGAATTCCCTAAAGGATCATTCAGGAGGAACAGAGTTACAGTCAGTTATTTGTTATAGTTTTATGAGAGAATAACACAGCACTTGGTATTCAAGGACATGACATTTGGCATTTTTCAGAGTCCTTTTGGTATTACATGTTCTATTTCATTAAACTTTTCTTGCATTTTCTATTGAAGTAGACCAAAATATGAGTTGCAATGATGAGCTTCAACTCACAGAGCAGTTGCATTGCACTGGCAGGTGAGACACCTGCTAGCAATTATTTTAATTGGGGTTTTTGCACTCATTATTTATTTCCATACTAATAATTTAAAACAATTACAGAATCACAACAACTAGAAAGACATCTGGAGACCTACAAAGCCCCTGTTGTCCCATTGGCAGTTATCAAGAGCCTTTAATGCACTCACTGGGAAATGGATCAAAAGGAAATTTGGATCCACCAGAGCAGCTAGACATTCCCTAAGCAGGAGCACTAAAACAGCTAGGAATTTCAACAAGTAGTTTATTTCTTCCCAAAACAAATCAAATTTTCCAGAAGAACAGAATTCGTGACCTGGTTTTGATATATTCATCTTTAGTATCTACCCTGAACAGTTTAGCTAAGGAAGCAATTTCAGCAAGATAATTGCAATAGAAAACTGTTAACATGTATGAGAATCAACCGCTCCACAGAGATGTTGTACAATATTACCCCAATACTTGCTTCTTTTTTCGCTCTAATTAAATTCATAAAATAAAGGATCCATTTTATGAGAATGCCCATTTAAAAATAAATTCCAACCTGGTTAGTTTTCTCTGATGTTCCATTAATTCACAGGAAGGATATAGGTGAGAAGTTACTGTAATAACACATTTTCCCAACTTACATTTTCTGCTCGTTATGTGATTCATTTTCTTCACTTTGACATTGTTTAACTTCCCGCTTGAATGCACAGAATTAAATCCAATGAATAAAATAAAGAAGTTGTTTCAGAAAAAAAAGTTACAAAGTTTAATTTAATTTAAATGAGCTATGAGGAAAAAAAAAAATAGCTTCATCCACACTACAACAGAGTGGCTTTCCTATGATTCAAAACTGGAACAAAGCAAGACTAAAGCTTCAAAGACTGAACAAGGACACCTTATCTGGGTTTGCCTTTACAGGGAGTTGAGAGACATCCGCACAGAGAATCACAGAGGCAGATGCTGTGATGAGGACTGTTCACCTAATGGTTTTTGCAGAGAGAAGGAAGGCTTACAACACTCTAAGAGCTAAGAGCTATGAGGTTCCAGGCCTTCTGTAGATTGAACACAATGTGTTTTTAATACCACCATGACTTCCTATCACTGTCAGCTATTGCAGACTCTTGACTGGAACATCAGAAGAATCCTGTTTCTGGTGGGCCAGCTGAAGGAGTCAAAATGTCTGGTTGACTCTGACCCTGGTCACAGATTTGCAGAACAGCAGATAGTGAAGAAACTAGGCTTAATCTCTTGTCAAACAAGATTGTGCCTTTGATGAGAGATTTGTGCTCAGTTAGTCCACAAACTTATCTATGACTGCTTTTCCCTGGAAAACACGAGCGTATCTGCACAAATGCACTTTAAAGTGAATTAGAATATAAGGAACTAGACACTTCCATGAGAATGCACAAGAAGCGAGCATCTGGCATAAAGAATATCTTGGGTCACTGACTGAGCAAAGACCACAGGGAAACTCCAAAGCCATCCTGATTTGAAAGGTCCCTGTGACTTCAAATTACTACCCCAAGAGCGATTTATCAGCAAGGATCTGGATCTTTCTATGGCAAGAAAGATTTTAAACTACTAGGATTTAATCCTGCATAAAAATGAAATACTGCACAGACAGGCAGAACCGGTAGGATCATAGCAGAGTTAAAGGTATGCTTGTGGTTCACTTCACAAGATCAGGCTGCAACTAACTGCTGTGCTATCTTCCACAGGGAGTTTTGGTTTGCAGTCCCTGTTAGAATGGGATAGATGTTTTTATGACAATTTTACCCTTCCATCAAATTTCTTACTGTGCCTCCAACTGAATTTTGTATTAAAGACTACAGTTGGGGTTAGGTTTAAGGACAAGAGTAGGAACAAAGAGAATCAGGAAAATAGAACCCACTCTATTCTTCTAACCCTCAGAAACAAAGACAGAGAAAGGGTGTTAATAGAAGCTCATAATTACTTTAAAATCTAATAGAATCATAATTGATGTAACTTGGGCTTAAGGTAGAAAATTTCAACTTGTGAATTTAAGCTGATGGATGTTGCTCACCTCAGATACTTATAAGGATGATGGAGCAGTGAAAATACTATTGTTGTTCAGAGTTTTCAGCTACAAAATAGCCTTCAGTCCATCTTAAGTGGTGATTTTTTTGAAAAGCAGCAAGAAACCTGGCTTAGAAGATAAAAAAGCCTTCTTCAATAAAAAATGCAAAACAAATCTGGTCTGTTTCTGCAGCATTGTTACAGTTAGGTTAACATTTCTAAAAGGAGAGTCATAAAAATGTTTATTGCAAGCTGCAAAGGCTAATAAAATGAGGAATTTAGTAGGAAATTTGTTCCATAATATAGTGGTCAATCCTAAAACTGATGGCTGATGGACTTGTTTTCCCATCACTTCACTAACATACTTTATATTTCAAAACATCAGCATATCCTTCATTTTAGAAATGAGGCAAGTCTGTGAGACTTTTGCCTGCTTCTACAATTCAGTTTTACAGCAACAGCTTCTAAGTCCATATGACTGAGAGTCTCAGCACGAACTTAAGAAAATGTGGAAGAGAAAAAAAGATGCTTACATTGCTTATGGAGAAGAAAAAAAAAACCCACAAAAAACTGGAATCCAGTAAGAATCCTCCTCCTCAGAGTGCCATTTGCTCAGAAATCTCATTATAGTTTGGGCAGTCTATTTGTTTTCTGATTTATAATGCATGAAGATTTGGTGTTGACAGTAGTACAGCACTACACTTTGCTCTGCTCAAAGTCACACACAAGGTCCGAAGTAAATTCAAAGCAAATTAATGCAGTGAACCCTTGGCTCCAGCCAGGCTCTAGTACTGTGCTAAATAAAATGCAATGCAGAGACGCCCAACCATGCCAAAGATCTCATACTACACAAGTTTTGCAGCATGCAAAGAAGGATTTAGCAGGAAGACCAAAGAAAGAAAAAGTTTATTCTGTCTTTCCCTCAGAAACACCCCCGCGGCGTATGCTCTGCATCTCAGTGCACATCCCCTGCTCTTCCATGATGGTGGCATTCAATTTTAGTAGATTTTTTAATTATTGGAGAGATATATACCGGCCCTGGATTAGTCATTTAACATTTTTCCCCAATATTATGTATTTTTGCTTAATACTGTCTGACAATATCCTCCAAAAACACCCCATGGCCTGCTGCACCTCCTGGCTGTGTGGCACGAAGGGATGTGGCACCAAGAAGCAATGGACTCTCCTGTCCAGGAGCTTTGTTCAGCACGCGCCATTGACCTCAGGGTTGTTCTCATAGTCCACCCCTTTCACTAACAACCCAATCTACTCATTACTACATTTCCTACGGTCTTCCTCCTCTCCACACCATCGCACTCTATAGGCTGTTCTGGGCAGGGCTGTCTTCTTTCTCCAGTGGAGAACAAAGTCCTTCTCCCTCATGGAGAATAGAATCCTAGAATCATTATGTTAGAAAAGACCTCCCAAAGACCATCCAGTCCAACCGTCAACCCGTCCCCACCATGCCCACTGAGCCATGTCTCTCAGTGCCACATCTACACATTTCTTGAACACCTTCGAGTACGGTGACTCCACCGCCTCCATGGGCAGCCCGTTCTAATTTTTGGCCACTCTTTCCAAGAAGAACTTTTTCCTAAGATCCAACCTGAATTTCCTCTAGCACAAACCAAGGCCAGTACCTCTTGTCCTTAATGCTAATTGCCTGGGAGAAGAGGTTGACCCCCCCCCTCACCACAACTTTCCTTTAGGAAGAGAATCATTTAGGTCACTCTTGAGCCTCCTCCTCTCTAGACTGAGCAGCCCTATTTCCATCAGCTTTCTGCATAAGACTTACACTCCAGATGCTTCACAATATTGTTGCCTTTCTCAATGTCTTTCTTATAGTGAGGGGCTGAAAACTGAACTCTTTACTCAAAATGCAGCCTCACCAGAGCTGAATAGATATGGACAATCACCTCCTTGCTCTTGCTGCCTGTACTCTTTCTGATACAAGCACAACAGCACAGGCTTTCTTTGCCACCTGGGCACATTGCTGGCTCACATTTAGCAGGCTGTTAACTAACATCCCTAGGTCCTTTTCCAGCACACAGCTTCCAGTCATTCTACCCCAACCCTGTAGCATTGCCTGTGGTTTTCGTAACCAAAATGCAGTACTCGGCACTTGGTCTTGACAAAGCACATTCTGCTGGCCTCAGCCCAGCAATCCATCCCGTCCAGGCTGCTCTGTATAGCATTCCAACCCTCAGACAGATCAACATTTCCAGCTTGGTGTCACCTGCAAACTTACTGAGGGTGCACTCAATCCCTATGCCCAGATCACCAATTATTGTTCTTGCTTTCTGCTCTTCCTCAACTGCTCTTTATTTTTCATACACTCTTACGCAGGGTTCTAATATCAGAAACCTTAGTTGATTGAAGGGGCCGTGCCAGACCTGAAGAGTTGCCTTTTCCCACACAGCGGGTAAGGATAACTCAATTGAGGGTCACGCAGCACAGGGAGCAGCACACACTGGGCACAGAAGGAGAGTGCTTTATATACGCATCCATAACTGTATTTCCACATTTTGCGAAGCAAACGCTCAGAAAAAAAAATTAAAAGATGCCGCTCCACCCCATTTCCTCTCACGCCAACAACCCCTCCCTCGCGGAGGAGGGCGCAGGGGCCGCCCCTCAGCAGCCGCCCGCCCGGCATCTCGGGACTCGTAGTTCCCCGCCCGGAGCGACATGGCGGCGCCACGGGCGGCTGTTATCGCCGCGTTCCTCCTCGCCGTCAGCGCTCGGGCCAGCAAGTATTCCCGAGAGGCCAACGAGGGGCTGGCTGACGCCAAGAGGCGGGAGGCCGGGGAGTTCCGGGTGGTGAGGCTGAATCAGGTCTGGGAGAAGGCGCAGCGGGTGAGTGATGCAGCGCGGGAGGAGCTGCTGTAAGGCGGAGGAGGGCCGACCCGCGCTTCGGCCCCTGGGCAGCCGGCCGAGGCGGTGCGTGGTCGGCAGCGGTTCGTGCACGGCCAAAGCACCGCGTTACCAGGCCCTAGCGCGGGGTTAAGCCTCCGATTAAGAGAGTTTTTGTCTGGGTTATTAGGCCTGGAGCCTCTGCCGGGCACCTCACGGGCCGATCACACTGCCCTGCTCCATGGGGCTGCCAACCGTGATGCTGGGAGAGAACCCTCAGAATGTGCCCCGTTCCTCTCTTCTGCTGGATGCACTGGGTTAGGAGAAGCGTATCTTCCCATAGTTATATCCAACAGTGAAACTTCGTGCTGAGGAAGCAGAGAGTGCGAAGCCCCTCTGGTATGAGGAAGGTCAGAGGCTGACTCCTGCACCCACTGCTTGAGTGCTTCAGCTCTGTTCAGTGGCAGCAGCCATCATCCCTGCTTTGCTTATGGCAGGAACTCAACACTGTAGGATAAGAAATCCTCCATCGTGGTGGTTAGATTCTCTCTGGTGAGGGACACTAAGTGATGTAGTCTCATGCAGGTGAGCCAGCAAATGGGTATTGCCATTCTCAGATTACAGAATCAAAGTGGCTTAGATTGGAAGGGACCTTAAGGATCATCAAGCTTAAAGATAATCGAGCTCAACCTTACCCACATCATGGCTTCCAAGTCAGCCATCCAGCCAAGCAACAAATGCCTCCAGTGACAGGCTACTCACAACATTCTGCGCAACCTGTGCCAGTGGCTCACCTCCCTCTGAGTAAAGAATTTCTTCCTAACATCTTAAGTCTGCTCTTTTATTTTAGAGCCATTTGCCATTGTCCTGTCACTATTAGTGAACGTAAAGTGTCAGTCTCCAGCTTGCTTCTAAGTTCCCTTCATGAAGCAGAAGGCAGCAATAAGGTCTCACCAGAGCCTTTTCTTCTCCAAGCTAAGTAAGCCCAGCTCGTTCACCCAATCTTCATAGGAGCCCACTGATAATCTTTATGTTTTTCCTGTCGACCCACTCCAATAGCTCTTCATTCTTCATGTGTCAGGGACCCCATGCCTGGACACAGTGTGCCATATGGATCAGAAGGCGGAAAATCACCTCTCGCCCTGCTGGCCACAGCTCATGTGATGCAGCCCAAGATGTAGTTGGCCTTTCAGGCTGCAGACTCGCACACATATGATAGCCATAATTGTGACTGTTATCTTAAAATTCATTGTACTCTAAGCCAAAAAAAAAGCAATTACAATGCAGCAGAACAACCTCTACCCTGCTCTGCACACCCATACTCATGTCCAGAGTATTGTGAGAGCTCAGTTCTTCCAGGCAAAAGTAAGTTAATCCTGGATAGGCATTATCCCATCTAAGCTGCTGAATTGAAACTACGGTATTCTTCCTTGGGCTACACTTGGAATTTGATAGGGTTTAGTTTTGTTGTTGTTATTTAAAAAAAAAAAAAAAAAAAAAAAAAAGCATCCTGCCATACTACTGTGGAGTTATATTCATTGCCCAGCATGTAAAAGAAAAAAAAAATGCTCCTCTGCTCAATGGGAGACAGGTGGAGGACAGGGCAGCAGCATACAAGCTAGCAGCTGAAGAAGAAACAGCACTGAGACTAGAATTAAACTAGTATAGTATTGTCTGTTTCCTCTTATCCTCCCCCCTGTTGCCCCATCTCTCTCTTTTTTTCTTTAATCTGCATCTTCTGGAATTCAACTTTGAAGCTTCACATCATCAAGATTAATTCTTGGCCAAGCAGGCTAACATAAAAAATGGAGATAAGCCTGTCAGGATAAGCTAAGTAACAGTAACTTTCATGTGTGTGAGGCAGATTTTAGAGAAGCAACATGTACTTGAGCTACACTTACTACCATTAGGCCAATAGTCACGTACAGAAGGAAGAACTGTACTCACCCAGCTGGTGAACAACTACACAACACCCCCTCCTCAGAAAGCAGCCTGGACCCAAGATGTTCTCTCCTTAATGGCTGGCCCTTATTTTAGCCCAGGGTTGCTCCATCCTGGATCCACCCCTTCTGGTCACATGGGGGCACAGGTGCAAACACTTTAGTAGCGCTGCCTAGACCAGCCACATGCCATCACCAGGTGCTCAATCACCAGTTCAAACCAGGACCTAACCAGGAACAAGGAATGTGCATCTTGACCTCAGTGTTTTGTTGTTTAATCATTAAATGTAGCTTTCCATCTCTGCTCTCAATTAGTCCAACAAAGACTGACATTGGTATGAAGTGTCATCTGTTAACACTTATTTTACCTGATGTTATTCAAATTCCTGCATGAGATGATCTTGAAGGAAGCAGATCATAACCTGTATGCTTAATTTAAAGCATTTGCCCTACTGTCTTTGCTTTTATATTATGTAATTCAGACAGGCAAGGAGATTCCAGCAGAACATTTCAAAGAATTTGTGTTGTTCAAAAGTTGCATACAAATTATAATGACAGTCAGAAAAATATTCTTGGACTTGAGAGAATTTTGAATAGAATCTTCCTTTTTCTCCTTAGAGAACAATGGACTTAATTTAATTACTTATTTCTCATTGAGAATTCAAAATGTTTGGTTAATGAAGATGCATCCCCAAGCTTTCCATTTAGATGATCTGATGTGATTCTCTGGTACTTTTAGAAAACCCAAAACTATGTGCTTATGAGATTGTACTAACTACAGTGTATGTCTAATGGAAACTGTATTGTGTCATCTTTTATACAGTAGTGTGTCTCTGATGGCAGTTGCACATTTAAAAGGTTATATTGTCCTATTTTGCAGTATTTGTCTGAGTTACTGTTGTCTGAGTTACTGATGGTGACTTTTTTATCCTGGATTTGCTCAACCTGTGAACATATTATGGCATTAGAGTACAGAACTGCCAAGTAATGATGAGTCATTTCCTTCACAATTTATAGCAAACTTCCTCAGTCTTCCTCTCAGAACATCAAGACACAGTTCTGCTGAGCAAAATAGTATTACTTGGTGCCACCACAGCACTGAAGCTCTGGCTGTCCAGGTCAGCCTTCTCCAGAAAAGTAAATAAGTAAATAAGGTTTTCATTATTTTAATGCACAAAATTCATAACTAAAGTGGTTTCTGCTAAGTGCTTAGCTTTCATCAAGCAGTTCTCCAAAGGCAAATGCTAAAGAAGATTACAGAGAGGCTTTAGAACTAGAGGGATCAGAAGTTTTAATACATTCTATAAATTACTTATTGATCTGTGATTCCAAGTACTCTCAATTTTGGTAAATTATTTCACTAGGCTAAGTGCAAGACACAGAGAAAAACCTGGTTTAAAAATTGCAGTAATTAAGTAATCTGGTGTCACTGAATGTAATAGAAGGATTTACCTTGAAACCAGAAACAGTAACGTGCAGAGGTTCCTGAATTCCCTACAATTTAGTGCACTAACTCAGAATAATTACACTTTTCCTAGTAATTTTCAAATAACCTGCTGATGCTCAGTTGAATGGCTGAGTCTTTTCAGTACCATCAGTTTAAACATCAGTTTCTGATGTTTAAAAATTATACCGAGATCTGAATCTGTGTATGTTAAACATACTGAATTCTCACTGAAAATGCAAGTTTTTGTAATCTTTCATCTGATTTTAATGACGAGGGGGAAAAAAATGGGAAAAAAAAAGAAAAAACATCCAGTCAGTAAATTTGTGCTGTAGAATGGATGAACCCAGCCAGTCTAGGGGTGGATCTGAACTCCTAGGAGCTGTTTGCTCAGCAGCCTCAAGTAGGACAAAAGAAAGCTCAGGCAAAACTTCACTGGAGGTCACACTGCTGGCACGTGTTTTGATTACCTCTCTACTCTGGGCTTTTCTTCTTGTTATAAACACACATGCAAGAAGTTCTTAAGCATGAGCATGATTTGCTTCATTTTCTTGTTTCAAAGAATAACTAAAGCATCTAGAATCTGGAAATTCAAATGTTTGGGCTCATCTTGCAGCGGTGCTGCTTAGCCAGCTGCATGTTAGCTATTGTCTTTGTTCTTGTTTTCTCTGTGTATTTCACAAAATTTCAAGCTGGCCCGTTTAAATCCTTTTTTTTATTTGTGTCAACCTCAGTATTTTCTCTTTTTGTTCCATTATGTAGGACAAGAATACTGCTAGGTTTTTGTGTTTTTAATGCACATAAACCATGTTGAGTAGTGGAATCTTTGAAAACTGTGTACTTTGTTGCTAGTAAAAATTGCTGATAAATGGGTTGTGTGACCAGCAAGGCTGTGCTCAGCATCCTGGTAGTCTGCAAAACCATGCTGACAAAAGAAATTTACCAACTCACTAAGATTGTGTGGTTAGGTCCAAAAGAAAGCATACGTGCTGGCAAGGCACAACATTTGAGAAGTTTGGCCATTATTGCCTGTTGTATGTTAGTAAAACTGAATGGAGTCACTTCCTTCTTCTGTTTTCATTTAGCTTCATCTCTCTGCTGTGAAACTAGCAGAATTGCACAGCGATCTGAAAATACAAGAAAAGGATGAGCTAAGCTGGAAAAAACTGAAGGCTGAAGGGCTGGATGAAGATGGAGAGAAAGAAGCCAAGCTTAGACGCAACTTAAATGGTAAGGTACATCTTTGCAAAAGAAATTGAAACTGCATGAAACATTTGTTTAGACACCTCTATGAGTGTTTGAACCATTTAGTAACAGATTGACTTTCAAGTCACTAAGACACTCTATGCAGGAGTTGTTTGGAGATCAGCAGGGATGTCAGGAGGCTAACAGCCTCCTTTGCTTCTGATGTTTTCAAAAAAGATCATTAAACTCTTCATCTTAAACTGTTAACCTGCCCACTGTGAGCTGCAAAATCTAACTCTGAAAGTCAAGGATGCAGCAGCCAGCCTTGTGTACATTCATAGCAGATTCTAATGCATCTCTATCTTCTATTTCCCCTGCAGTCATTATGACTAAATACGGAATGAACGGAAAGAAGGACTCCCACCTAACTGATAGTAACTACATTAAAGATGGTACAGAAAGTGATACACTGGATGACCCAAGACTGGAAAAATTATGGAGCAAGGTGGGTAAAATTTCCAGGATTGCAGTGTAGTAAACCAGTGTTTCTTCTCTTCTGTGAGTCTCCAATCTTGGAGCCTGAATAGCTTTAAGCTATACTGATCTATTTTTTAAACACAGGACAAACTGCTGTGCTCTATAGCACATATCACTGTGCACTGTGGGCATTCCATGTGCATCCAAGTCAGTAGGTTTGGCAGCTTATCTTTGCTAAAGAAAACACACCACAGAGGCTAAGATCTTCTATCCATTAAGACAAATAGAATCTTTCCTCAAATGTCACTGAACACATGATTTTCTTTTGTTGTTTTTCATGTTCTTCTTGTTGTTCTTTCCGTGTTGGTTTGTTTTTAACTTTGCATTTAAAATAGAACTATCTCATGGAATATTTAGAAAGGAGAAAAAGGATGTTTGGGGAGATGTTAGAAAGACATTAAAGACATTCCCAACAATGTTTTCAAGTGAAACTTTCCAGAATTTGCATGAAAAATAAATAGAAATAAATAGAAAGTGTACTGTCTGGGCAGCTAAAACTGGCAAAGTAGTAACCTTAAAAAATGAAGTAATTTGTTTTTTATAAACAAGTAGTTGTATAAAGCAAAGAGTTCTTAGACAATCTAGTGCAATGGTAAATAAAGCAGAGAAAAGTTAGGCTGTGTTTTAAAGTGTTACTGTAATCAGATGCAGCTCTGGCAAAGGATACATTGTCATGTGCTTTAGGGACTAGTTAAGTTCATCACTCAAAGTATTCCCTAAGGCTGAATAGGTGTGAACAATTTTCAATTTTGGTCTTGCCATTGCAAGAGGTAAGTTTGGTGGGCAATTAGGGCTTCACTAGTTGCTGAATGTAGACCTATGAGGAACAAATCACTGCATGGCAAATAGAATCATAGAAATGCACAGTAGTGATACAGTCTTCACTTGCCAGTAGAGTATGTTTTCTTGAGTAAAGATTGTGCTTAATATTGGGCTACAGCTATCACACAGACAGTTCCCTTTAATTTGCCCTTGAATCTCTATGGCCCTTCCTTCTCTATCAAATTATTTTCCACAGAATAGAAAAGAGGTGTTTTTCATTGGGTAGTCTGTAGCAAGCCAACTTCAGTTTGATATGATTAAAGTGACCATGTTCCTGAATGTCTAGTTTGCCCTCAAACTTATATCATGGGATTCAAAACAGAAGATCTTATGGAAGAGCTGGGCTTAATCATTTTCCTAATGTAGCAGGGAGAAGTTTCAGCAAGGGAATTCATGTAATAGCACTTGGCCTGGGAGTCATAATGAGCTCATGTTTCTTTCAGGCCAAGACCTCTGGGAAGTTCTCAGATGAGGAGCTGGATAAGCTTTGGAGAGAATTTAAACACCACAAAGAAAAGATTCGTGAATACAATATTCTGCTTGAGACCGTGAGCAGAACTGAAGGTGTCCAAACATTTTCCTGGTGTTTCTAGATCTCTGTCTATTGCCTCCATTGTTTCCAAGTCTCTTTGAAAATCCCTCAGTCTGACGTTCCTGCTAGAACAGCTTGCAGATGCTGACATTCCCAGATACTTGCTTGGTTTTATTCCACATTAGCTGCCAAAAAATCATGCCAGCTAATGAAAGTGTTGCCCTTTCAGTTTTCTAATTCTTGCTTGTGTTTCAAGCAGTGAAGATACCATCAGATTACTAACAATGGCTTATTGGAGTTTAATGGAAATTATGCTGCAAGCACAGATTTACTGCTGCAGATTGTGGTTCTAAAGTCTGCAAGACATGGTTGTGTCATCTCATCAGTGGAAGCCCAAGAGGATATGTATCTTGGGCACTGATCCTGAGGATCTGTATCCAGTTTGCTGTATTAATCCTAGTTAAAGTTTTGTTAGAATCAAACTGTTCTAAAGCTTGCAGGCAGCTTGATGTTTGCATTGCAAAGTCCAAGCTGAAGCTGCTGAAAGTTATTTCAACATTGGATCTCCTGACTAATTCATGAAGTGCCTGAGGGAGGGTGATAGGATTTACCAACCATCCCTATTCCATTTCCTCGAGGTAATGCTAACCAGGGAAATTAGAACATTCCCTTATTAAAATTTTAGCTGATCACCAGCAGGAGGTAAAAGGCATTTGTGTAACATCGCCCTCCAGAGCACTGAGGAGCATCAACCTGCAAAAGGAGTTACTGCTTTTTAGAGTATGATGTTAATGTTTTACTGATTGTAAGAACTGATTATATTTTATCCATCCCAGATTTGAGGGATTTCTACAGCTTCTTACCTGGTAGGATTTGGCCCACAGTCAGCTTTTCTCTTTCAACAGATATTCACAAAAATTTAATCAACCCATCTGAAGAGAACCTGGTGAAAGAGGAAGTCTTGCACAACAAACACAGAGAACTTAAAGACAAGCTAAGAAGCATCAACCAGGGGTTTGAGCGTTTGCGTAAAGTCAGTCACCAAGGATATGATGCAACCAGTGGTACGATTCAGTGGTATTTTTTTCATGTTTATTTGGTATCAATTTTATTAAACAAAAGTCAGTGAGCAAGTTAATTCATTTAATCATAGTAAATTCATTTAATATGGGAAGGGATATTACACTTTCTGCAACAGAGGGCAGGTAAGTTAGGCAATGTGCAGGGCAAACAATGGCGTTGATTAGTTTGGGGGATTTTTTTTTATTATTTTTTTATTTTTTATTTTTTTTGCTTTTAAATCATCCTTTTAAATAAATGGTAATTGCTACAGTACTATTGTTTCAAGTGAAGTACTTGGACTTTTCTCCCTTTTTATCTAAGTAGATCTATTATATAATATAATAATATATATATATAATATATTGTTTGGTGTATCTGCATGCTTATCTTGCATAAAAGCATTATGTCCAAATTTTCATTTGGTGATATGTGTTTGTTTAGAATTTGAAGAGCCAAGAGTGATTGATTTGTGGGACATGGCAAAATCAGCCAATTTCACTGAAAAAGAGCTAGAATCTTTTCGGGTAAGTACAATTCCAGTAAGATCTCCCATGGAAAGATATTTTCCCACATAAAGAAATACTCCATGTTACTCTTAGGGCAGCCAATTCTATATTGCTTTTCGGGCATCAGAAAAAAAAAGTCATGATTTAATGTCTCAAATATATACATATATGGAACTATTCATGCATTTTCCTAGGAGGAGCTGAAACACTTTGAAGCAAAAATTGAAAAACATCATCACTATCAGAAGCAATTGGAGATTTCACACGAGAAACTGAAACATATAGAGGGGACTGGAGATAAGGAGCATCTGAACAGAAACAGAGAGAAATATGCCATGCTAGAAGAAAAGACAAAAGAGCTTGGATATAAGGTCTGTATAAATCCAGTGTACATACCTGCTGAAAATTAGACTCATTAGTGGAGGGAATGTCAGTTACACAGTGCTAATTTTTTTCATGCAGGTAAACATCTTCTAGAAGAGGAGGCTAAGGCATACCTGTGCTTCATGTTTAATGCAGAATAGGCATGATTGGTTTTTACAGACCTAATTCTAAAATGCCCAAAAATGTCCTAGACTCAGCTCTTCCTAAGAGCTGCCACATGTACTAATAACAAAATCTGAATATGTTAGATTGATTCATTCATTCTTGTAGCATCATTTGTTGTCGTACTGAAATTTGTTTCCTTTTTCTGCTAGGTAAAGAAGCATTTGCAAGACTTATCCAGCAGAATCTCTCAAGGTCTTCAACACAATGAGTTATAAACATCTGTTCTCCTTCATGGGGTCAATTTATGAACATAAAACAAATTACAGAGGGATTTTATGAACAGGGTTAACCAAGCAGTCCTTCTGAAATGCTAAGGATTGAAGAGTTGTCCAGTAAGAAAACATTCTGTGGTCCACTTAGTTTTGTATATTTGCACTATCACAATACATGATTACATTATAAATCTGAATCAAGTAACAGCCTTTGAAATAACTCACGTCACAAGGAAGTGTGAACTCTCAGAAGATTCCTGCTAGTAAAATTAATACTGATCTTATAGTTAGTCAAAGTATTCTGATCAATGAAGGCAAACACCTGAGGTGCAGGTTGTTAAAGTTAAGAGAAGTTTAATATTTCGTTGTTTGGTTTGATGCATTTTCTACTGAAGGTAATTAAAATGTTTGTACTTGCTGAGCATTGACTCAGAGCTGCACTGTATATGAACCTTTCATGTGAGAGGAGGAAGACAAATAAGGAAGGAATAAGTATTGTTGTCAATTCACAAAACTTGCAGACTAACACATCTGAAGTTACTGAATGTGTGTACAATTGTGTCATTCGTAGTTGCTTGGTTTTGTTACACTTAGTCATTAAAAATTGAAACAAGATATCAATGAGGTGTTTTTTTTCTTCACTTTTGTGGGAGGACAAGTAACTAGATGGAATTTTTTTGAGCATATATGCTTATTGGAACTGAAGTTAACTCACACATATTTTTTTAATACAGAAGGTTAGTTTTGCACAAGAATGTGATTCTGTATTCTGAATAGAGAGAAGGCTTTCTAAAGCAGCTTTTCTCTGAGTATGTACTCCAGTAAAACGTTCCGTCAAAGTTTCTATTGCTTTCTTTTCAATACCAGAACTTCCTGTTGCACATCAGAACTTTGGCCACTTGGATTGAAACTTTCTATAACAATAATGATGATCCTTTATTTCTAAGGATTTTTTCTTATGAAACTGCCAGGAGCAAGACAAAGGCAAAGGTCCATCGTAGGTAAATCATTACAGCTGCTTGGTTGCAAAGCTCTGTCAATCTCACAGAGCTGTAGCATGCCAGTTTAGGAAACTGCCTTCAAGTCTTGCTTGCTATATCTGTTCTGTGAGAAGCAGTAAAGAGAGACAGTTTGTCAAAATCAGCCACTATGTACATTATTTATCCAGGTCCTGAGTCCATGGTGGGTTGAAAGTAATATGATTCTGCACATAGAGACTACTTCATAACACGCAGGTGATTTTAATGAAAACAGTGGTAGAGTCCTACCGTGAGATTTTGAATGCCTTACATTGCAGCAGGAAGTAATTTTTTACTGGTTTTGTTTTAATGTAAGCTGTTATTTATACTTCAGAGAATCGTTGTTCATCATTAGAAACACAGACCACAGTGACTGAGAGTAAATCAATAACAGTTCTTAAAAATAATATGATTTAGATGTCTCCAGGGAATTGAGAGAATATTGGTAGCTTTCTGATTCTGGGAGCAGCACTTGTGTCTGCAGTGACATTGCCAGCGATGTTCCAGACCTAGACTTCAGCCTAAGCACCACAGTTGATTGCCTTTGGTTGCATAAGAGACTTGAGCATAGCCACATTCATGGTGCTAGATCTCCCTCTAGCAGCTGTAGTGCCAAAGGTGGCATTCAGTAAGTTTTAGAGCAACCTCTGTTTTCAGCTCCAGGATTTCATTAAGAATGGTCTGAAGCAAAGTTAACTGATGTACTGTTCCATAGATAATAGAATTTGTAGAATTATTTCTACTGTAGCTAGAGGCAACTGAAAGTTCCAGTAAAAGTTCATCATAGAGATAGTTCGTGTCATTTGTGGTGCATGTCTCCTTTGGTTGGTAAGCTAAAAAAAAGTAAACCCAAAAATAGTGTGGCTGATTCTAGTTAAGAAAGAGAGATCTGTTTTTTTCTGTTAGCTGCATGCCATGCACAAGAGCATAGAGCACAAAGCTGGGTGTGTACCTGGAAAAGAATACGTTTTGTGAAGAATTCCTGAAATGCTGGATTCACAGAGCGCATCCAGATTCAGAGCAACAATAGTAATGCTTGTCTCACAGTGCACAGTTGCTTCAACACAGCCTCAGCACTCACAGAATCTCAGGGTTGGAAGGGATCTCAAGGATCATGAATCTCCAGCCCCCCTGCCACAGGCAGGGCCACCAACCTCCATATTTAATGCTAGACCAGGCTGCCCAGGGCCCCATCCTATCTGGCCTTGAACACCTCCAGGGACAGAGCATCCACAACCTCTCTGGGCAGCCTGTTCCAGTACCTCACCATTCTTCTCTGTGAAGAATTTCCTCCTGACATCCAACCTAAACCACCCCTCCCTCAACCTAAAACCATTGCCCCTTGTCCTGCAGTTATCAACCGTTTCAAACAGTTGATTCCCCTCCTGTTTGTAGGCTCCCTTTAGGTACTGAAAGGCTGCAATGAGGTCACCCCCTTTTCTCCAGGCTGAACAAGCCCAGCTCCCTCAGCCTGTCCTCATAGAGGAGGTGCTCCAGTCCCCTGATCATCCTAATGGCTCTTCTCTGGACCCTCTCCAACAGCTCCCTGTCTTTTTTGTACTGCGGGCTCCACACTTGGAAGCACTACTCCAGATGGGTCCTCACAAGAGCAGAGCAGAGAGGGACAATCACCTCCCTGTCCCTGCTGGCCACCCCTCTTTTGATGGAGCCCAGGATACCATTTGCCCTCCGAGCCGCAAGAGCACACTGCTGGCTCAGGTTAAGCTTTTCATCCATCAAGACCCCCAGGTCCTTCTCCACAGGGCTGCTCTCAACCAGTCTGTATCGATGCCTGGGATTCCTCCGGCCCGAGTGCAAAATTCTGCACTTTGCCATGTTGAACCTCATCAGGTTCACCCGGGCCCACCTTTCAAGCCTGTTGAGGTCCCTCTGGATGGCATCCCTTCCTTCAACTGTGTCAACCACACCACTCAGCTTGGTGTTGTCAGCAAATTTGCTGAAGGTGCACTCGAAGGTGTTAAAGAGCACCGGTCCCAAGACAGAGACCCCTGGGGGACACCGCTCGTTACCAGGCTTCAACCTGGACACTGAGCCATTGATGACCACCTTCTGTCTGCAGCCTTTCAACCAGTTTCTTATCCATCAGGTGGTCCACTCATCAAATCCACATCCCTCCAATTTGGAGATAAGGATGTGGTGGGGGACCGTGTCAAAGGCCTCGCTCAAGTCCAGGTAAATGACATTGGTCGCCTTTCCCTTGTCCACCGATGCCATCACTCCATCATAGAAGGCCACCAGATTGGTCAAGCATGACCTTCCCCTGGTGAAGCCGTGCTGGCTGTCTTGGACCACAAGCCCATTCCTCATGTGATCAAGCATGTTATCTAGGATGATCTGTTCCATGATCTTCCTAGGCACAGAGCTGAGACTCACAGGCCTGTACTTGCCGGGGTCCTCCTTGCTCCCTTTCTTGTAAATGGGAGTGATGTGACCCTTCCTCCAGTCATCCAGGACCTCACCTGACAACCTTAAGCAGAGTTGAGGGTTGCACCAGATCTTTACCCAACATATCACAACAGTAATCAGGCTCAAACACTGGCCAAGCTCCAGCAGAGTGGCAACTACTTCAGTGTACAGAGACTGACAACATTTATTTACATGTTGCAGTAATTTAAAATTAGGAACAAGTCACAGATCATTAGTAAAAAAGGCTGGAAGACTGGTTTTAGTGCAGTCATTTACTTCAGTTGTTGAACAAGGCTGTTAATGAGTCATTAGGTACAAAGGTTGTTCATACAAACAGAGAAGAAAATGTTAAGCAGCATTGTTTGCTCCTCCTAAATTCAGCTTCCTCTTGAAAGCCTGAAACACTCCAGCAATTAGATGTTGCAGTAGCACAGAGAAAACATTAGGAATGACTTCCATTGCTGCCAAGGCTCTTTGCTGCTTTTTTTGAGATCTGGAGAGAGTGCACAGGCTGACATCTGATTACACTGCTTTGAAAGTCTATGCCTTTCACCCAGCAGTATTTGTACAAGTCATTTTATTGAGGTTTTAAGCCAGAGACATTTCATACAACCAAAATAACACGAGTGAGTGGGCTTTGAGATGTTGCTTTTAAAAATGGCTTGAATCGTCCAACTCATGTAAAAAGCAACAAAAAATCAAAGCCAAGAAAAAGGATACTTGGATTTGTCTATAGTTCATGTATACAGTCCTGTGCCTAGTGCACATTGAATTATGGAGGCCATAGATGAGACTGCAGGGAAATGCCGACTGAATAGGAAAGCAGTAACAGCTTTTCCAGGGTAGCTGAGGCTTCTCTTCCTTACCGGGTAATTTATCTGATTTATCTTGTAATTATTTGAATTATAGTTTTTCAAATCACTCTGGGAAAAAAAAAAAAAAAAAAGGAAATACAAAAATAGGAGCAGTAGAGGGAGGAAAAGAACTGTATTTATTAGAAGGGGGAAAAAAGATCAGAATGTTTTGTGCTTTATACAGTCTGTCAAACTCTTCCCTAAAAAAAGAACCTCAAATTTGTTAGTGATTTCATACAGCTTGGGGGGTTAGAAAATTAGAGGTAAATATACACAAGGCACAGCATAAACAAAAATAACCACGTCTTTCTTAATGGAAACACCACGTCCTACGTACAGGTAGGGGAGCATCATTCTACCCTGACACATGGAACAACCACTACACCAAATTGGATTGCAATACTGATATCACCTTCACCCCCTGCAGAAGCAGCAAGGGTATCTAAATTCATCGTGTGGAGACCATTTATGTTTTGCAAGATGCATCTGAGGTGCCACCACTTCCCAGCCCCACCTCCTAGCAGCCAGCCAGTTCCAGCACATGTATACCACAGCACCAGAAACCAGGGCATCACAGTGGGAGCTGTGCTGCAGAGGACCTGCTGGTCCCACTGCACAAGTGCAGTGTTCAGCTCAGAACTAACCCATACAGAGTTAACACACAGTTCTCAGTTTGCAATATATTCATGATCCACAGACCTTCCGTCATCATTTGGAGCTTTGGAGATGTATTTAAATTGGGTTTTTCTTTTTCTTTTTCTAAAGGTGCACTTTTATGTACAAAAATCTACCAGTGGTACACAAGCAATTTTGAAATCATTTTTAAACAGAACTTTTCTTTCCACAGCACTTAATTAGAATAGAATAAATAAATTAAAAAGTCACAAAATAAGTCAGTAAATAGGCTTTTTCTCAAAACAAACCTATCATTGTAAAGCCAAACGGGGAGCAGGTCATCAACCTACAGCAAAAAAAAAAAAGAGTGGATTTGTTATTATTATTATTATTACTAGTAGCAAGTCATAAAATAGAAGTGCAACTTTTATATCTGTCCAGTTGAGCCAAAATAAGTTCATAAACTTTCATCCAGAGAAAATACTTTGAGCCATAGTGTACAGTGCCAATTGTCACACAAATGCTATCAATATTCCTTAATGCATTCATAAATCCAAATCCTCACATGTATTATCCTACACTCAACGAGCTCTCTTAAATTAAAAAAAAACCTGTACACAGATATTAATGCTTCACATGGGGACATAAAAATGATGGGTACATTAATACAGCATGTAGCTGTTTTGTTCTGCCACTGATGTATTAACTTATCAGAAAGCTGCACACGTCTGCTTTAATAATAACATTTTGCCAGCCTCAAAAGTTGCCTGTCAAGAATTGATCTACCGTAATTTAAACCTGGTGGTTTTCAAAGGGCAAAGTGAGTGCTGAATTTCTTTGAAATAAGTCTCTGACTAAAATAAATGTCTAATATTTTGCCATTATAGTTTTCCAGGCCACTTATTTTAAAAAGGGAGGGACACACCATTATTTTAAGAAACCTGCTGAAAACTGGAGACCCACTTATGCAACCCAGCAATTTGCAATGCTTGGCATCAGATCCATATCCAAATTAAAATCTCAGTTTCTAATTCAAGGTACGTGAACCAAAACCATTAATTACCAGAGAATCATTAAGGTTGGAAAAGACCACTAAAATCACCTAGTCCAACCACTAAACTGCCTTTCAACAGGGAAAGAGTTCATTCTCCACCCTCAACCCCATGTTCTGGGACTCCATTTACAATACTGAACATGATTATAGACACTAGACACATTAAACAGTGTAAAGAGATTCCACATACCAGCTCATGGGGCCACTGGTGATCTCATATTTTGTTCTACTGTGAAGTTCGAAAAGCAAAATGGGAGAGAACAATGTAGAAAAACAGGCATCTCCAAAAGAAGAGGCTTCCATGGCAAGAGTTTAGGTGCCAAGAGTTACTGCTGATTTCAGTCCAACAGCAGGTTGCTGGCACCTCATTTTTGTTAAGAATTTTCAGATTATAGTTTGTTCTTAGTCTGCACCAAACTAATGCAGATTCTCACACAAAACACATTCCAACCAGACAAGTACATAAATATTGCCTGGAAGACTGAAGGAACCTACCCTTTTCCAAGCCCTTCTTCAAACAGCTAATAGCCAGAATCTCTACAGAATGTATTGACGATGTCTGCTTTAGTCTCAGTTTGCCAGCATTGCTTAACCCTTGCCATTACCAATCAATTGATTCAAAGCTTGTGCAAACTGATCTTCATTCCCCTGCAGAGACTGAGTTTCCAGAACTGCAGAGTCTTCATTTATGAGTTTCCAGAGATCTGCTTAGGGGTTGTTTTCCTTTTCATTTTATTGCCATCTCTATAAATAGCTATGCTGGAATTTTTGGAGCAGTTAAAACATATGTATTTATTTATTTATTTGATTTAAAGTAGTTCTGCAGTATATATCCAGGATTACAGAAGAAACATGAGTGAGCATTTTTAGCTACGTGAATATAACAGGATTAAAACCGAGCTCTCTTTAGCTCCTTCAAACCAAGAAAAAGAGCAGCTCATCCTACTCAGCTTTGAGCACTTACCACTTTGCAGTGGAGACTGAGGGCAGGGGGTAGCTCAGGCTTTTTCCCGCACTGGCAGCCTTTCTCCTTGGCCATCAAGTTTAATTTTATCTGCTTGCTTTCAGCTCTTCTGTGCTGTTCAGGGCAAACATCTTGTCCATATATGCAATGGGTTTCCTGTGAAAACCCAAACTGAAGATGTGGCTGCAAGCTGTAACTTGCATCTTGACAGCTCCCCAGTCAGGTAGAGGGTCTCAACACGTTAAATTTTGTCAGTGTGAAGGAGGGTTTGGCCAGAAATACACATGCTAGAAGATATATCTTGTGGCAGCAAATCCCAAAGGCAGACCACGAGGGGCTTCAAATCTCATTAGTGCAGAAAATGCATTCTCAGCTATCACTGATGGTCTCTGGCATCAGGCACGTACTTCAAAAAGCACAGAGAGAGCAAAACTTCAATAAAGCCACTTCATGGGCTTTCAGCAGCTCTATTCCCTCTCTAGGAAATCTCCCAGCTATTCTAAACTGCACTGACACAGCTGAACCCAGGGTTGGGTGCACCTTAGTGCCAAGCCAGGCTGCTGCTTCATAGCAGGGCCCAGCAGAAGCCACCACTCACCCAACACGCAGACCAACGCTTCATAAGCTTTTCAGCAAGGAGAAAAACCAGATACCGAGGCTAACTACTCTTCCCAGGGACCAAACCATTCAATTTGTTTTATATGGAGTTGCTCAGATTCATCCCATATCAATGTCTGTCTCTATTACTGCTGCAGGATCATTCAAAAGGCTGATGCAGGGTCAGCAGGACACACGGTACCACATGGGCAGCAGGTCAGCCTGGCATTTAACCACTCCTGTGCCTTTGCTCCATTCCTGCTAAGGAGGTTGTGGCAGATCTGTTTGAGAACACAGCAGCACCTTCAGCCTTTTCCAAGAAACCTCACATCCTCACTACAGCCACAAAGAGGAGACCAGCACTGGTCCAAACACCACATGTTACAGACCCAAATATTCTTCAGCTGCACCCTCCTCCTGACAGTACACTCACCAGCAAAAAACTGCTGCTTTCCCTGGTGACACTTACCTACTTCTCTGTCAAACCCCCAACATGACCATGATTTTTTCCTGTGCTTATGGATTTGTAGCCAGTGCTGCTAAGCATCTCTTGTAAGAGGACCAAGCGTGTGCAGCAGCAAATGGCACTGCACAGGGTCTGTCCTGCAGCAGTAATAGAGACAGACATTGATATGGGATGAATCTGAGCAACTCCATATAAAACAAAACTCCAGTATCCAAAGGCCAGGTTTCCTACTGAGCACAGCCTCCTGTGTTTTCTGTGTGCTGAGCTACCCTTACATTTCCAGCTCAGCCTACAGATGAGCGATATTTAACTTATACAATAGCAGGTGCTAGGATTTATTTTTTTAAGGAATTCACAGCAGTATAATGTAATGTAGAGATAAATTACTGTCATGCTAAATCTGCTTTCTGATCCCACCCCCCACCTCACATTCCTCAGATAAACTGACACTTATTACTTCAGTAAAACGGTGATGTTACATACGCCTCTGTGTATACAGTGAGATAATACATTTGAATTATTTCTAGATGCTCTGATGCAGAAAAAATGTATGAAAGCAAGTAAATTTCAAGTTAACTTTCCCTCACTCTGAAGTTTCTACTGAACTCAAAGCTCAGCTGGCAACTCTGCATTTTTCTAAGCCTGCCCACTGCATTATAAACGATTTACTGCATTATAATGCAGCATGGGAATTATAGATATTTTGCTGTCACTTACATGCCAGTCTCCCACAGATAGTCCACAGAAGAACTGTTTATGACCAGTATCCACCAGATCATCACTGACCTAAGCTTCAGCATGAGACTGCCTAAAGGCAGATGTCTTTCAAGGAAAGCATGAAGCTGAACGCACTGGGGGGGAAAAAAATCTATATATATATTTTAAACGGCACTTATAGAATCACGGAATCATTAAGGTTGGAAAAGACCACTAAGATCATATAGTCCAACCACCAACACATCCCCACCAACCCATGCCCCTAATTCTACCCACCTACACTGAAAAAGGATATGTTTACATAGCTAGTCCTTACAAATTTCCATTTAATAACTTCTAATCCATAGATATCAAGATAATTCCATCTTTATTTCGTATGGCTTCATTGCTGCACAGTGTTAAGTTAACATTTCCCTTCAAACTCAATTGCAAAGCAATGTCTGTGTGACTGGCTGAGGATCTTCCCAGGGAAAACGAGATGCATAAATACAACAACGTCATCTGAAAAAAATGATGAATTATAATTGAAATCAGCAGCTAGAAATCTAAAAATCTGTATTCTTCTTGCAATAATTTTAGCAAAGGTGTATATGTTATCCCCAACAAACTGGAAAAGGTACTTAGTGGAGCGTGAATGTTTCAGCACTATTTAAACAACAATGTAATCACTCATAATTTAAGTACAACTTTCCAAGCTACAATAATCAAAACTGTTTTGTTTACCTCTATGGCAGAGAAGATGATAATTTTTTCCAAGCTATTTGCTATAAACAACTGATTTTTATGCACATTTAGACACCTGCAGGCACAAAATGGCATTTCACCAATGAGGTATCACAATATGTCAAAACCCAGGTAACTATTTGCCTTGTTTGGTGAGTAAGCACCATCAAACCTTGGTCTTCCCTCCTGCAGCACTTTTTGACTTGGAGAAATTCCATTATCCAAATAAAAAAAAATGTTCTGCAGCAGCTTACAAGCAACATCATAAAAAAACACTGGAGCAGTATTTACATTTGGCAGCAACCTATGGAGAAAGGCAATGGGAGTGAAGAGGCATCACACGTTGCATGCAGATGTGCAAAACAGATGCATGGTGGAGAGCGTTCAACCCTGCTATGTATAGGCTGGTTCAGACCAAGTTGCTACGCCCCAGCACTTCACTTTCTTGCAGCCTGTTTTCTCATCCCTGACACATCTCCAAGCTGGATCTTCTGGCACACTGAAGTACCTTGAGAACATCACCAGACCAACATCATTTTGTCCTTCTGGTAGTTAATACTCATTCTCCTCACTCACTGACAGAAGAACACAAAATTAAAGATGAACAAATCTCTTGTTTGTGCCAGTAAAAGTTACGAGTCATGTTTATGATCAAAAGCTTCAGAGATTTCTCATTTTTAAAAAAATTTTTTTGCAAAGAGCTCAGAGTCTTACAACGATCACAATCACTTACGCAAGTGCTTATATATTAACTGCATTGCTAGAGTTGGACGTGCTCAAGGACGTGTTGGATGAGTTCCTGGGAGCCTGATCTGGTGGAGGCAGCCAGCCCACAGCACAGGGCTTGGAACTGGGTGATCTTTAAGCTCCCTCCCAACCCAAGCCACTCCATGATTCTATGACCAGAGTTAACCCATGGAAGCTACATGGTAAGCACGAGTCTACTCAAAGGATTGTAGCTTGACTTTCCCTAGTTCGCCACTGGAAATGGAAGGCACATTATTTACTTAGGAAAAAAGGTTTTGCATTTCTGTGAGTTCCTGCAGTTCTAATGAGAAAACTAATTTTTTCAACAGAAGCATCAAGCTTATAGCTCCACAGGGGGGTGGCTGCAAGATACTGTAAAAATAGCAAGCTATCAGTTTTTAACAGATGCAACAGTAAGGCCTGACTTGCTGCTTCAGCCTTCTCAGCATTTTGCAACACGATTTTTTGCATGAGGAAACAAATTTTAAAAATAAGAGAAAGTCATCTTTCCTATTTAACTTATTCAAGCTAAGAACAAAAAAAGAAATAGATGCCCAAAAAGTAAGTTACTTCATTTGTGGAGATGTTTCTGTTAACATTAACAAGACTATAAATATAAATCTATATCCAGCCATCTAGCTAATCCTTGCTGGAGTTATTATGACATATGTAAGTAAATAAATGCACACAGAGAACCACGTGCAGACTCATGCCCTTCGTTGAACCTGGAAAACATTTTTAATGTTATGACCCCTCCTGTAAGGCCAGTAGCACTCTGATGGCAGCATCACTGCATGAAGTCTCTGTCCATGCTGCGAAGTCCCAGCTGCAAGCAGTTTTGAGCAATGTATAGAAAGGCAGCCCTCTGCAGAGAATCTGGGTGGTTTGTTTTCCTTGTAAATACGTGGTTTTTTTTACAATAGAAATATTGCAGCTTCATTATCTATCATGATTCTGCAACACTTACAAGCATGGTCCTGTGTATGTTTTGCTAAAGGCTGGGTCCATGCAGATGGAAGGTTCACTACTGTGCAGATGAGAGATCAAGGCCAGTGGCTTGGGGACTGTGAATCAGAGCATTGCTCCATTCTTTTGTCACACATTCTAATGCCACAATAGGAAGAAAGAAACTGCATCAAGAAAACAGTTCTGCACTGGCACAGAGGCTATACAACAGCACAAGGAAATCCACTACTTACGTCTAAACTCCAGCCTTCTGAAATCCCAACTTTTTATTCATTATCAGAATACAGCTCTGAAACAGTGGCTAAGCAACAAATGGAACTGGAAAACACTGCATTTCAGTACATCAGGCTAGCAAGACTCATTTTAAATATGAAATATAAATAAACACATCACGGAAGTTTCATCCTGCAAGCCCCGCAGTGGAGAACTTGTGATGGAACAACACTGGTTGGTCCTGGTGAGCACTGGGCCCTAGAAAACCTGGGCCCAAGGAGCTTCAAGTCCAGGGAAAAAGTTCATGCTACTCCCTTTGTACCAACCATGTGCTTACAGAGTAGATCACTATGGCCTGTTTGTCAAATAGTAAGGAAATATTTTAAAATGAGAGTCTCCTAAGAAATATTTATTTTTTCACTTCAGAAATAAGCTAGGGTAATAAATAATTTCTTCATACAGAAAATATGACAATGGCAGTTATCACCTCCCAAATGCTTTTTTTTTTTTTTTTAATTTGAGAGATGTCTGATATTTTCCATTATGATTGAGGCTACAATCAGATAAATTTATAGGTCAAATTCTGCCTCACACAACATCTTGGAAGACATTTTGCTCTAACCCAGGACTGATTTAATGCTATTTACATATATCAAAGAATTATTAAAAAAAAAAGTGTTCATGTCAATGTGGATAATCCCATTTTTATGCTGGTACATCAGGCATAGCTTTGGAGAGATAAATAAAGAATTCAAATTTCAAATGTTTGTTTACCTCTATTTCTTTTGAATAACTTAATTTAATCTATTCTGTGTGAGAAACCTGGCATCTGATTTTGTCAGTATGTAATGTTAAATTCCAGGTGATAAGAATTGATAAAAATTACAGGTACACAGCAACTATGAAATCAAAGCCCATTGTGTCTAACACAGGGCTTTTAAGAACAGAAGCATCCAAAACATCACTACAAATTACTTAGCTTTTCAGACATAATTAAATTAAACCATTTGTATGTGTGTGTGCTCTTGCCTGTATGCATCCGTAAGACTGCAAAATGTAAAGCAGAGCAATTTTAGCCAAATATTGGTGAGGTATAAAACTTAATTACTCCTAGATACAGTTAAGTACGTCCTTCAATGAGCATATAAATTGAACAAAACCATGCCTGCAAATAATCAGGCACTGAGTTTTCTGGCTTTCATAAGATTTCATTAATACATTAATAAAGGTTTTACATAATTTATACACTCAGACATATACATATATTTTATCTGTAATGTGTGCTTACATACAAACATACATATGCACGCGTGCAAACATGTGTACACATACCACGCACACTCACATCCCCTTATCTGCACACATTCAAATTCTTTAAAGAAAATGCCACCATTTAAAAAGCACTGGAATTGGTTCCAGGTTCCTACATGACTTTAGACTGATAGAAAAATGTAGTTTACATCTATTGCATATGAAAAAGAAAAGGAATTTACAACCAAAAAAAAATTTTTTAAAAAAAGAAAGAATGCACCCCCGCCCCCCCCCCCCCGTTACCAGCTTTCCAATTAGGAATCAAAATATTGGAATGAATCTGGTATAAATACAATATGCAATGGCAGCTTTGTATTTTTTTCAAATAAATTTCAATCTTTTGGAATTTAAATTAGTACCAATTTATGGCGAGCAAAAGTTCTTTCATAGATAAGTCACTGCTGAGCTCCTTTCTTCTTCTGCTCCAGCTCCTGCAAGCGTTCCTCCCGGCACTGCGCGTGCTGCGTTCCCACTTTGTGTGCTGTCTCGGTGGCTGCAATGTCAATCTGTGCATATCTGGATGACCCACTCCCTGAAATGCCAAAGGAAATCATGTTGTTGTCCATAGCCTTCATGCAATCTGAGGTAAAACACTCAGGTTGAAGCTATTGCTAGACTTCTCCCATAGATTTCCTAGGTGATCTTGGTCTGGTATTAAAATAAGGTCTATAAAGGAAGTAAGATGATAAGTACAACAAAAAACCTTACAAGCTTGGTTATCTAATTGTTTTAGGTATCTGATTTTTTTCAAATAAGCACTTGAATCACTTGTATTTATGCTCCACATTTCAATCTCCACCCCTCTTTCTCCCAGTAGAAGACACAATTGAACAGAACAACAATTTAGTCCGATATTAGAGAATAAGGTAGACGAAAGTTGCTCTATCTGTTCAGGAGCAGAGCAGTTCTGTATTGATATAGATACACCACTCTGGAAGAAGGGAGAACTTCAATATGAAAAAAATATAATACTTACAATCATTAGGAGCACCTCCAAAGTTACACAGCTTGAGCATGGATTGGTGTTACACAAATAGCAAAATTAATGACAGTTTACAGACACAAGGCTCGTCACTCTTAATGCCTTGGTTCACTGTCTTTAAAATGAATATAAAACATGACTTCCATATCTCAATGGAGTGCTATACAGAGACCCAAATTTAAGGTCTGGGAGAAGCTTAGAATTACTTACCTAAAGTTATATGGCACTGAACAACAACACTAAGTAAATAAATAAAATAAAGGGAAAAATTGAAAGATACTTCAATAGCAAATGTGTTGAATCGAATGCCAAATCCCTGCTAAGATTTTTCTGTAAGGGGGGATGAATCTGTAAGTGACTGTACACGGTAGCTATAATTCATACTTGTGGGCTAATTCTCCAAGACAAGCATTACAAGAAAAATATCCACAATATACATAGGGGTAGGTGAGGTGAGCGGGAGGGTGGGGGGGGGGATGTAATCAAGTCCTTCTGCTTTCCTGCAACCTTCATGGAAAGTAGACAGAAAACACCATGTTCTATTCTTACACATTTGCCATGTGGCTCTAGAGGCATTATTTTAATATTGTTAGAAGCAAGCCCGGTACACCTACACCCATGACCCTTCTGCTCAGTCCAAGCAAGAAAAGTTAAGCAAGTGTAGTCTTAATGCATGAATGAAAATCTTGAGAAAAATGAAAGAAATTACTATCTGTCAAACTTCAGAGACATTCAGTTTAGGAGGAGTTCATATACAGTGCAACATTCTAGAGAACTTTGCTTGTTATGTCTTTTCCAAAAGAGTTGACATTCACAAGAATTAGTACAAAGGTACACAAGTACAAATTCCTCTGTTAGCCAGAGGCTGTGGGCAGATGAAATTAAGATATGGACAGAGAAATTCAGATTTTCCATACCACATATAGTTTGTAACGCTGTACCCACTGCTGTCTAAATTGTCCTGTAGGCTTTCTTACCTCTTATGCTTGTGCTGGCTTCTTGAAGTTCCAGTTCCATGTAATGAAGTTGTTTTTTGGAAGTAGGACTGACAGGAATATTAACGTAGGTGGCTGTCTCACTGTGGGGTCGATCTGATGTAGGGATATCAGCTGAATAACCTACAGCCCCTTCTAAAATAAGTAGCACATTATTATAGACACTGTTCGCAATGACCAGTGAACCATTTCATAAAACACACCATTCTGTCAAATGTTCTGAAAGCAAACATTCAGCAGTAAAAACTCAAGTCACCAAACAGCGCATTCTTCAGTCCTAAACAGGACATAAGGTTTCTACAGAAAATATCCTCAGAGAATGATCAAGTCAGGATCCATGCAGAAGGCCACAGACCATTGCTAGTGATCTCATGTTGTGACTAAAAGCAAACACTACACAGAAATTCGCTAGCAGACACAATGTATGCAACACTATTAACCTGAATTGGAGCTGAAATTATCTGGAAGTAAAGCCTTACATGAAATTATCTGTCCTAGGAAGATGTGGACTACTATAGCATCCAGAAGAAAGCAACCAAAATCACTAGAAGTTTAGAAAGTCAAAAAAACAGACTGAAGACAGCTTAATGCGTGGGGAAAACAAGCTTATGCAGACATTCCGATCAGAAATCACAGAATGGTTTGGGTTGAAAGGGACCTTTAAGATCACCTAGATCCAATCCCCCTGCTATAGGCAGGGACACTTCCCTCTAGACCAGGTTGCTCAAAGCCCCATCCAGCCTGGCTCGAGTGCTTCCAGGGTGGGGGCATCCACAGCCTCTCTGGGCAACCTGTTCCAGTGCCTCACTACCTTCACAGTAAAGAATTTCTTTCTAACATCTAGTCTAAATCTACCCTCTTCCAGTTTAAAGCCATTTCCCTCATCCTGTTTCTACATGCCATTATAAAAAGTCCTTCCCCAGCTGTCCTGTAGGTCCCCTTCAGGTATTGGAAGGCCGCTGTAAGGTCCCTCTGGAGCCTTCTCAAGGCTGAAGAGCCCAACTCTCTCAGCCTGCCCCAGTAGGGAAGGTTCTCCAAGTAGGAATAGATCATCTAATAAAAGACTTAAATTTCAGGAAGAAAGGGTAAATTAAATGTGGGAAAATCTTTCTAATAGTAAGGAGCAAAAGAACACCAAAGGAAATCTCACAAAACCTGAAGAATTTCATCATCTAGAAATTTCTGAAAAAGAGATAGACTAACATCAACCAGGAAACAGTTCTCTATAAAGTGATTCTGTCTTACAGAAGATTTTGTTATCTATTAGATGACTTAGCAAGACCTTCTCTAGCCGAATTTTCAGTTATTCTAATTTTGCCAGAAGTTAAATACAGAGAGATCATGGTGGCTTCATATGTCCATGTCTCTGTTGTACAACTGAGTCCAGAACGGGACATGGCAGACCAGATCTCACCAGTGCTAAGTAAAGAGGAAAGTTCATCTCCCTTGACAGACTGGCAATGCTTTAACTAATGCTGGCCATGATTCTGTCAAATTAATTTCCAGAGAAGACAGGTTTTCACTGCTGTTACTGCATGCATACTATCACTCATTTCATTTTGGTTTTCTTGTGAAAGCCTGTTAAATTTACTTTAAAAAGCTATTTCTTATTTTCTTCCACATTTATCTTTGGCAAGAAGCAATGTTTTTTTAAAACTTTTTGGCCAATGACTAAAGCCAGCATTCTCCAGAACCAGAATAAAATAATCCCACAACCATGTATTTATGTATATCTGAGTAAACTGGTGGAAAAATAGTTGTCATAGGCAAACAGAAGATTCAGTGCCACAAGCATTGTCAGTCATCGCTTAAAGATGTTCTAAGTTGAAGAAGAGATAAAAAGATGCTTATGTGTAGTTTATCGACTATTATGAAGGGACAAAATCACAAGGGATTTTCATTTGGAAAGTTCATCTCAAATGGAAACATAAAATCCAGTGTGAAATAAGGAAACATAACAGTTTTTGAGCACTAAGGACTAGAGAAATATCCCCTTAGAGCCTGCTGTTAAGATGGGATAGAAGAGTGCAGAGAAAAAATGGTATTTCTTTCAGTTTCTTCCTCTCCCTGAAGTTTTCCCATTAAACCCTTCCATAACCACACATAAAACTCACACCAAAATTTTACTTTTCCAAATCACTGCTTTTCTTTTTTCTCCATTCAGGCACTGTTGGAGTGAGAACAGAAAGGCAGTAGGTGGTCAAGGCTTTTCAGAGTACAGAAGATAATGACTTCATCCTAGGATCCAAGGAGAAGCAGCTGTGAATAACCATAAAGGGAAACTTTCTCTTCTTTTTGGATGGCAGAGAGAGCTTGTACAAGTTGGGTAACATTAAGAGTTATCAGAAGCTACATTAAGATCCAGGATAATGTGGTCTCTCCAGACACAAGCTATTTAAGTCAAAGCAGACTACACTGTGGTCCAAGATTTTAAAAGCCTTGAAAGCTGACCAATTTTCTAACATATACTCATTAAAAAAAAAAAAAAAAAAGAGAAGAATGAAACACTACCATCAGAGGAAATATCTAACTGTACCAAATTACCATTCTCAGAAATAGGTGAATGATTCTATCTAATGCATGTCACAGAAACTTGGCCTGACCATGCCAAAAGGATTTGGCAGAACAAGAGCATTGAAAATCTGCATCCCAAATAGCTGAATTCATAAATAGATTACAACCTTAAGGCTGATACGGAGTCATGAGTAGTCATGAAGAAAAATGTTTTTGAAGTCTTTCCATTCATCGTTAAAGTGAAGCAGCAGGATTTTAAGTAAAATGTCCTCAAAGTTATTGAGCATATAAGCTAGCAAAATCCTCTATAAAACTAAGCAGCAGGAAGGCAAATCTTATGCCTGGTGATTATCTGAAGAACTAAAAAAAAAAAAAAAAAGAACACAAGGAGAAAGAAACATTAATTAGTAGATCTTTGTGCAAGAAAGAAAAAAAGAAAGCCCTGGCAAAACTCAAAATTTCTTCCTATACCTTGACATACAGAAAAATAAAATTCATATACAAAATTAAGCAAATTGGAATACAAGTGAAGGAAAGTGAAAGAAAGTGAAGAAAAACTCATTTTTCTTGTTTAGACTATGCTGTTTTAACAGAAACTTTGATTTCTTTGTAAACTTGGGTTTTCATTTTTTCTTTGCATAAAAATATCATTAAAAATGAAAAACTGGTTTATCTTTATTTGCAGAAAAAGGTTTATTTGAATAGCACAAGGGAGTTAACATCTCACAATAAGAAATTAAGGCATGCAGAGTGCTATGGACAAAGATGATGCTTTCTGAGGTCCTTTCTGGATGGACTGAGGTAGAAAATCCTTATGAAAATGTTCAGAATACAGGATTTGTGTGGGATTTGTGGTCATTATGGAGGGAGAATTTGGAAGAAAAAAAAAAGACCTGAATTAGCAGTTACAGTCTGGAGACATTGTGAAAGAACTGGCAGGGTATCATGTTTGAGGAGAAAGTGAGAAGGGTGAAACAGGAAATGAAGTGGTACTTAAAAGAACTGGGGAGTTGGAGGAAAGACAAGGAAAAGAAAAGATAAGAATGACTGGGAAGGGGAGAGAAAACATTTGAAAGTGATGTTTCAGTCTTACAGTGTTTGTTGCTCACAGAAAGAAAACACTACAAACTTTGCTTGGTATGTATGTGTGTGTGTATGTATATGAGTGTGTATGAGTCTGAATACACTTGCAAAACTAACATCTGCAATGATCATCACTCAAAAAAATCAACATTTAGAAGACATCACAGCATAAAAGAAAAAAAAATAAGCAGAAGTTAGCTTCCTCTGATGCAATTGGTTGCAAAGATCTTTAGAATCACTGAATCATAGAATTGCCCAGGTTGGAAAAGACCTTAAAGACCATCAAGCCCAACCACAACCTATCCATACTACCTTCATTCTAACAACTCTCCACTGAATCATGTCCCTGAGCACCACATCCAAACGGCTTTTAAACACATTCAGGGGTGATAATTTGGTTTACTCACCAGGTTCCTCAGAGCTAGTAGGAGTTCCAGGTTCTGCAGGTAGTGTCAGCACCTCATAACCACCTTTAGGACCTACAACAGAGGAACACCATCAACAGTTTAGAATTCAGCAATTTGCACAATGTAAACAAAGCATCTGATTTTTCGGGTTTAGATTCGTGATCTGCTAATCTAAACAATCATACCAGGAAAAAAATCGCAGGAAGTAGCTAGCGTTGACTTTTTTGGTGGTGATGTCAATGTTTTTTAATGAGAGCGAGTAAATAAACGTGGCCATTTTTACATATATATACATACAAGGGCACTAAAGTCAACAGTGTGTTTTGCTATACATCAATGTGGGAGCAAAGCTGTCTTGAATGTATGAATCAGGGAGAAGTGGGTGGGTGATCTTGGGAGCATTTGGAAGACTCTTGTTAAAATTCCACCTCCAGCATGATGGATAACTTCTTGATTTCTGACAAAGCATTGTAGAAAGTGCTTAAACTGTCCCTTGCAAGGACGACTTTGCATTTCAAGTGCAAACCACCATCCTTGCAGGAAGCCAAGCTGTGCAACATCACTGGTGCTTCCAGAGCAATAAGATGAAAAAGATTCCCAGGTTCCACCATGATCATGGACTCCACTCAGTTTCACATAAGATAAGCTAAAACACTGTGCTCTTAATATGAATACATTGGTATTAATGTTGAATGACAAACACTCACAAATTTATCTGCAGATGTTTTCTCCTTCATTATCATGAACTATCTTTAAATGTGCTGTTTTTTTCCCCATCGTCTCATTGCTAGGATTTCTCATGGCCTAAGGTGGGTTTTTTTGGTGGGTATCCATTGTTAAAATGCTGGCAGCATTATACTGCTGTGAATAAGATTGCTGCCTATGCTCTGACACTTATCTCATCTGTCACTGTCTCTTCTAAACTTATCCCATCTGTCAATGTCTTTCTAACAAAACCCTGCGCATCAAAAAGCCCAAAGATATGTAAGTGTTACAAAAGGGAATCAAATCATATATTAACATTTCCTAAAGTTTAAAATATTTTAAGTCTAAATAAATTTAAACTTACACGCACACACATACTTCATAACCACTTACACCTACCAGCTTGGAGACTGTGCCCTCTCTGTAGTTTCAGAGACCCAGAAGCTGCCATGACAGAAGAAGCACCTGTTTCCAAAGAGAGAAAATCATATTAAATCTAAATATCTTTTGCTATTGTTAGATATCTGCTGTGCATCAGCAGCCTTAGTAAATGTTTCTGAAACATCAAGAAAAATTTCCATAAGTATTGTAAGTCTTTGGCACTTGCTCTTGTAAAATTTCATGCAGTTGCTAATTGCCCAACCTTCTAATTTGTCAAGATCTCTCTGCAAGAATTTAAAGCTGTCATTAAATTCTTATCAGGTGGATACAAAACCTGCTAAAGAGAACTGTACTACACTTCAGTAGTCCACTGTCCAACGCTAAAGGATCTAGCTTCAGTGGGGTTTGAATCTGGGTCACAGCTGGTTCTTGTGAAATATTGTTCCAAGTGTTACAGCCAGAAAAGCCTTACCAAGGACATATCGGATGGCACAGTAACTCTTCTTTCCTCTGCTCTATTCAGATCAGCATGAAATTCTTGAAACAGCTTTAGATAAGGAAGTGTAAGGGAAGATGAGCTGGAAACTTGGAAACGTACAAACAGGTACACATGTAATGCAATTTGTCTACATTCATGTATTCAACAGGCAAACTGAACAGCATTATACTCAACTTTTCATTATCATTAGCTGGCCACGAATTTCTTGTCTACTGTTCTTACAGTGGGCACCTTAATCAAAATGAATGGCACTTGCTTCCTGAGATGAGTAATTTCATGGGACCTTCTTGTGCAAGTAATTGGTACTTAACAGAAATGAAGTAGGAGGCTCTGCTTATGAGCAACCCTGCCACTGGTGACAGGGCAGCTGTACAATGTGCTGCTGGGTGCTTGAGATCGTATAAAATTAACACTGTCTTCTAAACCAATGAATAGTCTCTGAGCAGGTGAGACAATTCTTTGCAAATTGTTTTTAAAATAGCAACCAAAAATTAACATAATTCATATGTAACACAAAGACATTCTGTAAGATAAATAGCAATCTTAAGTACCTAAGAAATCTGCATGACCTGGGAAAGAAAAAGGTACTTTCTTCACTTCTTCCCTGCACAGAGGATACACTTATAAAAAAAAAAAAATTCTAATTCTAATAGTTTTCATGCTTGGAAAATTATTCCTACACTTTTATAAAATAAACAAAACACATCATTTCATTTGATAAGGATGATAGATTTAAAAAATAGCAAATATCTCAAGAATGCATAACTGAACTAAAACCTCTTATCTTGCAGGGGGTTTTTTGTGCTTAAAAGCATATCTAGTGTAATCCAAGGTTACAAGAATGACAATGTGCCACATAGAGAAAACTGTATTAAAAAAATGCGATCAGATTGTAGAACTTTTATGTACCCTGGTGAAATATTAAGCAACAAAAACCTTTTTATTACACTTCTGTCTTTAAAAAGACTGCTAATATAAATAAATGCAAGAACAGGACAAAGAAGTATGACATCCCAGACTAGGTCGTTCATTTATACTTCTCATCACCGAATATCACCTTCCTGCATTATTAAGGACATCAGAACGTGCTTTATAAGATTGAAAGTCCCATCTTTGAAAAGACAACTACAGCTTTATGCTAAATGTAGTTTCATCACAAACTGATTTTTTTTTGCTCCTCAAAATTTTTTGTAATTCAGTAGGAATTGTTCTTCAGGAAATGGGGATTTTGAAGAAATGTTTGTAGGATTTGTGAAAAGCACACAAGAGAGGGAAGTAAATGTAAAACCATAAAGATTCCAGTCCGTTTAATGTCAAGTCAAAATCTTCCTCCTTGGAGCTGCTTTAAAACAACCATGCCAATGCTTCAGGATTTGAAGTATTGCATTTTCCTCATCTTCAAATCAGACAAGTAACAAATATTTACATAGTCAAATCGCTCATGGAATTTTTGTGAAGCTTCTAAATGTATTATGTTAACACATATCAAGAGAGATTGACCTATTTTCTTCCTTCTTCTTCATGGTGCATACGCATTTCTTTATGCCCGTTCTTCTAGAATAAGCACAGTTTTCAGTACATGTACCACAAGAACCAGCCATGGAAAGGAATACAAATGAGGAAACCTGGAACACATGTAATAAACCAAGCCCACGTAGGCAGGTTTTCAACTCTTGTCACCTACTCTTGCACAGTCAGTAAGACACGTGTAATATGCAAGCAAACACCTCTTACTGCCCAGCCTCCCTGCCTATATAGAGTAGGTCACAGAACAGAAGTGTCATCAAGTCACCCCAAAACAGGAAATAGGAACCTGCTGGATCTGCTCAGCCCAGAGGGTGAGCCAGCAGCATATGATTTTGTGACAATGACTTTTCGTCCTTAGTCAGGCCCCTAGAATTCAGATTATTCTCTAAGGCCATGGTTTGGTTTGCAGGTACAATTAACAATTCTGCCAAGCTTTTATTTTTCTTCTGCTATGGAATTATTTTAAGTGCACTTTTAAAATAAAGTACGATCAAGAAAGAGTGTGGCATATTATGGCAGGGTTTTATTAGTCAGCTTCTGATAATAATAATGCTGTTCTGTTGCAGTATTTAGCCCTGTGACCTACAGCTTATTGATGATGGACACTGTTGGGCACTCTTTACTGACTCAACAGCAGTATCACTGTAAACTTTGCCTTCATACATATGAAGCACTGTTGACATGTATCCTTTAAAATTTTTTAATTAGATATTATTTCCAGCCCAAGCAGTGTGGGCCACATTCTTCTCAGACAGCACAGTCAAAAAGAAAAGAAGAAATTTAAGAACCTCAAAACGTACTGATATTCAACTCTACTGCTTCCAACAGAGGATGTTTCATTACTTCTTGACTTAATTTCCCATTCAGCTCTTGATTTTTGTAATGGCAGAGCCTGCAGCACATAAGCACAGACTGATCAGAGTTTCCAATACAGATGTTTCATCTGGATGTTAAAATGCCAAAGTATTTACAAATACTTTTTAGCTTGCCATTTGAACTAGGTATGTTCCTTTGAAGTTGCTTAGTTGATTGCTTAGCATATGTAACTAACAATAGAAAGATAACATTATCACCTACATTCTCTAGCAATAAACTGAAAAACATTCAAACAATTGATCCTGACCAACCCCATTTGTCGATACAGAACTGAAGCATTCAAAAGCAAAAATTGTTGAACAGAACAGGGGGCACATAGAGCAGTGAATGAGGTGAGTTTGCATTTGTATGTTGTATTTGAATGGAAAAGAAAAAAAGAAATACAATCATTTCTGTGCTAAAAATACAAAGTATTTGTGACTAAGTGGATTGGTACAGGAGCGAACAACCCTACGGTGTCAGGTCACTGTAGAATTATGCACATTAGTATGCATATCTTGCCACCAAGCCAGATTTTGAAAGTCATTACCTCAAATTAACATGCTTCTATGTTATCCGTGAATGTGGATTAAAACAGCATATAAGAGAAACATAGAGAAGTTTTAATGCTGCTCCTTTAGTCCAACAGAACTGTTTGAATTACTGCTTGGCACCAAGGGACTGCTTGGTACAAGCCTAGAATTAAAGACAGTAAAAGCAAGGAATTGAAGGGCTACAACATTTTGTAAAGCTTTGTGATACCAATTTAATTACACTTAAAATGTTCACGTATCTAAAAACAATACTCCCAAATGAAATATCTCAGGATAATAAAAAAGAAACAGAGAAAACGTGGGTTTACTTTGCGTTGTGAAGAACAGCACAGTATTGAAGAATGAAGCACAAATATATAATCATAGAATTACATGTAGCTAATGAGACTATCTGAGAGATGAAAACCCTACAAAAATGGCTAAAAATTTCAGTCACTGCCTTTAGATGCTTCATCTGTCTAAGGCATTGTATACTAAATACAAGTATTCTGTTTTTGCAGTGTGCAAAAACCCACCCAAACTTTTACCAGTGTAGTCTCTTCCCTTTCTTTTGATCCTAAAATCTGTTCTTTAGTTGCTTTTCCAGATTGTTTAATGATAGATATTAACAAAATAGCTAACTCTTCCACCTGCATGAATAGTATGAGATCAAGTTTTTGCCAAGTAATGCTTGCACCCACGCTTAATTTGCCACTGAAATTAATGTAGAAATATACCCACTACACACAGCTATAGAACCCTCTGTATTTACACACATTTCCATTATAAGAATTTCTCTGGTTTCCTTGGGTTGGTTAGAGAACTAAAAACCTGTGTTATTAGAAGTAAGGAGAAAATCAGAGGTAATGATACAATTTGTGCTTCTATTTAGACTTCTATAAATCAATAGAAATTCCACTGACTCGAGTGGAATAACTAGGAACAAGACCTGCTACATGCTTTTAGATTTACTCCAGCTAAGACAGACAAAGGAATAACTTATGACCTTTTTCAGAGACATCACCTGATTCTGCTATCTCACTGAATTTGCTCACACAAGCAGCAAGCAGCTACAATTCTTTCTGTACTTGCTAAGATTTTTAAAATTCATAAAGAATCCCAAACACGAAATGTTGTTCTGTTGGGAACAATGTACCTGATATATTAAGTGAATCTACTGAATTATCAAGTGAACAGGCAAACAATATAAAGGCGTTTAAGACACTATACAACATCCCTGTACAGACAACCCAAAGGAATGAGATGGGCACAGTACATAAAGCCAAACATACTTACAGACTTGTGAAGTATTATCTATGTAGTAAAATAATGATAATAAAGAAGCCAGACCACTCTGACTAAATGAAACAGCAAACTCCAGATGATCAACACCTTCCACTGATAGGGAGATTTACAACGCAAAGACAGTCAGTGTGTTACCTTTGCCTAAATCTTTCAAGGCAAGATATTCAGCTTCCTTCCTTTACTGATTTATCTGTCAATTAGAATTTCTGCAGACCGGAGAGAAGCAGCTCCATGTTTTGTCTGGTAAGGATACGCTCCTGGGTTTTTGTGCTATTTAGAAAACATTGTATCTATACTGAAAATACAAATCAAGTTTGCCCTTGGTGTTCATATAGCCTAAAAAGAACACCTTGACTTTGGGGACATAAACAGAAGAAGCACTGCACAGTTTGATAAAGAACCTGATAAATTCAAACTTCTTGATTATAAAGGGAAGGAAAAATTCAAATGCATTAATCTTTGCAACTAAAGACTCTATAGATTACAGTCTACTTCATAAATGCCAGTCTCATGAATTGCAGCAGCAAAACCAACCACAAGCTTCTAAATTAGGGAAGTTCGGTTATTCTTCCTTGATTATAATGCTTTGTTCATCACCATTTGGGTCTTAAGCATCAGTATGTACTAACAAAGTAAATAATTAAGTGGTTCCTACCTGGTAGAGCTGGTAAGACTCCTGGCTGTAATATTGCTGATCCCTTGAAAAAAAAAAAAAAAAAAAAAAAAAAAAAGAAAATTTTAGAATCTTTACAAGAAATAGAAACTGTACAAAGTATAGGAAGAATGACAGAGCAAAGCATTTCACCATCACAAAAGCTTAACACACGCTTTTCAAATCCAGAACATCGGCAGTGATTTTTCCAACCTGAAAGTGTTGTGAATATGCATGCACACCTTAGCAAATGCTAACTTCACTTTGACTGCTTTACAATTCCTGTAGCACACATCATAAGGCTTAGGACAATTGAATTGACTGCAAAAAGCAGAAAATTTGATATTCAGACAGAGATAATAGCAAGCTGGAGTAACAGGATTAACATTGTGAACTCAGGGTAGGAGGTATGGGCAGACCAAAGCCTGGTGCATTTGTTTGGTTCCATAAAACCAACACATCCTAGCTTGCAGCCCAGACTGACTTCAGGCTGCCTACAAATCCCACCTGAGACATAGAGGTCTTTGTATCAAAGCTTTGTGTCATCTCAGCTACTTTACCATACTGGTATTGTCGAAGCTGAGGCGCTTCAAAGCAGGCAGCTGCAAAGTAGCAGTGCCCAGTCACATCCAACAGTAAGCAGATTTCAGAATGTGCAGGCCAGGATTCTCCCAAAACATACACTGTCATTCACAGATGGTCAGGAACAGTGACACTTTGATCACCTCCAGACAGCACCGAGGCCTTTCCTGGGCTACAACATCAGGGTAGGCTGTAAGGTCAGCCTGCTCTGTGCTGCTGATCCCCATGCTGCCAAGGAGATCTCTTATTTCTGGGCTCTTGGCAAGAGCAAAAATTCATCACCACAATCTATTCTTTTTGATTAATAAGTGCATCTTCTGAACTTTGAAGTGAAAAAACACTATCTGGCTACCAGAACTGAGCCATAATGTTCAGTTACACTGAAGTAAAATTCCATTTTACGCTAACACCTGACAGCAGTTTTCTTAATTTAAAAACACACACTGTGACCTCTGACCGCTGTTTCCTATGCTTTCCTAAGAAGTGGAAGCTTTTGAGAAATACTCAAGATATACAGGCATCTCTATATAGGCACTGTGTTTACTTCCCCAAATTTCTTAATAGGAAACAAAATAGATTTTTGTATTATAAAACTGAAGTAATACTAATTCCTACACAATATTTTCTTAGGGCAAACATATGGAGATGTAACATCAATTACATAATGCACTGCTTAACCCAGAACAAGGTGACACTAAGCAGCAAGATGGAAGGAAAAGAAATTCACAGAAATACCTGAAAAAAATGTGAGCACTGAACCAACCCAGACATAGCATTTTCTGCGAAATAATCTGTCAGGCTGCTTTCAAGTGGTGCTGCAGTTTCTTAATCAGAGATTATTTTCTTGATGGTATACTAATTATTTTCCCTTTGTTTACTACTTCACAATCTCTTTCGCTGAGATGCTTTCTAGATTTCAGAAATAATAAATGTAACATAGAATAACTGTCAGTTAGCAACTGGATCCAGCGTCAGTTAAAGTAAGTGGAAAGGCTCTTTTGGCTTCGATGAAACTTGCATGACATGCAAAACAATAAAAGATTGCAATGATTCTTTTTCAGATGATAAAATATGCATTGAAAAGAGCTTATTTGGACCATTTGGGGTATATTTTTTAAAGTACAGTTTTAAAATTTGTAACACAACCACCCTTGAACAGGGGGGTAACACACATCAGACAGAAGACCATCACACAGACGTGGAAACTGATCTCTGTGTTTATGGAGATTTTTGCAAGCTGTATGCTTAACATGAGAGACACTGAATATGAGCAAGTGCTCATATAGAAGGGGTGGGGTGGAGAGAAACAGAAAAAAGAAATCCCACAATGTTTTGTTTAAACACATATATCTGTATTTGTTTAACATAGATGTTATTTGTTTCTATAGTTACTGTATTCCGCCACAGAAGATATGGGTTTCAGTGGAGGACAATGCATAATTACCTGTACAAGCAAAGTACAGAGAGCTTTGGAAACTCTTACGGGTATTATATTGTATATTTAAGCACACTTTTCCTTCTTCCAATAATTTATTAGGGAAATATATTAATATTATATTAATATAGAATATAAAATATCTCCCTGACTTCATGACTGTGGATATAAAGCAG
The DNA here is from genome assembly GCF_019232065.1 of Centrocercus urophasianus. Lineage (NCBI taxonomy): Eukaryota > Metazoa > Chordata > Aves > Galliformes > Phasianidae > Centrocercus > Centrocercus urophasianus. The sequence goes on along the minus strand of NW_024884475.1, from coordinate 8,579,323 downwards.
AACACGCTGTCCCAAAGTTAATAGCTGCTAGCCCAGATAATAGAATTGAAAGTGGCAGACCGCAGCATCAAAATGCATAACATTCAGATCTTACTAATGAGGAAGGATCTCATAACGTTCAGGTAACTTGTTTTTGCTTTTAAAAACAAAGGATTTTTTGTGTTTGTTTTTTGTAACTGACAGGTTTGGAGGGGTGGAACTGTATGCTACTGCAAGGGCTCAATCAAAAATTGTTTGAGGACGGGGGAAAAAGTCTTCATCTTCCGCCCTTCTGTCTCTAGAACTGGTGCAGCTTTGCTGCCATTCAGGGACCTTGGTTGGTGCGTGAAATTAGACAGAAAGACAAAAAATCTTTTTAAATTTTTTTTCCATAAATGCATTGCAGACCAGAATATCCTAAACTATGGTAAAAGCAGGGCTAGAAATAACAGAGAAAACAGAAAGCCTGTAAGGAAGTTACAAGTTCTTTAAAACAGAAAGCATTTGCATTCTCTATCCATAGCCTCCAGACAGGAGTCCTCTTTCAACCTTAGATCTTAGAAGCAGCAGTGATGCACATAAACAAGTAATAAACTGAATAATTTTCACTATAATTGGTTTTCTTCTTAACTTCTAGCAAAGTTCTTCATTGCAGCATCAGCTACTATGTGCTGAACAGCACTGTTCCTCCTGTAAATCCAAATGGTAACTACTGGATTTATTTGCAAATTAAGTTCAGTTATTTTTTTCCTCTTCCCAGCATTGCACAGGTAAGAACCAGGAGGATTAAGAAGCCTTCCAGTGCTGAATGCTTCAGTTGCAGAAAAATTTTTTTTGCAATGTGCTGCTTAATTCAACTTAAAACCCATCAGCAGGGTCTTCCGACTTCTGCATGTGAGCGCAGAATTCAAGCCTTCATTTTCTGTTTATTCTGCACAGAAATAACCAAAAATTGAATGTGTCACTAACTTAAGTACAGTTTCTTCAACAATTGAACTTATTTGATGGCTTGAAATCCTAGTCAGTCTTACAAAATCAGTTCTAAATAGCCTTTCATTTAAAAATACAGGTTAGGTGATTAAAGTATTAATCGATGAAAGCTGGAAGAAAAATCACAATTAATACTTTCAAAGCCATTCGAAGGAGATCAGATGATACCTGACAAAAGAAACATAAAGGCAAGCAGAAGTTTGATGTAATTTCACACATCTGATATTGGGCAATGATAAAACATCATTGGAATTACAGCAAGATGTAAAGAGAAGAGCAAATAAATAGAAAAAACAAATATGATTACATATAAATGAGTCAGAGATAATAACAAAATAAAATGAGCCTTTTGTTTTCAAGTGATTTTTCAGACTATGAAATTGTTGTTTTCATTTTCATTTCACTGAATTTATTCCATTATTTCTGCAACCATGAAGTCTCCTCCTCTGACCCTTTTTGAGAGACTTCACTAACTTACAGTGGCTGCTGCTGAGGAAACTCACTGGACAGGATGGGATCAGTGACTTTAAAGCTTTTTTAATTCTATATGCCTAAGACAAAACGTGATTTTTTCTATAGGAGGAAGTTTTATATTACTGTGGCATAATGTAAACACACAGTTTTCAAATGTAAAGTACAATACAGATCTCAAACTGCCATTATGGCAAAGAAAAAACATCAGCAGGTGACCTCACTCCTGTAATATGCTTTTGTTATGACTGGTATGATATTCAGACAGTAACTAATGATGTGTTTATTTAAATCACACAGATCTGCTGATACTTATAATTTAAGTCAAATATCTTTCAAATGTAGTTTACTGCTTTCTTATTATCTCTGAACCAAGAGCTGAGTGCTGAAATATGTGATGCATGGTTTGTTCAAACAACTTCACCACAACACCCACAGTAAGTGGATATGTACCACTTGTATATCACACATCATGAACTATGTGTGCAGGGCTATTTTAACTCTGACAGTGATCTGGCTGCTGTCAGATGACACTCATTTTTTAAGTTCTGCTTCCAAAACTCTTGGGTAGGGTTCAATGATGGATGTTAGGAAAAGCACTAGTTTGATATGCTGAATCATTACTCATAGATTAGTTTCACTGCCTTAAGCAGAACCTAAACTTTAGCATTTTTGTCTGTTTGCAAACAACCACCATAATACATAATTATTTTTACAATTAAAAAAAAAAAAAGGATATCTTTTTCCCTGATTTGTTACATTTTTTTCCTCTCTCTTTCCTTTTCATTTTTAATGGTTTTATTTTATTTCATTCACTTTAAATTCCATGAAATATATAGCTACCATATCAGTCTTCATCTAAAGAAAATTACCATACACGAATATGAAGCGCAGTATATTTCTCTTTCTCTCTAAAGGGCAAATCACTTTTCACCTTGTTGAGGTTAATTCCTCCTCCTACTGGCCCCAAGGGTATAAAACATACACTTTCAAAGAACAAAAACATTTTTCTTTCAGATTTTTAAACATAGCTGATTAAAAAAAAGAAGAAGAAGAAGGAAACCACTCTTCCAAGAAAGAGACCAGCTCAGCTCTGCTTCTCTAGATTGTAATATTGAGCTGGGGTCCATCATCCCTGGCAAGAGGAATGAAATGCCATTTGCCTGATTACCGTCAATGTTTCAAACACACGTCAGCCCACAGCTTACGTCATTCCCTTTGGGCATCTTTAGAAATAAAGCTTTTCTTTCAGCTGAGCTACATTTTTTTTTAGTAGCTCCATAATTCTGAACCTAGTAAGAGTCAGATGTACAGTCTCTTAGGTGTCATTTGCATTTGTCTAAGCAGATGCATGAAGCTTTGTCCCACTCTGGATTCTCAGAAAGATTTAACAAAGATGAGAGGGTCTAAGTTTCTTTCTCTGAAAGAGGAAACAGCCATAGTAGCAACTGTTGTCACCACACATATCAAAAAACATTTATAAATGGAGAGGATGTGTTGCAAAACTGTCCAGCTACTTAATTTTCAGTTAATCTTCTCTCTCCTTCAATTTTAAAGCCACTGTACAATGTCAAGGACATGCAAAACATCCATTTATTCAGTTGAAGACCATCAAGATCATCATGACCTCTGAAGAAAGAAAAAAGAAGACTTCTCCAACAATATATGAGCAAACATTCTCATGCCTGCTATACTCAGCTGATAGCTCTTCATCAGAATCCCTGTTTATATGCAAAAAGAGGCAGCAGATTACACTTATGTAGTTTATGACTATAGCATCTTGGACCGTGTGCAGATTCACAAAGGAGCAAAGGATTCAATAGGAAATCCTGAAGGAAGACTTTGAAATTAGCATCACACAAACACATTGCTTTTAGAAAACAGAAAAAAAAAACTTGAACATGCACAAAGTTTTTCAAAGCTCAGACACTTCAGCATAAAGAAATCAGTTCCTAGTAAAAGTTAATGTATATTTATCATAAAGATGAAAGGCTATGATTTGTTCTTGGAGCAAAGCCACAGAAAAGTTTAAAGTTGGAATGCCCATGCTATCACAGGGAAAAAATTTCCCAGGAAAGGTCAATAAACACAAACACAAGGAGCAACCTTTAATGCAACGCTTTGATGGCCTGATTCACAATGCCCAGCAGTTGATCAAGTTTGAAACAAACAATACAAAAGTATTAAATTCTCATAATATTTCATAACAATTCCAAATGAAGCAGAAACCCCTGACCATGATATGCTTCAGGTGCAGTGTTCCAATTTCAGCCACAAACTTCTGGTTACTCAGCTTCATCTGTCACAAGCCAACTGCCAGCTAACAGAAAGATTGCTGAAGTCAGTTCAGAAACACCTCAGTTCGTTCAGCAAAACCCAAACATCAGCTATTTTCTGAAGCGTGAAGCTGACGATTTTAGTGGCACTGGCAGGACAAGTGTCACACTAAAACACACCTCCTAAAACCCGCAAGTAATTGCAGCTCAACTAAGCTATGAGTTATAGGTGTTGTTTAAGCAAAGAGATGAGAAAGAATTTAAAGTGTTGTTTTATTGTCCAGATCTGTGTGCTGTTCTTTTTCTTATTTTGATAGAGGAACATCTCAGTGGGGACTTTGAACTACCATGCCCAAACTACCATAGACCAGAGGGAGTGGCATGAAACTGCCGCAGAGGAGGTTCAGGGTGGATACTGGGAGAAGATTCTTCATGAAATGGTGGTAGGGTTCTGGAACAGATCCCCAGGGCAGTGGTCACAGCAGAAAATTTGCTGGAGTTCAAGCATCTGGACAATGCTCTCAGACATATGGTCTGATTTTGGGTTGTCCTATGTGGAGCCAAGACTTGGACTTGCTGATTCTTTTGGTCCCCTTCCAGCACAGGGGATTCTATGATTCTATGCCAGTTATGTATGCTTTTGTTTTTCTTCTTGCCATGGGCTTCCTTTCAGACATGAGCAATTTGCCAGAATACGACCAGTAACCTCACACTGGAGCTCCAAATATGACAAAATTAAAAGATAATTGATCCTTCCATTCACTTCAATTTAGGTAGAGAAAGGAAAGATGGCTGGACTGAGCCTTCTGGCACAGCCACCACAAAAACCAAAGTACCTGGCCCTAGCTAACAGCTTAAAAGGAAAGTCATTTATAGTTAGTAGCCAAACTCCAAAATTCAGATGGTAGGAGTCTTGGTTGCAACGCTAAAATGACCAATTTAATGCCCTACACTGATAATATATAGACACGAGGGAGCTGACAGAGTGACAAGCAACATGATTTGTTCTTGCCTTTTGCTTTTCAGAAATGGACCCAAAATTGCTCTGTACCAAAGAGTTACACCAGGATAGTGCAGAACTGGATATCCTGCAATTACACGGTCACACACTGCTTTTTATGCTGGGACATCTGTCTCATTCATTGCCCTAGAGGGACATACACGTGGGCAAAATCAAGACAGCATGAGCAACTGTAAATCTGTCAATTCCTTAACAGTAAGGGGCTTCATTTTTCATCTTAAATAACTTCCTTTTTACATCACACACATATCTTGTTATGCACAAAAACGTTTGGGCAGATTGCTGAAGGAGACAGCTATGCAATACAATCCAATACGTATTAAATGTCTGGCATAAGTACATCAGTAAAGCTTGTGTCTGTTTCCAAGCACTACTACAAGTCAAGCTTGCATGCTTCTAGACTAGAACAAAAATAAAAAATAATAATCAAGAGCAGGAAGAGCTGGCCCATGCCTGTAATAGCTCACCCCTGTAGACAGCAAAGTCTGAAGGCACACAGCAGTGAACCAGCACAAACAGTCACAGCACTAGCATCAGCTAGACAGTTTGCAGTGCTCATGGTTACAGAGAAATTCCCCAAACCACAAAAACGTAAGAAACAACACAGTACCTCCCACAAACACGGATCTTGACTCTTTTGTCTTAAAATTTGTTTTAGCTATTTTCACTGGGTGTTTTTTTCTCATGGTTCTTCAAAGAAAAAATTGGTATGATGGTTCCAGTTCAGACAAGATGAAGGAATATGTCTGCAAATTTGAGTATTCATCCTATTTAACCACAGGGGAAAATCAGAAGCACTGACTTGTATAGAAGTGGAAGCACTTAATAGTTCCATAGAGGTACTGCAAGGTACAGTGACAGGCCATAGAGAAAGACACTACAGCAGCAAGTCCTCAAGGTGGGTCAATAAAAGCCACTCCAATGAAGAGCCAGATGCAAATGATCATTAGCATTCATGAACAGAGGATCTCATTTAAGCAACTTGACAGACCTCACAGCATCAAGATCCTGGAGTATGAACAGAACACTTCTTGCTCCCAGCTCATAACAGAGGTCTTTCAGAGCAGGAGCTATGGATAGGCTAAGGGTTCCAGCCAGACAGAAGAAATAGCTAAGCTAGACACAGCAAATTGCCTCAGACACTAATTGTAGCTCACTGTATTTGACAAACAGGCCTTGAATTGATGCAGGAATTAGAAGGCAGGAACTAAAACCAATCCTTTACAAGAAATAAAAAGAGCATATGCAAATGTCAAAGGGTATACTTGTCAAACATGACAACTGGAGCATAGCATCTCCTGACTTCAGAGTACAGAACTTTGAACAAATACACTTAAGAACTGATGCTAGATACAGAATAAAATTCAATTAACATCAGCTTTCACTGTCTCATCTTTCAGCAGATGTATCAAATAAAATCATTCTGACATTCAGGACATGTAAGGCTCCTTACACAATTGCCATTAAAATAAACCATCAAATCTGTTCAAGTTCAGAAATGTCACTTCTTTTTCTCCAGTTATAATAGTTCTCTTAAGAGACATTCAGGTTTAAGATCCAGGGAAGATACGTCTCCTGATATAATGTTAAATTCATCATATCATATATTCCTAGGGCCAAATTGGTAGCCAGTTCCTCCAGGCAATAAAAATCACATACACTGCCTTCCCTCCAACTGCAGCTCAGCTGTTGTGCTTTACAGAAGCAGATGATCTATTCTGAAATTTGATGAAAATGATTAATTTTTAAGCTTAGGACACTTGGGAGATCTCCTAACTCAAGATAGTGCTGTCAACGCTTTAAGGAGGCTTTCATTATAACATCCCATTCCCTTTTCCCCTTCTCAGAGCCTTGCTCAGTAAGTCTCATTAGTCAAGCCACCTCTCCTAAAAAATCCAGCTGCAATGATTAAACAAAAAAGTTCAAATAGGTATTTGCTCTGGCTGTTGAAGGCATGGCAATGCAACCCACAGCACTGATTTAACCATTCATGTTTTCACAGGTGAAGATGAGTGCTGTTATTCATAACACTGCTGAATAGTGTACACAGCAAATTCAGCCACGCAAAAAAAAAAAAAACAAAAAAAACCCAAACAATGTATTTTCCAATCAAAAGAAGCAAAGACTTTATGAACAAATAGGTGTTTATGAGCAATAAAAATCAGCATTGATTATAGGGGGCTATATATTGGTATTCTCACAGAAAGACAGTAAAATTGCAACCACTTATGCCTACAGCTGTGTCTCAACATGAAAAGGAGATTGTTTTAAAATCAGTTATGATAGCTCGGGTAAAAAGCCTTTCTGTTTACACCAAGCATGCCCTTTTAAATAGACTGACATTTCTGAAGTCCCATCTGTGTACAGTGGAAATGAAGGCATGCATGCAAACAGTTTTCACTTCCCTATGTGTTCCAGTTTATACTCCAGATATTCTAATTTCCAACAGAGGGTAGCATTACACTATTGCAAGAGCATTCCACCTTTAAGACACATTCAATTTCCCCACATCTGCTGGCCTGAGCTTCCTTGTAAAACAGATCCATGAAATTCCACCCTTTCTATACAAATGAAATCCACTCAGGGCAGAGACTCAGATAAAACTACTGTACCACTGAAAATAAGGCTCAGATGGCGGTAAATTAAGTATGAGTAAGAACGGAGTTCACTCTGCAGATAATTAGCAGCATGCTGTCTGCATCCCATTCTTCTCACTCTGTATGTAAAAGAAACAGAAGAGGTAAAGGGTAGGACCAGATGCAGCACCTACATGACCCCTTCCTTTTGTATTTTCAAGTTCACGAGATTAACAGTGCCACCACTGAGCACCTCGGTACCACAGAAATAGCTGTGCAGTTCGGAAGTCGTGACAAATGAGAAGTGTTTCCCTACACTTTCTTAGAAGAGCACATCCCAGAAATAACAGAATTCTGCTGCCCATACCAAGATTTTAGAAGTCAATAGAAAAATACTGTTCAACAGGGAGAGATTGAATACTAATTTAAAGGACAGTCGTTAACAGAGAGACATGCACACACAAAGAGAGATATGCACACACAAAAGGATTCAGATGTTTGATTAGGAAAAGGGTGATTTATGTAAATTTACACCTGAAGAGACATGTAAGAAAAAAGTTCAGATAATTTATTGACACAGAACTATTTCTTCTCTGATGAGGAAATGGGATGAACCTAAATTAATTCGTGTGAGAAACATCTAACATATTTCACTGAAAAATAGTTCTTCTGCAACTGTACTGAAAAGTATTCTACATTAGCACAGCTACGCTGGTTAAACAGTTTTCAATTAGCAGAAAATTGATTCCACTTCTTATCAAAATTAAAGAAAGTTTTCCTTTTACACAAGTTTTCTCCTTGCAACAGGACGTTAAAACTAAGCCACCCACCTTGGAAAAAATTGGAAATTTTTGCAAATAAATAAAGGCAACTTGTGGATTCAACTACACCATCATAGTTGAAGTGACGAACAACGGATGAAATACAGAATATTCCAAAAGCTAGCAAAGGAAAATCTCAAACATTAATAACAAATTAAAAATCTAAAAATCAAATCTACAGATTCTCAAGGAGAAAGAGTGAGAGAAGTTTACATTAAGCTGTTATTACCATTTTGAAATATTTACCTAGCGACTGCTCTAAGAACACTCTGTTGCTACTACTTCCCTCAAAGAGTTCTGTTCAACACTGAGAGCTTAGCTTGTACTTGCTCTAAAAATACACTGGGGCCTGTTCTGCAGTCAAGGAACTATGCCAAGTTGCATTACATTAGCTATTTGATTCCCTCCTTCCAGCCCATTCCACATAAAGGCAGAAAGAAAAGAATCCTTGTGCATCCTGCTCCACACAGGGAGAACTAGAGTGGGCTTAATTATGGACCTATGAAGAACAAAGATCAAAGCCTTGAAATACCATCTTTGCATTCATTTTCCTTCTGTTTCAATTGCAATCCCATATTTACAGCTAAGATTAGTCAACTTTTCCCTGAAAAACAATTAACAAGATAAACAGTGATCATTATTAGAAAGAAATGGAGGGCACTAAAAAGATAAACAAGGGAAAGAAAACTCAGAATAGTAAGATTAAGACAAGCTCAGCCATCACTGAAATTATGGTTTGTCAAAGGTAATGAAACTATAATTAAGCATCACATCTTCAAAGCATACAGATACTTAACTATGCATGGAAGCTGCTCGCAAACCTTTCCCACATCGGAAAGCACTGCTATAAATTATTAGGTATAATTATTTCTGTAGCTTTCCAAAGCTTTCTATAGCAGTTATCTCCATAGCACGTGTGTTCTGCTTGACTTTGAGTCTCAAGGAATGAGTTGAATTTGCAAACTTCATCCAGTAGTTTTGCTAGTTCTACAGAGGACTCAGGCATTCAGTTGCAAGCCTTGATACAGCCCACTTAACATTTCTCTGTCCTTGCAATAAGCCAGGTCTGGAAACGGCTTATAGTTCCTTAATATTTTCCAGTGTTGAATTTCTTGTACATTCAAAATTGCTTCCAATCAACATTGAATTAGCAGAGGATTCCAAAGAATCCAAACTGCTGCAAAGGATGTGGTAGGGGAGAGGGAACACAGCCAGAGCTCATGTCCCACTGATTCCCAGCTGTTGAAACAGTCATTTCAATTGACTGACAGCTGGCTGCTGCAGTTTGTACTGTGAATAGTCCGATATCCTCATGTGACAAGGCTTAGGAGCACATAGTCAATTTCAAAGCCCCTTTTACTTCTAACCTTTGGACTTGTGTGGGATTGTGATGCTGCAGCAAAGAGTTGCTCACAACTGGCTTCTTTCATCTATCCTGTTTTACAAAAGGGAAAGTGGAAATACATAAAAGCTAAACCAAAGGGAAGCTTACATGCAGAGCAAAAGACGATCTTTGGTACAGCCCAGAATCTGTACATAACACTGGTATTCACTCACCCCATCCTGGCTATCATTTATCACAGAGATCACATTAATAGTCACTTGTTTGGATGTTAACATCCCCACACACCCTACAAAGCCTCAGTCTAAATTTGCAGACCAAAAAAAAAAACCAGTGTGCACTGTTACAGACATTGATGCAGCAAATATTGTTGGAGTTGAAGCACAGAGGATGAGAAAGGAATGGTAGCTCCACATAACTTTTTCCCCACTCTTATGTCCATGAATTGGATTACTCCCTGAAGCAAGTCAGAGTTTTTCCAAGGGATCCTTCAACAGTCAGAATGCTATTACAACAGCAAGGATAGCCAGAATCCAGGAAGTCCCCCTTCCCACAATATCATCGAGGAAGGGTAGTGAAAATGTTGCATGAAACTAGTAAAAAAACTAGTAAAAATTGGGGGGAAAAGCTATTTTTTACACTGTAAAAAAGATTGGCTCAACTGCTCAGATGCAATAATTTTAACATTTTTTGTGCCATCTTGATTCTGACCCAGAATTCCTACACTTAGGTCTGAGTTTAACGAGCATCACAGAAATTCAACAGCATCTACTTGTTAAGATGGGGTCAACTGACAAGCTGAAATACTCAACTGCAGCTCTTCAGAGAGCTTGAGCTGCTACAGAAGTTCCCTGTGGCTATCTGCTCTTACACCTCACACAATGAAGAAGATTTGGAGTTTCAACTATTCTCTATACAGGTAAAACTGCCTTTCACCTCAAATAACAACAAATAAAATGATTTTATTTATTTAAAGAAACAAACAAAACAAGCACCCTTAGATTTGATGCAACAAGTCTCTCCATAGTAATTTAAGGGCACAATACATGTGTTTGCAGATATTGAGAAGGCAAATTTCCTCAGAACACAGAAATTCTCTTTTTGATAAGCATGATGTCAGCTTTTATGTGTTTTTTTTTTTTTCCTCCCTCAAGCTTTGCTTGAATTTCAGTGCTGCCCCCTGGACATTTCTTACTGCTAAAAAATAGTTCAATTCCCTGATTAATCCCATGTTTATAAAGAACTAGTTTTCAACTGCCGTATCTTCAGACTCTAAATCCACTGTGTGCAAAGGTTCCTTCATTAATAACTTCTTTTCGGTTCTGTTGTTCTTGAAAGACATCAAAAAGACAGAAAAATTTTCTGCGATCTAGCATATCCATAGCATCAGCACTTTTCTGTCTTGACTTCACTGGGAGATGGCTATTTGAAATTATAAAAGCTAGTGATAGGTTTCCCAGCAGTTTAAAAAAAAAATTATATAGAAACTGCTCCATCTTAGCAGATTGATTTCTTCTTTAGTGACTCTTATTAATGAGTTCCTTACCTGTTCACAGTTCAAATAAAAGGCAAATGGCTTTCTAGCTCTCTCCCTGCTGCCTGGGAAACATCAAATTTAATAACATATTTAGTACTTGAATGGAATTCTCCACATTCAAATCACTGCAGACAAACTGATCAATCCTGACAATAGACTTGGAAAGTAAATACTATTCTAGTAGGTATTATGGAGATGCACTGACCAAAGTTGGTTGGACCCATAGTATTAAGACCATAACCCAAAATTACTAGACCAGTCTAAACCTCCAAATTCTTATCTCCCTCGCTTGTGTTGGGATTCAACTTCAGTTAAAAGTGAGAGACTGCCCAAAATGCTGTCATCTGCATTTCATCATCACAAGCTCTTACCAGGAGTCTGCCTTAAACAAAGCAATACATAAATTGCAGGACAAATTCAATAGTCTATCTTGGAAACTTTGTCAAACATGCGTTGGTTTTCTTTCCATATCAGAATGGCTTACCCATACCGACAAGCCCTTCTGCTTAGTGGAAGTATTCGTTCTGTTCTGAATATATAAATATGCTTCAACAATTCATTCTTCAAATGCATTTCAGTGAGATTTTTTTGTGGAACAGTTAATAGAGAATCTTATCTTCAGTAGGTTTGTTGACACAACTGCTATCTTGCTAATCAGTTTGAAAAACCACGCTGGCTACCCATATGCTGTTATTTACTAAGACAATATTGGAAACTTTACTAAGACAACATTGGAAAACATTGCTTGATCTTTATCACTAGGTGTAAGGTTAAATTTAGAAACATATTAGAAACAATAAGAATTCATCAATAACACAATTTCTTCATATGACTGATACCTTATCACAGAGTCACAGAATTGTAGGGCCTGAAAGGGACCTCTAGAGATCATCCTGTTCAACCCCATATGGATCCAATCAGACTACAAATCCATATGGGATGTTATCAAACTGCCTGATGGTATTTCCATAAATATCTTGAAGTATTAAGCGTAGCAGGCACCTTGCGTTACCAGAACTAGTTCTTCTCACATGCAATGCCATAGATTGTGGAAAAAATAAAGTTTGTGTCATTTAGTTGGAACACATTTCATCCTTTTAAATTCATACACTTCCAGTTTTAAGTGGCTCTGTGAAAAAGGGTTGGTAGGAAAGGTCCTACACCTACTGAGCATCTATTTTTCACTCTTTCCATCTACTCACAGTAAGCTGCTGTCAAACCTCCAGATATCCCACCCGAATGATTGCTATCCTGCTGACATTCACCAATTCTTTCCCTGCACTGTGCAATTTCTGTGGTATCAGTAGATTTTATTCAAAGCAGAGTATTTTCTGCATAGACTTCTTCAATCTGTGATCTTAAAAATAAAATATTAATAAATGTTACCATCATACTGCAGAAATAATTGCCAAGTGATTTTTACTTTTTTGTTTGTTTGTTTGTTTTTAAGTGACTTTGTTTACCATATTACAGAAGGAAATAAACTATTTGGGAGTCAAATCTCAGAGTCAGTCTGTGTTGGTGCTGTAGTTATATTTGCTTCCATCTGAGCTTCCACCTATTCCTAATCTTTTTGTGCCTGCCTCTGCAGGTAAATTCTACTTTCACTCTTTTTGAAAATGAAAACAGAAAATGTCTGCTGATATTTTATACGATTCTGTAGTTGTTGTGTTGTTGTCTTTTCCAGAAGTAAGTGGATTTCTAATTTAAAAAAATAAAAAGGGAGCGAAGAGAGAGGAAAAAACCTTTCCCTTTTCATTTTGGCCACACTGCCAGCAGTCTAATGAGTCTCTTTACAACTGGATCAAAAAACAAAACAGAACAAACACAACAACCCTACATTCCAAAGGGAGTAATTTTTCCAGCTTTCATTGTTGGAAGCCACCTCCTTCTTTCTCTCCTGAAAAGCTATTGCTCCCGACAGAGGAATAAGTAGTGGCCAGCTGTAGTAATAACAAAAGCTGTCATCCAGCTTGATTCTATTTATAGTAGGAAGTAGCTTTTCCTATTTATTCATACCAATGGATGAAAGGTCAATACTGTGGTTTATCAATGTCTTCACAGACTCTGACAGAAAAGCAATCCAGCAACGCTTCTGTTTGGTTCAAAAGAATGAGTTCTGCTGAGCTATGCTGTCTGCATTCAAAGCATGTAGGAAATATGCCATCTTGGCATTATTACCATTTCACTTACCAGTAGTTCTGTGGCAGGCACTTCCTTCCCCACTGCAGACACACGGTATGTATTTCATTTAATGTCTGATCTCAAGAAGTGCCAAGAGCAGTATTATTATTTAGATCAGAGGTAAGTGGCAAAAATAATCTGCACAAATGTTGTAGGATGGGCATGTCTTCTATTTCACTGCAATAATTCAAATCCAAAGTCACTACCATTAGGTGACCTCCTTAGACAAACAGTTGGTCAACTGCATGAGCCCTTATCAGCAATAGCAAAGTAAAATGGAAGCTGGGTCTCTTCTTGTTTATATGGGAGTAAAGCTTATTGCCAATAAGCATTATAGCATTGTACAAAATAACAGCAAGAAAAAAAAAAATTCTCCTCTCTCTGTGAACTGCTGATAAGCGACATCTCTAAACAGTGCACAAGCGGACCCAAAAGCAGTTCAGTAAGAGGAAGGCAGTAACTTTAGGGCAGCCCTAGCTAAAACTATGAAAAGGAAAATAAGTCAGTTTCTGAGTCTGCCACTCCTCTTCCCTCTTTCATGCGCCTTTCCTCTGTCAGTTTAAACTGGAGAATATATTTTTGCTCCAAACTTTGGGTTGGATGGTGCTGGATGCATTTGTCAGCACAGACAAACAGCACCAAAAATGACTGCATTTCATTGTCAAGGACAGCAATGATCAGGGATATCTTCTATTTCAAAAAGCTGTTGTGGGGAATTCAGTGTCTTTAAAGATCTCTTCAAATCTATGCAAAGTTAAAAAAGAAAATACAACACTATCACAAAAGTTTCAAAGTTGTTTACCATAACTGTAAACGAAATTACACAAAATGTAATATGAAATTATTAGCATGTACACTTCCTTCATTAAGCAGTGACACGTGATGGCAGGTGCACTTAACTGCAGGATTAACTTTCACAGTCAGGACTTAAATAATACATGGAATTAAACCTAAAAAGAAAGCACAAAGCAAGCTTTCCAGTTCATGCCAAAAGCTAAGAGCACCCAGAATCAGCAGTCGCCAGAACATGAGAGAGCCTCACAAACACATTGTTGCTGAGGTCAGTAATGCCAGCTCTCCTGACTTCCAGATTCTTATGAGGTGTGAACTGTTCCATTTATAGTTTTGACGGCGTTAGTTGCCTAACTGCCCAGAGCTCTGTGCTTAAAACAGAAGTACAAGCAGGAACAGAAACATAAAAGATTATAAATGCATCTTTCTTGGCCGAAGATTTACACAGCATGGAGCTTTTTTGTGAAGCTGACAGGGGGCATAAAATGTTACAGCATCACACATCAATATAGATGTATATTAAAAAAAAAAAAAAAAAAAAGAAAACCTTCGAAAATAAATATGAATGGTGTGTGATTATTAGTAATCAGGTTCCTCCACTTTAAGAGAAAGCAGGAAACACACTGCAAGATCAGCATAAGATGTTCAAACCTCGTGGAGAAAGAAGTAATGCCTGCAAGAGGAAAAGCAAAGCTATGTTTAAGTGGTATATAGCAACAGTGTGGTTGCTTAAGTATCTACTTTAATACTACTAGCTGATTAAAAGCCAAAAAAAAAAAAAAAAAGACCATTCTCAGTTACACGAATGTAACAAAGTAGCCTGCAGCTGCTGCATCTCACAGAACCGAAGTTTACGCTTCACTGCTCTCAAAAGCAGCAGCATCTACAACGAAGAGAGAAAATCCAAGTTCGAGTCTTCTGCAAGATTAGAAGGCTGACGTGGCATTCCCTACCCAGTCACAGGCAGCTCACAGACTTGGTTAGATCAGTCCAGGCAAGAATGGAAAGCAGATCTAGCCTTCTCTGTGCATCATCTCCCCGGTCTACGTTGCACAACAGAAACAGAGATTTTCATAGCTCTGGGTCTACTCACAGACTGCACTCAGCAAAGGTTGCATTTTATTAAAAAGCCCTGCAGGGACCTAGAGTGCTGCCTAAGTGCCTGCTCAAGGATCACAGTACATACGTGCACATGCAAAGTGCAATGCAAAATAAAGCAGTTTCTACAGAACAGACTAAATGAGTTATATTTCCTATCAGCTAATCAAAGCAGCACCCCATGTAAGTAGCAATCCACATCCCCCCAGCACAGGTGTCAGATCTCCCTGTGCTGCATAGGGAGATCTTAGCCATTCAGAGCTGTAGATTCTGCTACCTACGAAAGTCCCTAAGTTCTTCTACACATGGTGACCACAGCATTCCTGTGTTTCGGCTTTCTGCAGACACGCTGGGTGCTACAAAGTTTGAGGCGCAGTGGAAACATACAAACATCACAGAGGATTTTGGTAGATCTGCTCCTGATCTAAGACAACTGTCTCCAAGGAGAGTTTGGCATTTTCAAATGATCAACTAAAATATTCAGGTGGCTGAATACCAGTGCAGGTTTGATAATAAGAGATACATACAAATTGATGCTTTCCTTTTTCCTCTATCATGACAGATTAACTACTGAAACTGTAAATAAGTCTGTACATAAGAACTCCAACTAATGTAAATATGAGTTTACAGTAAGACAGAAATACATAAAAGTGATTTCTACTGAAAGGCACATTTTGAGCTGTCAACAGCAATTTAAACACAACACTGAGCAGTAAGAAGAGACAGCCATAATCATCCCATATTAATTCAAATTGCAAGAAGGTGAAGGTCAGGGGACAAAAAGAAAAAAGAAAAGCAGTATTTGTCAGATGGAAAAGGACAAAACCAGTTGGAAAAGGATTTTATTTTTCAGACTTCTAAGAAAATTTACAAACAGTGGTAGTGTAAAAAAAAAAAAAAAAAAAAATAGACACCCTATAAAAAGTGTTGACAGTTTCTCAAACTACAGCATCAAATGAAGTTACAGAGCAACAAACAGTACAGTATAATGCTATTCCTCAAATTAATAGCAACTAAGTAGCTGAAAATTGAATAAGTCTAATAATAAATCTTGGTAGCTTACTTAGAAATCCCACAGCAATCCAACAGTCTGAGCTTAAAATATTCTTAAAATACGCACAGATTTCATCTGGGCATTAATCTATAGCACTGAAATCACCTAGGCAAAAATTGCATAGCAGAAGGCACGTCTTGCAAAGGTTATAAAGAGGGACATCACGTGCACACTACAGTCATATACAGCAGAAAGCAAAACACCCTGTATATTTGCTTATTAATCCCCAACGCATATTATGATATACAGTATAGAAATAAAAAAGCAAAATTTAGTAGTTTCATTCATGCTTGTGCTATTCTTCATCCACAGTGAAAGAGAAAGGCTTCCTTCTCCTTTTGTGTTTGAATCCCTCTGTGTTCATCATCAACTTTGCCACTAGCAGAGCAGGTGCTTCCTAATCTAGACAACCCCCATCACCAATGCTACCATCACTTCCACATATGTGTGTTATCACCCTGCATCCTGCCTCCAGCTCTTCGCATAGCTTCTCTCAGCTCCAAAACAAAGATGACGTGCCCAAACCTAACCTTGATTTGCTATAGATTGCATCCAAGGTAGCAAACAAAGGCATACCTGTTTTACTCATGCTGCAGGCTTCTGCTATTCACTCACTTTAAATAGTAGGCATGTAAAAAAACATCACCACAATTTAATTAACAGCTTAATTTGAAATCGCAAAGGCACTCCAAACACTGGCCCAGTAAAGCCTTCTGAACATGAATTCCAGTCAGTGTGAAACCTGGTGTCTCATTAATTCATAAATGAACTCCCCTTGGCCCTAACCATATCTCAAATTAATTCTGATCAAAGCATGAGAAACAATTATTATTTTTAGTTAGATCACGTAGATTTGTGCTTTCACTGTATTCAGCATGAGAAAAGCCAGACAAAGCATCCATTAAATACTGATAAAAGAACTTATTTTGACAGTTTAAGACAATATACCTAAAAGTTACTTTTTCTTTCCAAAGTGAAAGCGAGTCCAATCATTCCTTTTAGTGAAAGTTCTTTCCCAAATACTTCCAGTGAAGTAGAAGAAAGGGAAAAGAAAGAAAAAACAAACAAGCATGCACATAATGTGAAAACACCATTAAAAAAATAGAGTCGGTAAGAATGTTCTATCAGTGTCTCTCTGTCACTAAATTTGCTTAAATAGCGACTATTCCTGACAGTCTTACTAATTAATGTTAACAGGTAATTAGAATCAATGTGAAACCTGTTGGCTCTTCAAAAAAAAAAAAAAAAAAAAAAAAGATATTTTTATATGTATACACACAAATATATATAAAAATAAAAAGATCTGGCTGTGTATGTCATGGAAGTGAACAGGCAGTTAAAAGAGGAGCAGCATAATTTTGCCTTTAAATGTTCTGATTAATAGAATCCTTACTTTCAGTTGCCTGTTTGCCACAGACTTCCAGGGTAAGTTTCAATAAATGCATATCTGAAGTGACAACTGAGATCACCCAGAAACATTTAGACCATGTGAGCTAACTCCATGCCAGCTAATTCTCCCCTGCTACAACAAAGCCATCTTGGGGCTTGCTCTTCTCAGAGTAGAGACCTTCTAGGAATCAGTTTCACGCATTCTTTTCCACTTCTTTTTGACTGAGACAGCAGACACAAAAAGCCAGCAGCAGAAACTGTTTTCCTCAGCTCAAAAACAGCAGAAGCTGGAGGCTAAACCTCAGCCCTTGCATCCAGTCAAGCTTTCAAAATGAAACTGGGGGGCTTGCAAAGATGGCCTTGGAAGAACACTGTTCCTAACAATGAACGTAGACACAACCTTATCCTGCTACTCAAGCATTTTCTTGCCTCCCAAGTGACACAAATACAGGGCAGTGTCCAAGGTCCTCTCACACTGCTGAGACAGATGCTACACAAGCACCTCAGGCACAAAGGATTTTCTTGTTTTCAGACATGAACACAGCCAATGATGCAAACGCATAACACACCACAAGAAGAAAACTGCCCCTCAAGTCTTTTTATTTCTTTTATAACTTGCTATACACTCAAGTCCTTTTCATAGCAGTATTTATGTAATCCCACCTGCTGAATTAAAAAAAAAAAAAATACACAATTGAGCCATAGTATTTAATCCTTCATACAAAAATCTTTGCTGAATCCCCACTTCACACATTCCTAATTTGAGCACACACTCTGACCTTACCATCATTTCAGCAGCTCTGACAGTTTTACCTTCATCTTATTACCAAAACTAAAGTATTCTCCAGAATAGATAAAAACAAATATTTTCTCCATGCCTTGCAGAAAACTTGCTGCAATAAAAAGCCAAGAATTTAACAGGGTTCAGAAAGAACTCTAGAGGGAATAAAGACATAGTTACAGATATTGTCAAATGTGTTTAGAAAAGCGTATGAACCTCCATGTCTTCTGTGACTGGTGATCAAGGATAACTTTCCCTGTAAATGCACTGCCCAGTAGTAGATCAGTAATGGATTTTTGAATAGATCCCCTAAAGCATCTCTCAGTGGTCAGTTATAAATACAATAAGGTGATTTGTCTTGGACTGATATGCTAACCAGACTATCTTCTTTTTCCCTAGTAAGAAGCTTCACTAATCTGCCTTCTTATTGTGAGCAACATATGCTCACAAATTACAACAATGAAGAAAAACATGAAGAAAAAAAAAAAAAAAAAAATGCTACAGCCGTTCCAAAGAGGAGCAAATAGTACATAGCCTCAACCTTCTGTCTTTTGAAATGCCAGCAGCAAGACAGGTCAGTGTTCTCCATACCAAGTCATTATCATTATGGGACAAATTCAGCCCTCTCATGTGCCTTTGTAATTTCTCTCTCTGTCACTGCAAGCTACTCACATACACTCAAAGAAAAAAAATTGGTCAATTTAAAAGCAACGATTGATGGGCTATATTATTCAAGCGTTCTCTTGATCAGGCATAGATTTTGAGGAAATAATGTACGAAGCCTCTCAACTTGAACATAAACAATACAAATATAATTACCTTAATTAAAATGATAAAGGAAATAACATGACTTATAAGTTAAGCCATTTAAAATTAATCATGCTATATTAAGTAAGGCTTGTTAGGATCTGCTCAGCGTTAGGTATTTACCTTTAGTCCACCACAGATTGGACAAGCTGAAAAAAGAGCTCTTGTCATCCCAAGGTGGGGGCTACATGTGTCATAGGGGTCAGCTGAGGCTCCACTAGGTGGCGCTAACTCACTACTTTTGGAGTCTGACACCTGTCCTGGTGGTTTTGTATCTGACCACCTCGAAACAAAATCCACACACGCCTCATTACTTGAGTCTTTGGTGCTTTCTGGGAGTAAGGATGACGGTCTCCCTCTGTCCTGGCTGTGCTCTGGTGCCCTCTGTGCTTCTAAGTGTGGAAGGAGCAGTTTTGGATCATTAGCACCATGAGGCAGGGCCTGGTCCTTGGGTAGCGTGGAATCTGCACTCTTGGGTTGCACATCTTTAGCAGCTGCCTGTAACAAACTCCTGGGTATATCATAAATATGTCTGAGAGAGCTGGGAACCTGATACTCTGATCCCACACCTCTCTGAGGCTCACTGTGAGGACAAGTACATAAATTCTGATCCGAAGGAAAGTTCAATGGCAGGCTAAGCAATGATCCAAACTCATCTCCATGGCAGATGTCCAAGCTCCCAGCATAGGAAGAGAAGCTTCCAGAGTAAGAAGAGTGACTACCAGTAGCTATTCCACTGTCAGAAGAGCTCTGACGGCCTATCTCTTGCAGTTGTCTGGACCGAAGGGGCTTTGGAGGCGGTTTGGCGGTGCCACGTGCCCCTTCTGGATGGATCTTTTCTTCTCCAAGATGAATGCCCTTTGCAGCTGCCAGTCCATGACTCTCTTGCGAAGTGCTGGCTGAAGACTGTTCAGGCCAAATTGTCAATCTGCTCCCAACGCTAACATCTGAGTGGCTGGTATCTGAAGAAGAGCTTGAAAGACTTCGATCATCTCCTAAAAAAAGGAAGAAAAGAGATCAGCCCATGTTTAAAACACAACACACAGACTGGAAGCAGGGTGAGTACACACAGAAAGAGCCCTGATATTCCATCTGCTTTGTAGAGGGATCTTCTACTGGAACGCCATCATTCCTGCAATTATCCCTATCTCTGCTGGAAAAATAACGGGCAGATAATATTTTTAACACAACCCTACCACACTGTGTAATACACTGCATTCAGGACTACGTTTTTAGAGTTCATGCAGCCAGCTCTCCTCTTTTTACATGTGTTTCACTACTGTACAGTTAACTAGCTTTATTTTAAATACTTCAGTCTTATATCACAGGGAATCATCACAAGCTTTCAGAATAGCTGAGGGTGCTCTGAAAAAAAAAAAAAAAAAAAAAAAAATCCACAAACTTGTTAATGTAATCCAGAAGCATATAAAAGATTTCAAAATTTCTATTGAAATTGAATGAACCAGAAGATTGTGGTACTTTTTCTCAAGTCTTATCTGAATGACATCAAAATACATGTTAGAAACAGAAAAATAAAATCAAACTTGAGACTGTCCTGTTCTCTGCTGTCTTCTACACTGTATTTCTCCATAATATCCATACTAAAAGACAATAATACAACACAGACACAAACAAAAGTGAGAATGCTACTACATTTACATATCTATACAGAAAAAGATCTAACGTACAATCTGCAAGATTTTTTTCTTCAGGGTATTCGCAAATGACCTCCCAAACCTACAGAGACTCTTGGTATTACAATTTCTCACAAATGTTTAATTTTCCTGTGCAGAACTCAACAGAATATGAAAAGCTCACTTTGTGATTCCTCATTCAGCCACATAACTGACCACAGAGACTGAATTTAAAAAGCAAACAAAAAAAAAACTCAGGCATGCTTTTCTATCTTATTAAAACATTACATCAGTCTGGTAGCTCTATCTAAGAGAGACTTCCACAAGGGTCAGTGGCGTTTAGTCACAAACCACATTACTCAGCAGTGACTGAAGCGGCCAAGGACAAGAATACCCTAAATGAAACATGTTGACCATTATTTTATTTTATTTTTTTCCTCTAAAGCTCATCATCTTATAATTACGTATACACGGTTCATTGCTACAGCTTAGAAAATAAGGGAATACCACCTATATTTAATTAAAGAAGTTACTTACCTCCGCTGCCCTGGCGACTTGTATGAGACAGCAAGCTCAAGCGCTTCTCTAATTGCAAAGCTTCATGAGCCAATCTTTCTTCTGAATATGCCGGATTTGTAGTTGGATCTGTAAAAGGAACGTAAAATGAATAAATCAAAAAAGACATGGAAAGAATACATGAATAGAAATTTAAAAGCATTTTTATGTTAGATACTCTGTTTTTGCGTTATAAGAGAAGGAAAACATTGATTGGAAAACGTCTGGGACTTCCTTCCGTCAAATAGAGAATCCTGAAGAAATGCAACACAGTCACAATTTTAAGTGTCAGTGACTTTCAAAATTGTAACTAGAATTTGTGGAGCTTACCACAAGCCCTGAAAAGCACAGCATTAGAGGCAATAGCTACTGGAATAATTAACAGGTCTAAAAGAGTTTAAAGCTAATAAATGACCTGTAAAATGTGTCCTGACTTCACTGAACTCACTAGGAATTTCATCAAGACTACAATTGTTTCATCCTACAAATATAAAAATCATAATAAAGTTACAGTTATAATAAATAAACTATTTTATACCCTTATAACTGATCCAGATCAGCTATTTAGAAAGATACTGTTTTCAAGTTTGATGTTTAGAAGGCTATTAAGTCCAGAAGTCAGAGATGAAGCATCACAAAAGGGTCTCTGTCTGCCTATTCAATACAAGATAAAATAGAAGTACAAAACCACTACTAAAATAGAATCATGGAATTGCTAAAGTTGGAAAAGAGCTCTGAAGATCATCTACTCCAACTGTTGACCTGTCACCATGCCCACTAAACCGCATCACTCAGTGCCACATCTACCGTCTTCTTGAATGCCTTCAGGGATGGCGACCCCACTACTTCCCTGGGCAGCATGTTCAAATGCATCACAACTCTTACTGAGAAGAAATTTTCCTAATATCTGGCCTGAACCTCGCTTGAAGCAATTTAAAGCCATTACCTCTTCTCCTAACACTAAATACCTTCGGAAAAGAAGTCAACCTTCTCTCACTATAATGTCCCTTTGGGTAGTTTAGACAGGAATAAGGTCTTCCCTGAGCCTCCTCTTCTCCAGTCTAAATAACCAGAGTACCTTCAGTCATTCCTCATAAGGCCTGTGTTCCAGATCCCTCACAGCTTCATTGACCTTCTTTGGACACACTGCATGGCCTCAATGTCTCACTTGTAGGGAAGGGCTCAAAACTGAACACAGTGCTATATAGGCGATTTTCCTCATGCATTTTAGTGAGTTTGCCCTTCCAGCTAAAACTGCTTCAACTGAAGGTACTTTCTTTTCCGAAAGAAAGATCAACAGATATACAGAAGATGGAATAATTTTCATCAGAAAAACAGTATGGTCTCTTATAAACAATTTTGTTTCCAGCTGGGCACAGCAACAAAACCAGATAACAAAAGAAACCATCATCACAAGAGAAAGCTCACAGATTTCAAGTGGCACTAATAGTTGTGTCACATTCAGCAATTACAGAGGATATTGTCTGCTATCTTGCTCATTATCAGAACCATAGAAAAGGTTGGAAAAGACCTCCAGCATCATGTTCCAACCATCCACCTACCACCAATATTTCCCCACTAACCATGTCCCTTAGTACAACATCTAAACATTTCATGAACATCTCTAGGGATGGTGACCACCTCCCAAGGCAGAAGTTTTAGTAGGGTTCGTCATTATCTAGAGAAAGTAATTAATGACAGATAAAACAGATTAGTTTCCTCACAACTAAAGGTTTTGCATATCCAATCAAGTTGGTCAACTTGATCAACACAAAAAATATTTAATCCCTGAATTATTTAATAAGGAGGGAAGAATGAAAAAGGCTACACGTTGCTGTGGTTAAGTTAGTAAAACAAACTAAAACAAAAAAAAAAAAACAAAACAGTTGAGATGAAAGAAAATTTTTCCTTTTTCAGCCCAAATAATCCCATTTTTTAAAGACTTCGTTTTGATTTTGGTAGTGCAGCATACAAAGCAAGCTCACAATCAAAGGAAACAGCTTTTCCAGGCAAGCTGAAGCTCTAAAGGAATCCCTACATTAATAACTATCAGAGCACCTAGTTGCCATATTTCTCCTCTTTGACTCCATTCCCCCTTTCTGAATGGTCCAGGATAGGTGGGAGTGTATCACAGCAGTAGAAGTGACAATGCTGGATTTTCATCTGCACATAATGAAATTTTCCATCTTTAGCAATCTACAATCTGGATTAGACTAGCAGAACAAGCCAGGCATACACTCAGTCTTGCTATACCAGCATATGTTGGAAATGCTAACAGGGACAGGGCAACAATGCCTGTTCAAAAAGTGCCTATGACCTCTGTGTCTCCCAGCTCCAACAGTATTTGATATCAATGTCTGGCACCCTCTGAATCTAACTTTTAGAACAGAAAAGAGGCCTTTTCCTTCAGATTTCCATTCCTATTTCTCCTGCAATACACCCCATGTTAAGTACAGACTAGTTCAAACCTGTGTAATTGCTTACTCAAACCCAGTGCTTCCATGTGGATCTCTGCCAAAGGTAGATACCAGATTTGGCCGCCGGCACCTATGCTGCAACTCAGACAGGTCTATGCAAGGATCACCTCGTTGGCAAACTGTTATAGACTGCTGCTTGGATCTATTTTCAGATGTCCTCTGCTTCAAATACTCTACTGTAAGTAGTTAAATATTCATATGTCCAAAAAGGTTCTCTGACACTTTGAAAAGAAAGTTGGCATAACAGACCAGTAAATGAGTCAAACCAAAACGGGACACCAATCCTTGCAACAACAGAACCACCAGTAGGAACGATCCTTCCACTTTCCTCAGAAATTTGACTGTTGATGCATATAGATTTTTCACATATGCAACTGCCAGCTTTTTAATAACTATTATCCCTTTTGAAGAAGGAGAATATTATTTATTTTTTAAAAAGGTCTAGAAACTGATCCTGTAAGAACAGCCTGGGGTAAACATGAGAGAAAGTTGTAAAAGTAAATCATCAAATTCTGCATTTCAGATGTTCGACCGCTTTTAGAAACAATCAGCTCATACACAGCTACTGAAAGCAACAGGTTTCACCCAGCAATATGGAATCTCTAGGTACAACGTCTCTTCAATGGGTCTGATCATTCTTTGGTTAAATTTTTCTCCTTGATGTAGAAGTAGACAGGCTCATGAGATAGAAACTGCCACCTGAACATTGGGTTCACAGTTATGTGCTCTGACCCCTCTTTGCTCAGTCTTGTGGAAAACAGCTTGGGTTTTTCACTACACTCTAGGAGACTTCTAGAGAAGAAACTTCAAACCTACCAGGTATATGTAAACTTAAAAGCCTTAAATGTTAATAACAACTGTTCATCAGCTTTACTGCAGAATTCTTGTAAACAAGGATAACACCCATTCCCAAGAAGAAGCAGGTTCTCACAGAAGAATTTTTGGTTGTAGTCTATCCACTACTCTTGAGGAGGTTTTCCCCACGAGATCAGATCAAGGACCGAAGTCATTGGCAGTCACATTTTAGAGACCAGCCCTAACTGGAGGGCATGATCTATTACTCCTTTCATATCAGTCTATAAATAAGGTTTACAAAATGAAAGATACGAACAAGCTGTTTTCTTCTTTTGTCAACAGCTGTACCTCAAAGCCTCTAAATAACTGTGGAATAATTTGCCATGTTACTAACTCAGGAAGAGAGCAGCAATGTGATGGGTACCAAGACAGCTGTCCAAGGAAGTTCAGGCAGCTTCAGCCCACACAACGTCCTGCCGCACTTCCAAAAACTCTAAGAGCAATTTGGTACCTTTATTTCCCAAATTCAGGATGAATGCATCCTATAACATAATTTACTCCTGTGGAATCTAGGCAGTTAAATTCACTAGTCCTTCAGTTAAGAAAATGCTTTATCAACTGTATTTCTCAATGAG
Organism: Centrocercus urophasianus; assembly: GCF_019232065.1. Classification (NCBI taxonomy): domain Eukaryota; kingdom Metazoa; phylum Chordata; class Aves; order Galliformes; family Phasianidae; genus Centrocercus; species Centrocercus urophasianus. The sequence goes on along the minus strand of NW_024884475.1, from coordinate 8,554,109 downwards.
AAATAGATTCCATGCTATAAAGAAAAATCTTCAAGGCAATTACTGAAATTTTCCTGAACACTGCTTCAAGGCAAAGGAGAAGCTTTAAACCAAATTTGGCTGGACTAAAAACATCTCTGATGGAGATTTTATTTTTACATTACGTTGGTGGCTATTCAATACAGCCACATCAGCTGCTCATCGTGGGAGATTTAGAACACTTTGGTAATACACAAATAAATTGTCACCATAATTTAAAGCTCCAAGGTTCCTGGGGAAGCACCTGTTGGGAAGAACGTACCATATCAAGTTAAATCAGCAGCTACCCAAGATAATCTTGGTCATACGCATCTTTAAAATGCAATATTGTTTAATTACTTTGATAAACAAAGTTAGATAAGTTATGCTCAACACCTGTCCTTTCTTTCTTTGTAACTGTAGTCAAATTTGCAAATCAGGCCTGGACCCTCACCTTCATGCTAACATCTCCACACCTTGTAAGATGTCTGGAGGAATGCAAAGGTGTCTCAAAGTTTGAGGAGGATCCACTTGGTACAGATACTGCTGAAGGCAGCCATAGAGCTGTCTTGCAGTGGTCGAAGGTGTATCAAGCTTCGACAAAAAAAAAGAGCATCAGATAAATCCTCAGCAAGCAGCACTGCACATTCTCCAGTCAGTCACAAAGCAGCCTGAAAAAGCTTCCAGGATTAAAAAAGAACATCAAGACTATTGACATTACACTTGGAGTCTTTCCAACCTGCAAGAACTAGGCTGCCTTAGTCAAATTAACAGGGTACAGATCTCCCATGGAACAAAAGATATCACTAATAAACTGTTCAGCTTTCACTGTGTTCATGTTTGGAATTCAAAATAAATCTCGGTATTGAAAAGAAGGAATTCAACACACACCTGATAAGCAAACATTTCTCAAATAATATGCATGCAAATTTAGCATAGATTACAAACCATGCAATAAGTGATTCAGTATTCTGTCAATATCTAGACTTCTGACAATACAAGAAAACAGAATTCTATGGTTTGTTTTCTAAATATCTTCTCAAGGATGGGAGGGAAAAAATGACTAAGTGACCACAATTATTTTTCAACTAGAAGCTAGGAAAAATAAGCCATCAAAGGACCTCCTTTCACTCCTTTAGAGTCTTCATTAAAATATAACACTGCCTAAAAACAGCTAAAGATATGTGCACTACCTTTGGATTCCCACTTAACATCATGTCTTAACTTTAAGACCTGATTACACAGCCTTTAACAAACCAACTGTATTTTGGTACAGTTAAGCTAAATTAGCGGGCACCCAAAATAAATGTTCCACTGTGTAGTGGCGCTTGAAACAATTAATGCTCTTTTTCTTTGCCATTTTATTTCGTATGTACCTATAATGGAATTATTTTTATCATGATAATACTCCCTATTAATTGCATATCTGTATATTTGTGTACCATTTAACCATATTGTTAAGTCAGGTGTCTGTACGTACAAAGCCACTGGCTTCATTCATTATCCTGCTGTAAAGATTAACTAAGCAAATGCTGACTGCATAATTATATTTATTCTATGTGCATTGGAGCCCAAGAACACTGATTTTTTTCCACACCACACCAAGTCATTTTCTCCACGTTTTCCTTTCTTGGGACTACTTAGCAGTTATTCAAGTATATTTCTTGCTTAAGTTAGAAAGTTACAGTTAAAAGCAAGAAGTCAAATTCAAAAGGGCAGCCTGCAGAGAGAAGGGCTCTCCCTATGAAAGCTTTTAACCAGAATATTGCATATACAAAGCACAACTAAGGCTGTGTAGCACTCCTCACTGCCATAAATAAAATCACTTTCAGATGATATATTTTTGAAGAATCCTCAATCTGGAGATTTACACCTAGCTATCTGGGATGTATAGGTGACTTATTTAGCACATCCATTTCAAAAGATTCTCTGAATTCCAGTACTCCTGCCAGATACAGCACGCAGCTGATAGAGACTTGAGCTTCTCAAGCAATATAGCGTGCTCTGTGTAACATTACACTTGATAAGAAAAGTCAGTTTATGAATGAATCATTGGTATTGTATATGTGTATATGCCTTAGACAGGTCTGCACAAGCTTCTGAATGGGACAATAAATAAAGGAGAACACCAGAGCTGAATAGGTAGCTAAAATGCAAAAGCAAGTTTACATCTATGTGACATGGTCCTAAAAAGCTTTTTAAAAGAATGCATCATCTTACAAAAAAAATAAAATCAAATTTCTTAAAAAATTACTTTCTATACATTTTTGCTAAACAGAGATTTGGGAAAAGTTTTAAAAATGCAGAAGAACACGCATTCACTACCAAAGTTTTAAGTATCAGCAGTGTTGAGGGGGAGGGAAGGTTCATTGTGGGTTTTTTGTTTCTTTCTTTGCTTTTTGAATACTCTTCTTAACTTTATGCAAACACAGCTCGTGGTGTAAGAAGGATGAGGTGTTACTGCCTGCTCTGCTGTTTGGTTGCTTTGTTTACCTTAGTGTTGCAATTTCAGGAAAGAGGAGACAAACTGAGTCTTATGTCTACTGTGTTTACCTTAATAAACTTCTTGCACTTTAAGATGTTTCACATCTAGACCTAATCTTTTCCACCATGTTTCCTTCCCAAATTGATTATCTTCATCTTACAGCAGCGATAAAACTCTGCCACACATCTGTTAACTAACACTTAAATTCAAAACATTTCGTACCAACTCTTCCTCATCCTTCACAATTCCTGGATTCTATTCCCATTATATCCCATTGCCAATTCCCAGATAACTTTCTGCAGTTTCATTTCCACTCTCTTACCCTGCTTGACAGTCACTCCAACTCAATATTTTTTTAATCTGCTGAAGTCAAAAGGCAGCAGGGCTCACTGTGATTCTGATTTCCTTTATTAACATTACAGTACATGCAATACTTACCATGAAACAGGAAAAGGAATTTAACCCTTGCACTCCAAAAGTCTAAAGCAAAGCTGAAACTGAGGCCTGACAAAGTATCTTTTGAGGTTAGCAAGGCTTTCCAAATGTTTGGGATGGATTCAAAATACCCAGTTAGATTTCCCAGTTTCAACTAATTAAACTATCAAAAATATTAATTCAGACATGGATCTAAGTTGCACTGTACAAGTTTAAAATTGCCGTATTTTAGTACCATTAAACAAGAGAAGGCCAAAGATAGCAATATCACCAGAATGAGCCAGAGCAGCAGGGTGAAACTGGGTACAGTCGGTGGATAAATCTGTACTGATAACATGTTTAGAATGGACACTTTGCTTTGCACTTTCTGCACCCTTGGTGTCTGCAAGCTGTTCTTAAAATCAGAGCAATAAGTGCTAGACATGGCAAGTTCCTACTTTGCTCAGTCACTCTGTAGTTCCCATATTAACCTGGTAGCACTGGACGCAAACCAAAAGGGCCTTTCGTCGGGGAGATGCCGCGGACGATACAGTCAAACAGAAAGCTGATCTGCTCTCCTTCAGCACAAGAGAGGAAGAAAACACCAGCCCCTGCAAGAAAGAACATACATGTGCTTGTCACCTGGATACATTAGAAATACATTTAGTTGAAGACATTTGCTATCAAATCAAAATACAGTGCAAGTCATGAAAAGAAATCGATGAAACATACTCTACAGAGGGGAAAAAAAAAAGAGTTCAGCATATACACTGATTCAGGAAAATATACAAATTCAATAGATAACTAATAATGTATGCTAATTTTCTGCAACTCAGGCAACTAGAGCAATGGCAAAATGCAAGCCATATGCTTAACAGCTGTCTGTCTTTTATTCTCATTTACCCCTAGAATTTTGTAGACTCGATCTTAGCTATGCAAGTATCATGGTTACTGAAAGTGTCTTCATTGAAATGACCCAGGTTAATTCTGCTTTTAACAAACTTTATCAAAGAACAGCCTTTTGTATCCCCTATAGAGGTCAGGGTTTTGTTACATTGTTTGATTATATTATAAATTTTCCCACTTATTTAAACAGCCTAGACTAAGCCCTATGTGCCTATTATTAAACAGAATGTAACACGACTCCACAGGCTGTCATCAGATCTTTACCCTTAGCTCTATTCTGATATTTTGCTTTCCATTCATTAAGAATAGCCCCCAGCAAAATTAGAATGAGAATCGCTAAATAAACAAACAAGTTCTGAGCCACATGATATACAGCTATGGGGACAACACACAAAATGAAAAATGTTCCATGTAACATTTGATTTGAGAATTTTCACCCCACGTCCTACTCGCAACAGAAAAGCAGCACAGTTGGCCTTTTCAATGAACTGAAGGCATCGGGCAAAATACCTCCCATCCCAAGTTAACAGTGAGATTACTATATAGAGCTTTTAAGAAATGCTGTCAGTTCACCAGAGCCAAGTACACTACAAAACCAGATCACCACGTAAATAGAGTTTTATATGTATCTTCCCCAAGAGCCCTTAGTCTGGACATAAATTTGACTTCTTCTCATTTCTCTAGCTTATTGAGTTGAATGGCTACTTTTGTCCATTTTAATTAAAGCAGCAGCACCGATCTTGACCAGAATGCTTACACCCCTATCACATCCCATGCATACACAAGTCTTATCCAACAGGTTTTCTGCATTTCACTCAAGCAATGGATCTGCTTGACAAAGGGCTACTGGATTCAAACAAAGGGAGGATAGGGGGTGGGGTGATGTAGATCACACATCAAATTATTTTAGAAAATTAGATACAACTGGCAAGCGGTAAACTGATCATTTCAAGAGAAAGCACATTCTGCTTCATGCTCTTTTCTCACTCTCAGTTTATGCAAAACTGAAGTCCCTGCCTGCTCTGTGTAAATCTGTTCCAGACTACACTGTTTGAACCAACTCCTAATTTGCTTTGTCAAACAATCAATTTTGTTCCTTTTCAGATCTAACTGATCAACAGTATCCCACATTTTCTCACAGCAAATACACATGCAATGGCTTCAGTACCAAAAACCATCTAGGAGATTACAACAGTAATCACACAATCTGACAGGTATGAAAGTTTCAGGTACTGACTCATATACAGCCTTGTCACATTTCCCTCTCCAGGAGATGCCAGAGTCGGAGAACTGTATTAAAAGAAGTTGGGTGCAAAATTTGCATTCAGAAGGCATTTGAAATTCAGCTCTCTCTTAGCTATTTTCTCCTTCCCCCATTCAGTACAGAATGGTTTCCCTGATGTTTAAAGGCTGTGACTCTTCTGTGAATCGCACTGATGGCGAAGGACATGCCTTTCTTGAGGAAGCAGGGCAGCACAAAGCTCTGCAGGGCTCTGAACATGACCTTCTCATTCCATGAACAATAAGCAATCAAGATACGGAAACAACAGAGAACATTCATATCTCAGGCACAGTGATGGACTACAGCCTGATACTTCAGCAGAAGCCTGCGCACCTGTGTTACCATTCAGGAAAAGATACCTCCAACCTGCCTGTACCTAAGGGTTACATCTGGACCACTTGCTTTGTTACTGTTGCAAAGAAATGGCTTACTTAAATTTCTAAGAGGCTCTGCTAACCTGTGACTTCAGTGAAAACAAAGAAGTAAACATTTCCTGAAATTTGTTTCCACGCAACTTGGCTAATTAACTCAAAGAATAATTTGAGTGAAAAATTATTCCACATTTAGAAATAAAAAATAATAATAAAAAATTAAAAAAAAAACAAACAAACATGAAAGCTTTTATATAACTTGTGAAAACAGCTTATAGACGTGTGCCCACGAGTACAAACCCAACATACATGTGTTCCCATCAAATATTTCTTTGTAGATTCTGTTATTCACACAATCACCACAAACACTGGTCAGCTTTATGGGAAATGTTTTCTTTCTTGTTTTGTTAGACAGAACTAGAACGCAAAGGATGAAGGAAGTTCAGGAGTCCTTAAAAAATACAGCAGAAGAGATGAATAAGGTTCAACTGAGTTATGTTTTAAAAACATACATAAAAGCCAGCAATTGCATTTCTTTTCTGCTTTCTTGAGAAAGATGATGAATTCACAACTGGAAATTGCACATCTGAGTGCTGGAATAGATTTGGTGCACAGGCATTTGGTAGCCCAGGAGTATGTGGTATACATCACTGTAATACCATGCAGCTGTTTACTAAACTGAAGAGCATTCTCTCTCTTCATGGGGTAAGAGACTTGGTGAGAGATATTGCTTGAACTCAGTATGAAAAGTTCCCAACAATGGCAGACCAGATGGAATATATACTGTTTGTCCTCTTGAATGTACACATGCAGGTGATAAGAAGCAAAAAAAAACGGGAGTCTATGGCAACTGAAGTTTCTCAGCTCTCCCATGTATTGAGAAACACACCCCTTAAGAAAAAAAGAAAGAGTAATATAATGCAGAAAAATATAGAGGGATTCATTCCAAAATGCTTTCTAATTCTGGTCACCTGCAGCCAAAGAGAAGATTAATGCATACTGAAAACCAGGTACACAAATGAGCAACTGCTGAGTTCTTACAGGGAAGACAAGATAGATGGGCTTGTTTAGCCTAGCAAAAGAAACCGAGTGCATAAATAAAGGTTCTGTAGGTAATTGAGGAGGTAAGCATCAGGGAGAGAGAGAGAGAGAAAACATTATGCTAAAGAACAATGCCAGAATAACAACCTTGGATGTAAGAGCAAAAAGTTAGCTTGGAAACCTCATAAAAAGATTTTAAAGGATCATACATGAAAGGATCTACAGGACTCAAGACCCTATGCTAGCCTAATACATGTTTGGGTCCTTTTTAAAGGGCTAGAGTCACGGCAACATCAGCATTCAAACAGTGTTGAACTTTCAGAAATAGTTGACAGACACTCAGAAATCAGATTCTTTATTTCTGTATGGCTCACCAAAACTTCAAACACCACTTCAGTCGGTGGTATACCAAGAAAGGCAGAATATCTTCCTGAAAACTGATGCGTTTCCCTTGAAAGAAAACGCATCTCATTTTTTCATCTTTATCACTTTGACATGTATTGCTGGGGAATACTCTTGATTACAGTAGTGTGGAAAACTACAGAATACACCACCAGTTAAAAGCAGCACCCAGAAATTAGGACAAGCTCAAAGGTAAGAGGGGATCCGAGGGAAGAACTTCAGCATAACAAGTAATTCAAGTACTTCAAAGTCCCACAGCAAATCCATCAACTACAGCTTCCCATTTGTACCATTCATTTACATTTCATATCACATATTGTTTACACAACTGGCATCCTGGCCTATGAAGCAGACCATTTAGGTTTCATGCATTGAAGAAACAAGATGCAAGAAACAATTGATTGAAATTCTCAAAATATAGAAATTGCATCAAATCTAGAACAAGTCACACAGGATCTGCAACAACTTAACTAAGGAACCTAAATGGAAGGCTATTTATATAGCCCATTACTTTCTTTCTGCTGTCAACAAGCACTCCTCAGTAGGAAGCAAAGAAAGATTTGAAGTCCTGAAGGGTGAAGGAGTCTAGGAAAACATTTCCCACTCTCATAACAGCATAATGACCAGAAGAAACACACAGAGCAACACAGCTACCATGTCATCTTTTCTAGCGACGTTTCAGCGTGTCTTCTACAGCTAAGCAACTCAGAAAAAAGATTCCAGTTTCGGCTTTGTTTTTTGAATGCCTACCTAGGGACCCAGAACATCTGCACTCCCACTTCCCAGAATCAGTCAGCAGGAGCATACTTTGGCCTGTTCAGGAAACTACTTGGAAGCATCCCAAGGTATCTGGTCCTAGAGAGAAGACGGATCCAGGAGAACTGGCTCATTTTCAAGGATCACCTCCTGCAGTTTCAAGCCAAACAGAGGTGGCAGGAAAGCCTACACAGAACTCCATGGTCAAACATAAAGAGGGAGCACACAGGTAATAGAACTAGGGTGACCAAGATGATGCAGGAGAAATACAGGCACACTGTCCAAGCACACAGGAATGGGTTTAGGAAAGCCAGTCTCTAGCAGAAGTTGAATCTGGGGTGAAGAGCAACAAGGGCTTCTGCAAGCGTATCAGCAAAACAAGGAAAACTTCAGCCTGCTGCTGAACTGGGTGGTGGACCTGGTGTCAGAGGACATGCAGAAGGCTTATATACTCTAAGTCTTCTCCATTTTGGTCTTTACTGATAAGACCCAACTCCTCTGTCAGTAATTGCAGACCCTTCAAACTAGTGGGGAATGAGGAAGACTTTCCCTGGGTGGATAGGAATGGGTTGAGGTATATTTAGACAGGTGGTGAGGGATTTGGTCAATGTCATTGCAAGGCCACTCTCGATGGGCCTTATTTTCCAGAAAAGGACTGGGAAAACTAAAAAAAAAAAAAAAAAAAAAAAAAAAAAAAAAAAAAAAAAAAAAAAAGAAAAAAAAAAAAAACAAAAAAAAAAAAAAAAAAAAAAAAAAAAAAAACAAAAAAAAAAAAAAAAAAAAAAAAAAAAAAAAAAAAAAAAAACAAAAAAAAAAAAAAAAAAAAAAAAAAAAAAAAAAAAAAAAAAAAAAAAGGCAAATAGATGCTCAAGAAGGACAAGGAAACAACAGCCCAGGGGAGGTGATAGCACAAATAATCCTAGAAAGCATTTCCAAACACACTAAGGACAAGATGATTATGATTACTGGGAATAATCAGCATGGAATTCACAAAAAGGAAACAATACCTAAACAAACTGATATTCTTCTCTAATAAAATGACTAGCTTGGTGGATGAAGCAATAGACGTCTTTTGTTTTAACTCCAGGAAGGCTTTCAACATCATCTCCTATAAAATATCTACTGACAAAGTGATCAAGTGCAGACTAAACAAGTGGACAATAAAGTGGACTGAAAACAGGCTAAACTGCCAGGCCGAAAAGATTATTATCAGCAGCACAAAGTCCAGCCAACTACTACTGGTGTATGGTGGAGCAAAATTTTGGGCCAATGATGTTTAACATCCTCATTCATGTGGATTGTGGCACAGAGTACACCTTCAGCAAGTTTGCAGAAAGTAGAAAACTGGGAGTAGCAGCTGATACACCAAACTGCAGGAAGAAGTTGCTCACAGAAGTTATGGAGTATTCATCCATAGAGATGTTCAAAACCTGAGTGTGATCCTGGGCAAACTGCAGCAGCAAACGTCGCTCTGAATAGGGGGCTTGAAGTAACTTCCAGAAGTTGTTTCCCAACTCAAACATTTTGTGATACTTAGGCACTGTTAGATCTAAACTTAGTTTCTTTCCAAACTCATTCATTACTTTAATACTGCAGCATAGAAGCTTCATAATCAGTGTTATAATGCTGCAGAGCAGACTGGCAGTGTATCATCAACACTTTAATAGCACAGAACGGCTACAGCAATTTCTCTGTACTAAAACATCGATTTTTCCACAGTAAATCACAATGTTTTTATCTGTGTTATCAAACAGCTAAGGGAAAACTAACACAGTTAAAGAACCACAAATATTAATCTAAATAACTAGACAGTTTTCAAAACTCAAGGATTTCTGTGAACCGATGGTGCTTTACATGTTTGAAGCACAGAATATTCTTTCAGATCAGTTAAAAGTGAACATAAGTTTCTACTATATTAGTAATGCTTTAATATGTGTAATATATGTATTTTTCACAAATTCCAGTGAGAATAATAAGACATTCCCTAGATACTGTAATGAAAATGAAATGTACAAACAGAAGGTGATCAACATTCACATACAAGACACTGTACATATTGAATACTACCTAAAACTAGCTTGTATTATTCACTGCTCTGCTTCTAGTTAAGAAAACATACATCTTTAACAACATAAAATAAGCAGTGCTTAGAACTGTAGGGTGATACAATAGTAATTGAATACATTCAGTTCCTATTACATATACAGATCACAACAAATACTACATAGTCAATAACAGAGATCTACCCTATTTCGTAATGTAGTGGTCCTTGAGAGCAGCTCGGCAGAGAAGGACCTGGGGGTCCTGATGGACGAGAGACTGAACATGAGCCAGCAGTGCGCTCTGGCAGCTCGAAAGGCAAATGGGATCCTGGGCTCCATCAGGAGAGGGGTGGTCAGCAGGGACAGGGAGGTGATTGTCTCTCTCTACTCGGCTCTTGTGAGGCCCCATCTGGAGTACTGTGTCCAGGTGTGGAGCCCTCAGTACAAGAAAGACATTGAGATTTTGGAAAGGGTCCAGAGGAGGGCGACTAAGATGATCAGGGGGCTGGAGCACCTCCCCTATGAGGACAGGCTGAGGGAGTTGGGCTTGTTCAGCCTGGAGAAGAGAAGGCTGCGGGGTGACCTCATTGCAGCCTATCAATACCTGAAGGGAACCTACACCCACGAGGGGAGTAAACTCTTCAAAAGGGCTGACAACAGCAGGACTAGGGGAAATGGATCCAAGTTGAAGGAGGGAAGATTTAGGTTGGATGTTAGGGGGAAGTTCTATACAAGGAGAGTGGTTAGGCCCTGGAACGGGCTGCCCAGGGAGGTTGTGGATGCCCCGTCTTTGGATGTGTTTAAGGCCAGGTTGGGCAGGGTCCTGGGCAACCTGATCTGAATGTGTGTGTTTGGTGGCCCTGCTAGGCAGGGGGTTTGGAACTACATGATCCTTGAGGTCCCTGCCAACCCGGGTGATTCTGTGATTCTGTGTAATAAAACCAAGAAAGAGAAAAGATACTCACTAATTTAGGGCTGATCTAGATCCTATTAAAATGTACCTTCAATCTTTATGCCAGTGTCTTAAAGTGCCTTATTGCTGAATTCTCAGAATTTAGGCAGCCTCAAAACACTACGTAGAAGTGCTTGACTTGCATTTCTGGATGCACGCAACTGTCTGATAGCAAATGTAAGATGGACAAACACAAGACCTGGGTAAGCTGAACTAAGGAGGAGCATGTACTGCACCCCTCAAAGCAAGGTCTACAAGACTTCATAGAAAGGTGTGGTAAAGACACATCCAAGCAGACAAGACCCAGCCTTCAAATCTCTTGTTTTGGTGGCTCAGCCACCAAATTTCTTGTTACTCTCCTCCTGCAATCCTCATGCAGGTTGCAAAAGGAGTATCAGTGCAACTGACATCCTCAAGGAATCTTTCCAGGGAATAAAGTACTGAATACTAGAGACATCTCCTTACTTATCCCTCATCCCTGATGTGTTCAGAAATCCAGCCTTACCCTGTGCACACTTTGTGGCAATATGTGCTAAAAACCTCTGTCACTCAGTGCTGAACAGTCACTGAAAACAAGCATTAAAAAAGAAAAGATCAACTGTTGAGGGGTTTTTATTTAGTTGTGTTTGCTTTTTTTTTTTTTTTTTTTTTTTTTTAAAATGAGAACATATGACCTACCATCCATCCATCACTATTTTCTGCTTCTCATTTCTGCTTGTGAATAGTCATTTCCTTCCATACACTAATGTATGTCAGCATAAAATACATACTTGAAATCTACAGATATTCCATTTGCAATCAACTATGTATTTCAAAAATCAAGCTATTAATTGAAGGCCTTATTAGTAAAAAAAAAAAAAAAAAAATTACTAATCTTCTTTCTTGAGGCATCCACTTATAAATATAAATAGATATCATATAAATGATATCTATTACTCGAGTTATCAACCTGTTGCTAATATTAAAGATTGCTTAGCATTTCTATTTCAGCTGTCTATACTTCTTAAATACAAGTTTTCCACAATTAAATGATTTCAGATTTCATTAGTTCAAGAACTGGTAGTTCTACATGAGCTTCCCAGAAAGCACAGCTGTTCTGAAAGCACAAAGAACACCACGCTTACAGGTTAGGAATGTTTCTCTCTGAAAGCATTCTGGAAGCATAGCCTAAGATTTCTATGTTCGGTTAAGAATCCAAAAAGTGGATCCAAATTACGTCTGCACAGAAATGCATGCATTTAAATATAGAAATACAATATTTTATAACAAGTTATCTAGCTGACATTCTGAACTATGGTACCAAGAAACAAGACTCTCCTGTTCTAGGCCTCACACAACTTAACCAAAACACAATAATCTTAACTAGAAGCATTTGTTTTCTTACAGACTATACCTAGAACACACTCCTTCAGACAATGAAAACACCTCTCTGACCCAACATCTAAATTAAGCAGTGAAGGATTTGAACTAGAATGTTCTGCAGTGCAATCCAGTGCCCTAGTTCAGAATTGAGGGTATGAATGTCAAGTTCATACTTACCACCACTTATAACTCAGCTCTGTGCTTTTCAACAGACAAACCAATAAACTGTCATTATAAAACAGTCAAAACAATTGATTTTCTCTTCCTCTCAAAATTTCATTAGAATTCCAAAGGAATATTTTTTGGATTTCTGCCAACTTGGAAACCTTTTAGCTCAGGTAATTGAAGAAAACAATTATTATCACATTTCAGCATGCAAATGTCACACAACTTGCCATCCAATTTGGCAGTAAACACATCCATTTCCACTCACAGACTGTCAATATAGCAAATTCTGCTACCGAAGTTAAAATTCAGCGCATTCAATTGATGTACATGATTGCATTTAACCATCTTTCCAGCTCTCATGTAGTTTTGAACTGAAAACATGACAAGCCATAAGCATAACATCAGTGCAAGAGATTCTGCCTTAGTAGCTAAAGAGTACCTTAGCTTCTAGGCTACAAAAACCAGCTTGAGCTTGCTTTCTTTCATTTTGACCTCATAAAACCCGTGGTCCTACAGCATGACAAATCTAAAAGTTCCTAAAAGTAGGAAGTCCTCTCTATTGGATTTAGCAGCATTTACACAGTGAGAGCCTTGGTTCTATTTCAGTATCAACTTCCTTCTGCAGGCAACAGAAATAATCATAATTTAATAATCTGAACATTAAACCATTTTGCTTCATCTCTCACATGAGAGGCCTTAACCTTCATTACTTTATTCTTGTTCTGAGTCCACAAGCAACCGAGTGAGAATCTTCTGGAGAGCCACATGGCAACGTTCAGATGTAGCTCCACATTTTTACTGATTGTGAGGGTTGAAGCAAGCAGAAACCTACTCAGCACAATAGTACAACTGATATGAAGCTGATTGTATGACAAAGCTGCATAGCTGTTTCCAGAACTTCCACACTGATTAAAAAAAAAAAAATTTACATTCCCACAAACAGTTTCAAACAACTTTTAGAAGACAGGTTCTATTTGTACTTACAGAAGCCACACCTTGTACCCCCTTCAAAGATGAATCCATTTGGGACAGCTCCATATCGACGCAGATCTGAGAGTTTCCATTGCCCCATAACACTAGGAGGAAGGTCTTTTGCAAGGACGAGAATGTCATTGCAGAAATGCAGCGTAGCAGGCCCGCTCTCTAGTTTAGTGCCAGGTGCTACAAAAACTTGAAATCTATGAACTATCAAATAGGGAAGAAAAAAAGCATTACTGTAGAAAGCACGAGTAATGTACCGTAACTTACGTAAGTCATTCTGCACAGCTGTGGTGTGTAGACTGACCCTACCCACATCACAAGGCTAGGATAGGGATTCTAGGTAGGGCCTAGATAGCCCCATGTGAGTAGCTAATGTTTCAAGTTACTAGGTTATAATGCTACAACTTAATGCTACATTAATCCATCCGAACTCTTACAGAACAAACCCCGTATCAAATTAGTCAGTTATCCAGCCTCCTTCCATATTTGCATAAACACAGGGAGTTCTTTCTGTGTCCTCCTCCAAATAGCCTTTCTGAATTGCATGTACACAGACACACAACACAGCCCAACAAGACCAGAAGTCAAGGCTCAAAGAAACAGGCAAGTTCTAACAAGAGGTCTGTCATTGACTGTTACAGCCTTTAATAATCTACTTCACTCCACACATTGCCTTCCCTAACAGTAAAATGAGGAAAATTACAATTTCCCACTTTTGTGACTCTTTTGTGAGCTGATGAGGCTAGATGCCCTGATATATAAATTGAATTGGAAATTAGTGATTCATTGGTAACGTACATTCTTTAGATGTCAGTTAAGTCTTTATATTTCTCAGCCTAAACTCCAGAAGAGCTTGGGAAAAGGGAAGACACCTGTCTCATTAATGTTTATGAAGTTCTTGCAACCAGATACACACACACAAATCTGTCCTGGCACAGAGAAGCATAAGGACTATCACATTTTCAGAGGGATTGATCTTCAAGGAAACATTTATCAGGAAACATGTAAATTTAAATTTCAGGAAACATGTAAATGTTCCTTTATCCATTTAATATCATTTAAACAGCTTCCTGCCTATGATATCTACACAGTAACTTCCAGGTACTCTCATTTCTTATAATTATTCTTCCCTACCTCTTGCCTTTGCTCCTTCAAGCATCATTAATTTCAACCAAGTCTGAACCTTGTTTCTTGTTTAAACAGTTGCTATATTAGTTACCATCTTAGCTGTAAGTCAGCTCCTATGACGTACATTTACAAAGTTTCCTACGGCTTCAGCAGAATTAGCCACAAAGTCATTTGAGGGAGATGTGTAAGGAGCCAGAGATAGATCTTTAAGCAATCACAGCTCTACTTACAGTAGTACTGCTAGGATGCAAGTCAATAGACACAATGTTCCCTTCAATTCAATTATTTTACACAACCTAACAATAATGTAAAATATGAAGGAGATAACAAAACCACCCTGACAAATAACATTCAGTAAAAAATATTTCATATCATTTGGACAATTCTGCATAGTTAACTTCAGAGGTACTTTGACATCAATTAAACTATAAGAAGCAGAAATATCAGCATCCTTCCTGTCTCATAAATGGAAAAAAAAAAAAAAAGAGCACTTTAACACAAGAGGTTACAAGTTACCATAGCTGCCAAAACCTAAGAGTTGAAACTCAGATTCCAAAACATTGTTAGGAAACAGCACACAAAACCAAAACAGAGGCAAATTCAGGTATGGACATGAAGGTTTCACCATATTTTCCTTTCCCGGTAATGTGTGTGTGTGACTTCTCCTAAAATTCTCCCCATGCATCTACTGTTCTGGCTGGGAGGGGGAGGAATATATAAAAGGCAAAAATGGAAACAAAATCATCAACAAAAAGATACTTAACTGAATACAACCATGAGCAAGAAATATTGCTAAGGTTTTTAATTTCCTTTAGGTAATCTTTTTCTCTTCACAGCTGCTCACTGACCTGCACTATGCTAACTTCCCCAGAATAAGCTGTGGACTTGAGCACACTGTTCTCACAAATGGCCTACACCTCATTCACTTAATTCCACTGCTTTCTCTAATTCTCTAATCCTGAGTGGTTTATTCCCTTGAGCTGCCCTGGGAATTACACTCACCTGACCTCCAAACCAGAAAGAAAACACCGGGAACCTCAGTGAACTCCTTCCACTCTATGGTCCTCACTTAACAGCATCAACTTGTTTCACTCTTTTTTTTTTTTCCTTTCTGCTTCCCAGACTCTGAGGTCATTTGCCCACGGCCTATTTTCAGCACCCAGCCATGTTACTTCCAAGGCACACAAAGGCATCCTTACTAGTCTTTAAGAAAGAAACACCAAACAGTCACCAATTCCTGTTTATATAGTAGCCTCCTCTTTATTCTTTCTATCTACTCAGGCTAGATTCTATTGTTTCTTTACACTTCATTTCTTCACCTGCACACTGCCCTCATCTGTCTCTGATCCAGAGCTACCTTCATCTCATAGACTCTATCCCTACCTTATTCATAACTTTAATAAATTGCTCACTTCCTTTGAATTTCCTCCTACCACAATCATAACTCTCACATTCAGATGAAGACCAAACATTCTCTTTATCCCAGCACTGAATCAATGCAAGATCATGAAAATCAGACCAACTCAGTCAAATTCAAATTCTCTTCCAGCTGTCGTACATTTGTCCTAATTTGTCCTAAAGGACAAATCTATGCTGTAGAGAGATCCCAATGCTAGTAAAGAAACAGAAGTGGAACACAAAACAGCCACACTGTCAGAGCATACTCACTACTCCCTCTATATCTGCCAATGTTGTTCAGGGATCCCCTCTAACCTTTGCCCTTGTGCAAGGCTGATAGCTGCAAGCAATAAATCTGTGTCTCCATTCCTATACCGCTACATTTTATAGCGTAAAATTCTCAGGCCATCTTTGCACGTATATACTGAAAAGTAATGAGTCCATAGCTACAACAGATGGCAAAGCATATGTAACAAATGATTATGATAGCTAATGTGTCTTCCACACACCTACCCTCCTTCCCTAGTTATAACTAAACAGACATAAAAGCTACGATGGATTTTCAACATTATCACTCCTTCTTCATTGCTATATACTTTGCTAAACAAGGAAAAAAAAAAAAAAAAAAAAAAAAAAAGATGTATGAGTAGATAGCTGGAAAGACTTTATCTACTGCTACTGAGGCTATTGAGAGATGTCTCTTCTTGAAAGGGGACACCAGCAACAATGTGAATTATCAAGGGCAACACCTGGTATGCTTATACATGGCTCATACAATTGGGATCGAACAAGTCAACTTCTAACTTGGGATCTACTTCTCTTAATTCAGACTCTCTCTGAATCCTGTCATCCAAATCCCCAAGTAAATTGCATTACCAAAGGAACTAAGATCACTTTGCTTCACAGCTACACACTTTCAGTGGTTAAGTCAAAAGCAAAGTAGAGAACTTTCCTTGTTAGTGACCAATATCCGGGCAACACTGTAATCACAGCCTACCAGAAGGGCCAGCTGCTTTAAGACATAGGGGAAGAGTAGTCTTTTCACTCATATGAGTGAGCCTTTTCCCTAACTTACTTTTTAATTTGCATTTTAGTTATGGCTTTCTTCAATTTTTTTCCTGTCGAGGAAAAAAAAAATAGGAAAAAAAGGGAGTATGAGAAGACAAAGGTTACCTTCCCCCAAACTGTAGCGGATTCGTATATCCCATGCATACATTGTTTCCTTGTTCTCAAATCCTAGCATCACTACTTGAGAAAGACAGATGATTGCAAGGGTGTGATTCAAGCCCTCATAGGAGAGCCCAGGATCCAAGCCACAGATGTCTTCTAAGGTCACGCTGCTTCTCTCCTTGTGCCCTTTCGCTCGTTCAGATTTATCCTTGTACACCAGCATGAGCAAACAGTCTAAAAGAAGCAAAACTGTCAGAGATGATGAGGCAGAACAGAACACAACACGTTTGTACCAAAGCAAAGAATTAAGAAAAGTGCTTCAGACAACTGCAGGGTCAGTCTGATCAAGCCAATACTAGAACGCAGCCTCCTTCCCCCACTCAAGTAGGGGGAAGGAGGTAGGCTGCAGTCCGTGTTCAGAAAGCAGACATGTTTCAACAGTCATCTGTGGGATCAGAAATATGAAGGCAAGAAAAAAAGTCTTCCCAATTACTTTGCAAAAACACAGTGATTTTTGGTATTGTCTCCCTAGTTTAGAAGGAACTGACTCATTAATTTCGAGCATTAGAAGCTGGAGTACGATAACTACCCACATTACAAGTCTAAGGACCGAGAGGCTATTGTCATCTTTATTTCCATGAGAACATGCTGAACCACAAACGAAATTCTTACAGTAGTTCACAGATTACTCAACTACTAAATGGTGAGCAGACTGCCTGCACTGCCAGACATTGTGTCAGCTCAGGTTTCCTACTGAAATGTTACACAGTAGCCATGCTCAATAATCATTATGTGCCACACCTCTATTTATTATTTTTAAACATGTCACCTTTTGTTTTTAGCCCCTTCCTGGGCATGTTTACTATGAAGTAAATAAGCAATGAAAGAATGTAACTCAAGCATCACAGTGCTCTAGGAAAAGCACGTTTCAAACAAAAAACAAAGGGAGCATCCCTTTTTCATCTTTTGCATGTAATAACAAGAGCATTCATTTTCACCCAGATTCCCTTCCTATTGCACAGCACTGGGTTATAACCTGAATTAATGGTGCATAGCAAAGCTGCAACATCCGCAGCTGCAGCTGACCTGCGTGCCACCAGGAGGAAGCCCCGGTGCACTATGTCATGAATGTTGGGGTGTGGTGCTTCAGCCCTGGCAAGGTGCCCCGCAGCACTCAGCTGGGCAACAGCCTGGCAAAGCTCCAAAAAGGTGAAAAATGACTGAAAGACTCAATGCCTGCTAGCCAGTGCTCTACATGCCCTCCCAATTGTTTTCTTGCACCTGTTAGCAAAAACAGCTGCCACTATGACACTTTCTGCATTCTGCTGTGCAGTTGTGTATCTGAAGAAAGAACTGCAATGGCATAAAGACCAAGTGAAGCAAATCTTGGGGGAGGGGAGTTTCTGGTAGATCTGACTAATTTTGATAGAATAAAAACAGCATTTTTGAGGAATAACATCATCAGTAGGCTTTCTTTTAGAACTTCCCTATCTTTCCTCTTTAATTTGGCTACAAATCCAGGCCAGTATTGGCATGTCTAGATGTCAACTTTTACAATCTGGAGTTGCCCATTCATGGAGAAAAGTTTAACAAATGCAGTAATTAAAATACCAACATTTAACTGTAACAACTGAGTACCAAAGAATTGGTCTAAAGAACAAGAAACATTCGCTCTCTCATCTAGAAAGGGCTTGGTAATGGGTTCAGAAGCACTGCAGATCCATGTTTGGACAATAAGCAACAATTTGCCCTGGAAATAAATACTTCTGGGGCCAAATGGTTTTCCCATCCAAAAAAAAAGAAGAAAAAAAAAAAAAATGGGAAACATGAAGCCTACTTTTCCCTCTCCAACGTTAAAACATCAACTCTTCATAACATTTTCAGTTCTCCCTTGCAAACCGTGGAACTGAAGTTTTTAATTCAAGATGACATCTTATTTTTAAATTGAAATACTTTATGTCAAAACACAGAACAAAAATAACTACAGAGCTCACAATGGCAGCCTTTCACAGCCACCAATCACCCTGAAGAAGTAATTTCTAAAGCAAGCCTTTTAAACGGGAACTAAACTCTCGTGTTCGTTACGGGTCTCCTTTGATATCCTGTTTCTATTTCTGGCCGCCTGGCTCTCCGCCAGCTGAGCTCAGAAAGAAAATAAATATGTATATATGTATTTATTATTATTTATTTTAAAGAAGGAAAGAGCAACGACGGCTCGTGGAAACCTCCACCCGAAGGGTCTCCCCCTGCAGCTGCGCACCCGACGGGGCGCCCAGTAAAGAGCTTTTCTCCCTTTCCCCGTGCCCCGCACCCTCCGGCGGGCGGAGGAGAGGCCCCGCGGCCGCCGGTCTTCCTCCCTTCCCCCGCTCCCCTCGCTCCCAGGCACGGGGTCCCCTCCGCCCCGCTCCGTTCTTACCTGCCACCGGGGAGGGCTTGCGCAGCACCAGCCACCTACTCTTCCACTGCAACGAGAGGCAAAAGGACAGGGTTAGCCAGGGCCGGGCAGACAGGGCTCTATTCCCCTCGCGAGGAGGGGGCGTCGGTCGGAGACCCCCGGCCCGTGCCTGCCGCGTGGCCGAACCGAAAGGGCACAGGCTAGCTCGGACCTTTTTTCCATCTCTCAACTTGACGTGACCCTCCACCACCACGGAATCCGTCATCTTCAGTCATGATTCCGGACAGCTGCGCCCGGCTCGCTGCTCCCTCCCCGCGCTCTGGCCGAGGGGTCACTTTCAAAATAGCTTTAGTAGGTCCCCGCTGAGGCACAGCGAGCGCGGCGGGCGAGCGGCCAGCGCTGCCCGGCCCTCCCCGGCGCCCCCCGCACCGCCGTGCAGGGGCCGGGCCGGCTCTGGCTGAGGGGTTCTTAGAAAGCCCCCCGCTGTTTCTGCATTAGTGTATTTTATTGCTATGTAGAGTTTGTGCTTGCTTTTGTTTTATCGCTTCTTCGGGGTTTAAGTACAGGCAGGTGCGAAGCGGAGCACCCACAGCCCGACGAGGGCCGCCTCCGCCGATCTGCTCCGGCCGCGACCCCGGGAGGAGCCGAGCTTTGCGGGCAGCCCGGCTCCTCCAGCGCCCGGGGCCGGAGCGAAAGCCCGGAGCGGATCGCCGCTGCCCGGCGGCCGGAATTCATGGAGCCACGCAATGGTCTGACCTGGAAGCGTCTTAAAGCCCATCCGCCCCCATCCCCTGCCGTGGGCTGGGTGCCCCCCACCGGCTCAGGATGCCGAGAGTCCACCCAACCCGACCTTGAGCACCCCCAGAAATGGGCTGCCCACAGCTCTCTTGGCAGCCTGAGCCATGCCCCGCTGCCCTCTGAATGAAGAATTTCTTCCTAAATTTCCCATCTTTAGTTTAAAGTCATCCTCCCTTGTCCTGTCGCTGTCAGATCATGTTAAAACTCCGTTTCCCTCCTGTTTATGAACTCCCTTCAAGTACTGGAAGACCACAGCAAGGTCTCCCTGGATCCTTGCCTTTTCCACTCCTCTTTCAAAGTGTGATTACCCCTTCCCTTGGCTCTCAGTCATACCCCACCTCTAAGAAAAACACTTATTTTTTTTTCTTTTGCAATGCAACTGCCATGAGATAACAGCCCACTTACCCCTAACCGAAGCTGCTACAATTAATAGAATAAGATGTGTTAATTATGTCTTTAAATTCATTTCAATGAGAAATGGACTAATTAGAGTCCATTATTCTAAAAATACTCCTATTGCGTCTTATTTGATGCTAATTAGTCCTTCAGATCATTTTTTTTTCCAACAGCAGCACAGCACATTTTTCTTTCAATAGTACAATAGAAGGGTTTTTTTAGATGTTTGCTTTTATTTCTTCTCTTTGAATTGGTCAGTTTGCATGGAATAACCTGTAATTTAATAAAACCATCCTTAAGTGTGTGTCGTAATGAATCGGGACATCATTGTTCAACTGGTTTTGCATTCTAATCCTATTTCAAGTTAAATGCTAGGGAAAAACATCAAGGAAACTTTCCTGGTAAATTTTAACACTATTTCATTTTAACATAGGCGATGAGCATTTAAATAGAGCCGGGCAGAATAGGGGAAACATTTCCACTGGGAAATGCTCGAGAGAAAGACAGGAGGTGCTGGAGTGGCCATATGGATGTGACCAGCCTTCTCAGAGGTGTGAGAGTGAAGGCATAAATCTTTTTGCTAACCCTGGGTGTTTGCTTGCCATCCCAGTCTAGGACTGGGTGGATTTAATGTAGTGCTATTCAACACAGCAGAGCACCAGATCATGACATCGCCATCAAATCAGTGCAATGACAAAAAAAAAAAAAAAAAGAAGGAAGAAACAAGCCACTTTGAAAGCCACAGATTCAGTCTAGTAAATTCACGTATGACAATTCAATGAAGATTTATCATTTAAGCTAGTAAGTGCAGGAAATAGAAGTTTTGCAAGTGAAACAGTCTCTGTGCTTTTAAGAATTATAAGTTAGTGATTATACTAGCTTTGCTACATCTAGAAGCAGCATGCATTTTGAAAACAAGAGAGTTAAAAATCTCTGCACAAATTGTTTGAAACACCATTCTATCACCTTTCTTACTGAGCAGCCACCATCTTTATAGCAAGAGGAGATAGAGAATACATACAACACAAAACTTCCATATTAAAAGCTTGAGTAGTGTGGATGGATATCAATTTAAAAGTGAAAACAAAAAGTCACAGAAGAGGCATAGATGTTCAAAACAGCATAAGCTTTGTGTTGGAATCTCTTCCAAATGAATCACTTCCAAAGAAAAGTAAATAGTTCCTTCAAGCTGATTTAGTACTTGTCCTTCATCAGTAGGTACAGTTAGTCTTGTTAAACAGTCACATTCATTTCACAACGTTAAGCAAGCCAGACTCGTACTGCAAATGGCCAGAAAGGCAAACTCAGACAATAATAGTCTTCAGACAGTTTTGGAATCAGGAACTTGGGACTTTCTTCTTAGTGTTCACAGTATTTACAACTGAAAATCTTATCCAAACTTTGTGACTCATTTTTTTTCTCCACTCATACACATGTCTATGGGAAATTTTGCATGACACTTGTATGAAACTGGGAGGACCACCGGCTTTAAGTGATTCTTCTGCAGGGCATTTGAGGTACTTCTTGGCACAGAGAAGCATTGTTTCTTTTTCTACCAGCTCTCAACTTATAAAAAACCTGTACAAGCATTCAAAGGTATAGTTGTAACTATATACACAACACAGTAAGAGACAGAGGGTAAATGTTTTTATTTACTATAGAATCACAGAATTGCAGTTTATATCATTTTTCTAGATGAGCTCTCCAGCCCTCTGATCATCTCAGTGCCCTCCTCTGGACCTACTGCAAGAGCTCCACGTTCTTCCCGTACTGGGGGCCCCAGGCCAGGACGCAGTACTGCAGATGGGGCCTCACAAGAGCTGAGTAGACAGGGACAATCACCTCCCTCTCCCTGCTGGCCACCCCTTTTTCAATACAGCCCAGAACACAGTTGGCTTTCCAGGCTGGAAGCGCACCCTGCTGGCTCACGTCCAGCTTCTCATCCACCAGGACCCCAAGTCCTTCTCTGCAGGGCTGCTCTCAACAGGTTCTTCCCCCAGTCTGTATAAACACCTGGGATTGCCCCGACCCAAGTCAGCACCCTGCACTTGGCCTTGCTGAACCTCATTATTTTCACGTGGGCCCACTTCTCCAGCCTGTCCAGGTCCCTCTGGATGGCTTTCCTTCCCTCCAATGTATCGACTGCACAGCTCAGCTTGGTGTCATCCGCAAACTTGCTGAGGGTGCACTTGATGCCATCGTCTGTGTCGTTGATGAAGATGTTGAAGAGCACCAGTCCCAAGATTGACTCCTGAAGGACACCGCTTGTGAGCGGCCTCCACCCTGACACAGAACCATTGATCACAACCCTTTGGCTGCAACCAGCCAGCCAGTTCTTAATCCATCAAACAGTCCATCCTTCAAATCCACACCCATCCAATTTAGAGAGAAGGATGTGGTGAAGGACCATGCCATTCACCGGGACTAAGAAATCCATGAGGACACTGGCAGCATTATAAAACAAAACCCTCCTTTTTCTGTATTATCTGAACAGTTAAATAAATTGTTATTACAAAATCTAAGACATCTTCAAAACACTGCCAAATTTAAGAAAGGCTTGGACATTTTCTATCCAAGGTAAAACATTTGCATTGCTATCCTGTGAGAAGAAGCAGAGGGTCTGCAAAAAGCCCCACTGTGTTGAACAGTATTATCTACCAACTTAAACCTTTTCTCAGCAATAAGCTTTGTGCTTTCAGGAGGTGTTGCGTTAACTTTGCCAGAAAATTGCATACCAAATTCAGCAGAGCTCTGAAGCACTTTTCTATTTTTATTGCAACATAAAAATATGCTTACATGTTTTGAATCAAACCCTAAATCCTCTGTTTTCTTCCCAGAAGTAGTTTACTGTAGTTAGCTGGGGAGCCTATCTGCTGACGTCTTTCAGCTGAACTTTAACGAAATTACTTCTGAAGGAAAGATAATTCTATTTTTGGCGTTCATCCTTTTCTGAAAATACAAGGCCAACATTGTTACAGGTTGTTTTAGGGGATGACAACTCCACCAGAAACTTTTAAATACTTATTTTCACGTAATCCACCAAAAGATAAACAGTTTTAGATGTCAGTACACTTAGTTTTGACATGTTAGCTTTATTAAGACAAATAAAGACAGTCTCACATGTTGAGCTATCCACAGCCCTAAAACTGCAGCTCAGAGTTACTGATATCAGAGGGATGAGGACTATTTTTAGTGGTCTGGTTTGGAATTTCTAAGAATTACCACAATAATTTTCATACTAGCTTATAATAAAATATTTATGCCACTTTAATGAAACCAAAAGGCTCCTGGACACTATTTGAAATGATATCATAGTTAAATGTTCAACTAGCTTTTCGAGGGGCTATCCTCTCATTAATCCAATTTACATAGTTTGTTACTCTTGTATATACTCCAGGCTTGTTGACTCTGGCACAGCCATCTCCCCAGCTGATGACTCCATAAAGGTAAGAGATTTCGTTATTCTCACATGCCAGAGGTCCACCAGAATCTCCCTGTGTTAAAAGTGAGGAAAGATTATTTAACTTGATAGAAAATCGTTGGAAAAACAGTTTAAATGTAAGTAGAAAGAAATTTTTTCCTGTTTTAAAGAGAATATTATTTTCAGAGCAAAGTTGGAAGGCATTTTCTACCAATTTTTTCCACAATTACATGGAACTGTGTTGCCTTTATAAGATCTCAGTGATAAACGAAGTCCTGCACCTGAAATTAATCTACTTTGTCAGAACTTTCTTATGTCTGCACATCTCATCTCAGTGACTGTAACTTTGGTATCAATGCACAGCTGTTTCTCAGTCTATGCAGCTCTCTTCAAACCATTTGTCTTTGTTTTTTTCCTTCTCCACTTTCTTCTTTCTCTTTGAACATGTTTATGATCTCTATAGCAGTTCTAGCATGCAGTATACATTGTATTCTTTGCTTCACAGAGTGTCATTGCCAAGTATCAGCTATGTGCTGCCTGTTGCCAAAAATTATTCTAATAGAGCATAACCCCATCAAAATGAATTGAAGATAAAATCTGAAGGTTTAACTAAGAAATAACCTGAACCTTAGTTTCACACACATCTCATCTGTCACCACAGCAACTCCATACCCTTTATTCAAGGGCCAGGGTGTGACATAACTCAAAAAGAGACAAAATATAGTAAGAATTTGAAGCTCTTCCATTAAGAATGGAAGTCATGAAACTTTTTCTAATGGACTGTTACCCTACACCGTTAAAATCCATGCATTGTAATAACCTCAAATATTTTCTCCTCCAAATCCACCACTATTCCCCACCTCCTATACAGCTACTCTTATTTCCTCTCACTGAGAGGCAGCAGCTTGAAGGTTTGGCTTATCTGCCACCTGGCCTTCCATCACAGTACCATCTCACTCAGCCAGCAGCTCAGGCAGCTTCCCTCTTTTGTGTAGCCCCCTGGCTTTTATGAAGGTAAGGGAAACATAACACCCTGAAGGGTTGTTGTTGTTGGGTTGTTTGGTTTTTGCTTTTTTTTTTTTTTTTTTTTTTTTGGCTCCTTTGTAAAATTTAATAGATATTAACAAGTTAAAAAAATAACATAGGAACAAACAGTGCAGTCACATTCAATGCATTTTTTTTTTTTAAAAAACTTTCTTTTCTTTAGGATGACTGTAACGTCAAAAGTAAGCACTGTAACATTTCTTCTAATTATACACATTTATATTCTTTGTCTGGAGATGACTCATAACATTACCTGACAAGCATCAGATTTGCTGTCTAAGTAGCCAGCACAGAACATATTTTCACTGATTTCTGTTCCATAAATTTCAGGGCTTCTGCACTTCTCCTCAGGAATAATTGGAACCAGTGTTTCTTGCAGCACATCTGAGTAACCAGTTATATCTTTAAAAAATTCCCAGAGAGGAAAAAAATTAGTTTTTACAAAATGCAAATAGCTTAACATGGGAACTCAACACAAGATAGATATAACATATAAACAAACTTAACATATGTCATGTTATGGATCTCTTTGAAAGATAGCAATTGTTCTTAGTGCTGAGATCATTCCCTAATTCTTCAGTCAGAGTCCATGTCCACTAGAATAGCAAAAATTTCATGCCCAAGCATCAATTCTCTTCAGGTTTTCTCCTTTCCCAGGGACCTGGGAGTACTTTGTCAGCACTCTTGTGATTTCCTCTTTCCTGATGTGATTTTAAATCATAAATTTATTAAAGGCTGTATAAAATCTTTTTGTCTTTAAATCACACAGTTAGATTAGTACAACCTTTGCTCATGCTGAGTTTCTAACGAATATGAGGAGGCCAGGTCCCCCCCATCCTTCACCAATCTGTATAAATCTCTGTTATCTCCTAACCAAGGCAGCATTGGCCATATCTCACAGTCCTGAAATTCCTTTTCCCAAAGGATGAGAAAAAGATGAAGCATTTCCTTCTTGCCTTTCTTAAACTGAATGTAGCCCAAAGCCCCTCCTGCCTTTTCCAATAGATACTTCAAAGGTTTCCTGCATGGTGAAGCTAAAGATTTTGCTTCCATCACTGACCACTAAACTGACTGTGTTTGGTTTGCAGTCTTTAGTATCTACCTTGAGAAACCTGGAGTAGGAATCACTTAACAGTTCTTGGCACCTACAGCTAAGCTACTTGCTCCAGGCTCCACTCACTTCCCCTTATTTCTTGTTCATGTGAACCACTCACTGAATTTCAGGGAATATAAGGAAGGCTTGGGAAGACTATTTCAGATGTAAATGATACACAAATCCAAAGGTAGGTAATCCAATCAGAAGTCCCTTGGAAAATATTTTACAAGACTACCAGCTGTGCAACATATCCTTGAGCATTTTGCTTAGCTTTCAACAGTGTTTTCCACAGATATCACCTCTGCCATTTCACTTACTCTCATGCTTGTGTCCCCATCCAGAAATCTGACATTTGAACTGATCAGGGAAAATGGTGTTGCTTTCTGGCAGGCAGATGGGCTGAACAAACTGGGACTTGACGGCACAACGTTGGCCATTCTTCTTCAGCTTAACCAAGGCTGCAGAGTAGAAAATACAGTAGGAATAAAGTGTCTGTTCCCTTTTTTGATAGGATTGGCAGCAGTGGGTCTCAGATACAACTTTAATTATCCCCTAAGCCTCTCTCAATTAAGATATTTCAATCAAAGACAGACAGACTCATCTCAACAGCACCTGATTTCACATTAAATTGAATGCTGAAATATTCACCTACTCCTCTTGTGGGAATATTTATTTTTTGCTGCTCTCACTGAACAGATTTTTCTTCACTGCTTTTGTAGAGAAGGGGGAAGACAGAAAATATGTGTCTCCTCCCACCCTAAAGTTAAATAACAGTGACATATCCACAACTTTCAGCTGCAATAAGTGGGATGTGCAAGCATTTGCTGCTTCTGAAAGTTTGGCCACCTGCCTAATTCTACTTTGATTTTTAAAAAATTAATTATTGCAAGAGCTGATGTATTACACGCTCTTTGTTATCACTGAGTTCAGCAATATTCAAATTTTGGAAAACTAAGGACTAGAAAATTAGGCTATTTCAAAACCAAGCTTCTGAAAGCTGCTGAGAATTACACAGCCTACACAACTTTTCTCTTCCCTCATGAGGCTGAAAACAGCATAAATAAGAAGCTGTGGAGCGCTGTGAGTTCAACAGTGAAAGTGGATGCCAAAAGTAGCAGAAACTTTGCTTTTCCTGTAGCAAACCTTTCATGATGAGCCATAAGCTGAGGTTGTGTTTGGTGTAACAAGGGCAGTGTAATGGGTTTGAGCACACCACTCAAAGAAAGTAGAGCTGAAGTACTGTGGCTATACCTATTAAAATTTCATACCACAGCTTTCAGAAGCTGCAGGTTTTCTGAACACAGCGGTGTGGAAAGCAAGAGATCCCATTGGATAATCTCATTTCTCTATGGACTACTACTTTTGGCTTTTGTGGAATACATGACAGTATCTCACAGACCAAGAAGCCCACAAAGATTGCTCCAATATTAAGCAGCTTGTCTTCCTCACCTTCCCCTTCTCCCTCACCAATTCTGCCTGTTTCTAAATCTCCCACACTTTCCATCAAACATTCATGTGGTAGCTTGTTTACTTATAAAATGCATTTTCAGCACCAAATAAATCTGCTGCTGCATCAGCAGAAGCCACTGGTAAGGCAGAATATGCCCACAAGACTTTCCCCCAAGTTTCCACCTGCTTGTTTGCAGTTGTCATGGTTCTTAGGAACTCCATCTCCAGGTGACCCTGAATTTAGACACTGCACACATGATGCATGCCAAATTTCAGAGTAATCCAGAAAGTTTGGAGATCCCGAAGTGTAAACTGTGATTTACACCAGGATATTTCAGAGCAAAGCAATGCCCCACAGCAAGTTCATTTCTTGGTACACTCTGACAGAGTTCCCACCAATACAGAATCTAAATGCTTTTTGCTACACAGTGGAAAATATTCACCATCTGGGAGCAAAAAAGCCAGTACATTCCTGACCTAAGCTATCCCTGATGCCAGACTATTAAATAGTTTCATAGACAAAGTGCTCACACAGCTTCACGCTCCAGGGAGATACGCCAACTTCCATAAAAGCAGATTAGAAAGTAAGAAGTAAGTTTCTCTCCCATTGTCGTTCTGAGTAATATTATAAGGTCAATCAGAAGGGCATTTGAATTTTGACTGATGAGACAGCTGATATTTAAATGTCTCTCCTCATTGTAAAGAATGTTCTTAGAAACATTGATTTTTCAGAGCAGATAGGGCTATTATATTCATCTAGTCAGATGCTCCATACAATACAGACAATAAAATTTTACCAAGTAATTCCTGCATCAAGCCCACAGTTTCTGGTATGGTTGAAAAAAATGCATAATCACATGAAGACTTGAAGCGATGATGAATCTGCCATACATCAAGGTAAATTGCTCCAAAGGCTAATTACCATAATTATTTAAAATTTGCAATTTATTTCTTATCTGTATTTGTCTAGTTTTCAGATGCTCTTATTTCTCTGTTAGAGATAAGAACCCTCCGTTCTTAAAAACTTCTCTTAATGTCTATTATTTTTCCCCTAAGAAAGCAGTTTTCAATACATCAGCTAAACTTGGAAGTCAGCTAAGCAGGAAATAAAACTACAAGAAAAATACTCACCAATATCATGTTCAGTAGGGCTGAACACTGAATACTGAGGATATAAGATGTATTTCTCTATTTCAAATGTTTGTGTTACATCGGTAGTTCTATTAAAGAAGTGCTGACCAAGAACAACTTTAATAGAGGATTTTTGAGGACTGCAATACAAAAGAGAGAACAAACAATTCTGTATTTAGAAACACAAATGAAAACCAGTTTCCAATGGCCATGTGCACCATGAACTGTTAATAAATTTAGATCCCCACCATGCCCATTATTTACTCTCTCATAATGCCTTGTCTTTCTCCCAGTCTTCTACTGTGGGCTAAGAGAAAGCTGACTGAAGTTATAGTGAGTTCCATGTGCTGTGGGCCATTGTTAACCTAATTAAAGGCTGTTCCTTCTTGACAGAATCACCAAATCACTGAATCAAAAGAAACACTAAAGATCATCTAGTTCCAATCCCTAGCCATGGGCAGGGACATTTCCTACTAGATCAGGTTGCTCCAGGCTTCATCCGACCTGGCCTTGAATACCTCCAGAGACAGAACATTGGCAGCTTTGCTATGCAACCCATACCAGTGTCTCACAACCCTCATATTGAAGAATTTCTTTTGAATATCTAATCTTCTAGTTAGTGATAAGACCCCTTGTCTTATCACTACACTCCTAGACAAAGAGTCCTTCTCCAGCTGTCCTGTAGGACGTTTTTATGTTCTGGAAGGACACTGTGAGGTCTTTCTGGATCCAGACTCTTCTCCAGTGTGAACAATCCCAGTTCAGCTTGTCCTCACAAGAGAAGACAGAATTGGGAAGAAAGGGAAACACGGGAATAATCAGGAAGAGTTTGGAAAGACAATGAAGAAAGGGAAACACGGAAGAGTTTGGAAAGACAATAACTTTTCTAGCTTTGAAAGCAATAGAATTAAAATTTCATTCTTGCTTTAAAACCAACTTGATTTGCACTCACCTAAGTCCACAATCAGTTGAGCCACTAAGCGCCCTCAACATAGAAGAGCTCAGATGTTTAGTTACCCTGCATAGGAGCAGAAAAACTTATCGTGCATCATGCACAGATCCAGAGTGGTCAGTACCATTACAAAGTTTCCCCAGCTGTGATCCTGTGCATCACTGGTGGCCATCAGAGTGAATTCTGCTCTGATACTGAGCATAAAGTAATAATAAAAAGCAGTGTACTTGCTGGAGAGAGATTCTGACTAATTGAAGCACAGAGAATAGGCAGCTACCCTGCAACAATTACTATGTGCATGGTTAACAGACCTTAAAGTTTTTTTGAAGCTGGAAAGCAAGAAAATATATGTATATATTCTTCAATCAATATGTAGGGCCATGATTTTCTCAACACCCTTGTGGAAATAAACTAGTCCCTTTGCAAATCAGATTTTGAGAACATGAAATAGAGTGGAAGCTCATTTCCCAGGATAGTATTTTTAAAAGATTTTAAAAGCACAAAATAGTTTCATTCTGACATACAGATGATTCATAGAGGAGAAGAAATAAAAAGGGAGAGGCTGCAGAATAGGAAAAGAAAAAAAACTACCAAGTTAGCTCCACAAGGATCTATTGTCGCCTAGTGGAAGGCAGTTGAAATTGTGGCTAACTTAGAAGTACTAAACATACAGAACAGTGCAAATTACAATGCAGTAATTATGGAAAATCTGTATGTAACAAACCACCAGCTGGAAGTGGGTGGAAATGTCCTGAATAGCTGCCAAAGTTAGTAGCTATTTCACAACATTTGAAAAACAAATGCGTTGTGGCTCGAGCTCCAAATGCTTCAAGTACAGCATTCACAACAGTGTTATTAGGTCTACAAGCTATCAGTGTATGCATTCTGGCACAAGGCTTTCTGTTTCTCTTGGCTCCTTTACTATGCAAAGGAACAATTTGTATGAAATGATGTAATATTTTTACCATCTACATGATCAAACTGAAATCAGAAAAAGCGTTCAGCATTTGTGGAAAATTAAATATTAAGAATAAAGTAAGGGCATCCTACTGACAATCATTTCCCTGGTGACCTGCAGCTGGAGGCAAAAAAAAAAAAAAAAAAAAAAAAAAAAAAAAGTTTTTTTTAAATCACCGCTTGATTCCTTCAGCCTTTTTGAACAAAAACATAGCAGTAAACAGTCATCTCTGTTACACCTCAAAGCAGGAGTACGCTTGCAAAAAGGTAGCTGAGAAAAGACACACTTATGACTTCCTGCAGATACTTGCACATGCAAGCTCTCATTCCATGTCCTGACACCCAACACAACCTTACTCCTTTTGTTGGCCCATTTAGCATTTTTGAGTCTCCTTAAGTAAAACTGGGCTATGTGCTGTTTGTCAGTTCATGTGCTACACTCAGATTACCAGCAACTCCATTTGAAAAATTCATCATTTTGTATTCTCATCTTCCTTCTTGCTTGTTTCAATTCAGGTTTGTTGCGACTCACAAGAATACGGTGCCAGAGAGGAGGGGACCTACTGTCACACTTATGGCTGTGAGTTTACCTGTTAGCAAAACAGTGTGCTGCTGACACAACCCAGCAAGTCTGAATAAGAGTTCCAGCACAGAAGCTCTCTCCAATATATATAGCTGCTGTCCAGGGATGAGATCCAGGCAAAGATGAAGATCCTCCAACAATCCTAGGTCTCACAAAACTTCTTTTTTTGTGCCTTCTCCCACATGGCCTTCTGGGAACTGCAAAAGTGTCAATATCTTCTGGAACTGCTGGCCTCCTTTCCCTGCTTGCTAAGATACAAAGGTAAATGGCATCAGACTGCAAATTATGTGTTTCTAAGGAACACGTCATCATGTTTGGATTCTGGACTGAGCTTAGCCATTCCAGCAGCAAGGACTAGTATGCTTGTGTTAGTGTCATCAATCAAATGCACTGGAACCATAAATGGAGAATAGAAGGACCACATGATTGATTTTTCAAGCCCTATTCTGAAGGTCAGCTTTAATATAAACAACAGTTTAGTATTAATTTAGAGAAGGAACACTATCTTTAGTTTTCAGACTTGCATACTGTGTCATATGACTCCAGTCCTCTATTTGCTCACAGGGGGCCACTCATCTCCTGAGTCTGCTTCACAATTTGTTAAAAAGCATTATTTATTTCTGATGCCTTTCACGCTTCAGTAGAAACTCTGTTCATATTGGAATGACTGTAGTGGAAAGCAGTTGTACGACACTGCTGACATACAATATTGCACGACAAAGATCACCAGTCATATCACAACTCCAAAAAAAAAAAAGAAAAATAAAAAAGAAAAATAAGCTTGCTGTCACTTGATTTACTGTGAACACTAAAACATTCAGTATTCCTGGGAACAGTAGAACATTCAAAATGATACAGTGAAAGCTTTTTCCTAGTGTCAATAAATCTTTCGTCATTAATTCATAGGATGGATTTTAAGAGTTCTTTAACATACCACAAGATGTAATGTTACAGTATTCCCAAGACAAACTGTTGTCCTTCATGATGTAACACCATGGTTTCTCATCTTCATCTGGATTTCTAATGAATTCAAGGGAGAATAAATTAAATGCATTAACCATACTTTTATCCCAAGCTTCCCAGATGTTTTCTGTTTTTTCCTATTGCACTATGCAGAAGAGAAGACTGATAGGATCGTTAGGTTTGGAGCCACCTAAGAAAGCAGTGAAGAAACTGCTAACATCTGAATGGGCGAGTAACTTCTTAGTGGGGATCTTTATGCTTAAAGCTAGCAAAAAAATGAAGCTCATTAGGACCTAAAATGCAGAAACATGACTAAATATCTGTAGAATTTTCCTACAAGTATTCAGATGCATGAGCATGTTCACTCAGTTTAAATACAGTGCTTCAACAGATACCAGCTGAGCTATTTTCAGTACTGAGTCCCATGGGAGAGATTCCTCTGTTAGATTATTTTTTTCTAAGTGAGGAAATTCCACCACAGGTAGATTCATAGAAAATCCATACCAAGAATAGATAGCAAAAACTAATTTGAAGTACTCAAGTCCGTATTCCCTGGAGACAGTCTGAGGAAATGATAGACTACTTCAAGAAAATATTACATTCCTCAAAAGGCAATATCACAATCAATTTAGTCTTTTATTACTCTGATATTAGACTACTTTGGTGTTGATCCCATTAGGATTTCTCCACGGTACAGCAGAATTGCCTTTATTTGTGCTGCACAAGTAACCCAAAATTTGATCAGTTTAGTCCTCCCAGAGTACAAAACTTTGAAGACTCAGAAAGATCTTGAGTAGGCCAATAAAAATAGACAAGATAATTCAGGACTTTGGATAAACAGTAATTCTAATTTCAGCTGGATTTATCAAAAGTATTATCTGTTATTTTAAGATTCTTCAATATATTTTTTTTAAAATCTGACTGGTATGCAAAAAAGATTAAAGCACTTTCAAATTTTCAGAACTGAAGAAGCAACACAGGTTGAGTCATATTCCACCAACAATGTTTCTAAATTAGACAATTTGAAGAAGATATCTGAAAGATTATATAGTGCAGCAGAGATATCCCCAGAAATTATAACAAGCTGACAAAAAAGTGAAAAGCTTTTTTCTCAGCTTTACAGAACATTAACACATCAGCTCCTATATCATTTTATTATTTGCACTTGAAATCTGCAAGTGAATACTGTGCTTAAATGATGCAAATTGACAGGATCAGGATTTATCAAAGCACAAAATACATGCCCAATAAATTGCCATGATGTACTGGGACACCATACATTTCATACTTAAATGTTTGAATCCATACCAAGCCTTTGAAAGCAAGCCAACTTAGATTTGGCGGGGGGAGGAGAGGGAATAGTAATAGTTTGTTTTTGATAGAGAAGAAGAGCTGCTTGAGCATTCATGCATGCTTCTTGTCAACAAACAACTTCACAGAAGTTCATGGAGAAGTACCTAAGATGCTCAGCTTTAGGATGGCCTCTTCTAGAAAAATTTATTCTATTTATGGATATTGTTTGACCTCATGAAGAACTCAGAGACAAGGGGAATACAAAGTGACAGGAGAAAGCCATAAAAAGTTTCATTAAAACTGAACACAAAACTTAAGCAGAAACGTAATTTATACATGTGATTTGATCAAAGTTGAAATGCCAACATTATATTTTGCAGCCATTTTTCTTTGAAAGAAATTTGACATCCCAGCTCAGCATTACTGAAACACAGCAGCTTTGATTTTTTTCACTTTTAAAAGATTTTCTTTTATATTAAAAATTCCACAATATATAATTTGAAATAAATGCATTACACAAATTAAGTGGTTAACATCGTTCTCCTTTTGAATAGTCATTTTTGAGCAATTTATGCATTTTTTTAAGGTCTCATAAAAAAAAATAAAAAAAAAATAAAAAAATAAAAAAAAAAACAGGAAAAAAAGGATCAGGATTTTCCAACGTTAGAGTGTACCTAAGCTTCTTGTCAGAACCACATGTTAATCCATACAACCTACCAGATCTTGTCTTCTGGAAACTTTTACCCCATGTCAGGCCGCTAAGCCAGCCCAGATTTCCCAAGGCTGCTTTGATATTCCTGCCCCTTCTCTCTTCCAAATCTGCTCCCACAATATATCCATCCACCCCTCGTTTTATAATCACAGGGCAAACTTCCTCACCTGCAGTAAGAGAAGGGCCCCAAGCCTAACTGCAGTGCTTTCTCAACGCTGTCCACATGAAGCTCCTGGTAGAGTAAGTCCGAATTCCATGGCAAGCAGCTATGCCCAGAAATGGTCGTCTTGGCTGTACCTCTGTACTCGGTGCCATTGCCACGATAGCAGTGATGATTAGGAACTGTAGAGGAGTCGATTTTGTGCTAATTAGCTGTTAAATACTAGTTTTGCAGCTGAGGTGATGAAAGGCAGTGGACCCAACCCTATAGTGCATTTTACCTTTCAAAATAGTTTGTGTTTTTTTCAAATGAGGACTTTCAGCTTTAAAAAGCAGTTAAAACTTCTAAAACAGCCTCATTTTGCATGTGCATAAAAAACTATTACACAGGCAGAGAATTAGACCTAACATTCTTGTTGCATATGGAGGATTTTAGTCAGCAATCTACAGCAAAGTCAACAATATGGCTGAGAATAATCTTGCCTAATTTTAGAAACACCTGAGCTCATCAATGGAGACTCCCATTTTAGCCAATAAAGAGAGACAGGCATTGCTAGCATCAAACTAATCTAGCCTGTTTGGAATGACTTTTTCAAGGTGAAGATGAATCTTGATATGTGCTGTTGCCTATGTTGACTGAATCTCACTTGACAATCAAGTCAGCAAGCTCAGAAGGCTGCCTGTGTTGTAAATGAGTGAAAACAATCCTGTCCTGCCAATGAGTGCTTAAAAGGACTGATTTTGGAAAATACTTCTCTTTATGGCCTCGTACATATCCATATAGATATACTTACCTTACCCTTATGTATGTGTATATATACATAGAAACATATTGCAAATATCAGTTTTTCAAAAATGAAACAAGTAGGTTGAATTTTCATATTCAAATTCCATTTCTTTGTCACCTGAACACAGGATATTTCTTCAGATAGGTCTGACATACTCAGCTGCCAAGATCTATCAACAGCACATACCAGTGTTCTGGATGAAAAGCATATGGAGATGCATTTCTATACAAATAGCTATAGTGAGCAGAAAGTCTACACCTCAAAACATGGCTCAGAGTACTGCAAAGGAAATACAAAACCATCTAATGTACAAAGAGGATTAATCGTGACCAAGCCTTAGAGGGTTTCTTATCCAAGCCACGCTGGTATGACTTATTCTTGACATCTGCAAGACTGGTGGAATCTTCTGAACTTATAAACAAACTGAAATATATAGCATCAGTGTGTTGAAAAACACACTGTGAGGATAATCAATCACAGCACACAACGTGGACAACCATTATCAAATATCTGTTATTTTGACAGAACCTGGTGACACGTGAACCAGAGCGTACAAGCAGCACTGAAATGATGAACTGCAACAGGGAACTTCTGATCTCAATTATCCTTACAAGTCATCAGTACAGCAACAGCTCTCAAAACCACAAGCAAGCATATGGCATAAATATGGAAGCTGGGGGTCAAGAAGTTTGATGTAAGAATTTAATATGAGTTAGCAGAGAAATATGTAGTTTGCAAATCGGCTTTCTATCTTGGCCTGGCAGACACACCAGAGACAGGGAGAGTTTCTCCTCCTCCCTACCACTCCTTAAATCAAAGAACTTTTATTTCAATAACTGAGAATATTACATTAAATCAGATAAATATTTTAACAACCATAATCTCTGATCTCACATAATAGATTCTGTTTTCCATTTGCATTGCTAGCAATAGTAACCATTTCTTGGCAACCCTGCCATTTTTTTTCTGGGCAAGATGCAAGTTAAGCTGCTCTGTTTGCCTGAAACTGTCATGAAAATGCCACTATCATGCTGCATACAAAATTCTTTCACTTATCTAGGGAAATGCCAGGTGCTGTTTTTATTTGTAGTGTATTCATTAGATTCAGAAATTATTTAGAGTTGCCTGCTTTTATGAGGATGAAACATGATTCTGTTTCATTGCAGAACTATGACCATATACTGCAACACTGATGGTTTGGACATCTTGCAGATGGTGTTTACAAGCTGTGCTCAACCTCATCAGGCTAAAAATCCAATGCACCTCTGTTTTTGCATATCTGCCAGTCATCACAAAAGTTGCTAAAAGATTATAATTAGAAGAATTTGGCCCCTTTCTAAATCATCATCATTTTCTCCTCCAAGAAGTTTGCATTACATATTGCACTTGTTGCGAGGAATAGTATTATCTCTTAATCTGTTTTTGTTTGGGTTTTTTTGTTTTCTAAGAAGTATTTTTGGCACAAGAGTAAACTAACTTAATCTCACATCTTGTGGAGGAGCATCTGGGTTAACAGAGTTGTTTCCTCACTTTACTGGCTTGTATTACTACTGTGGCACCCTCATCACAGCTATTAAAGAGAATCTTGTGAAGGATATAAGGCCAGCAAGAAATATATCCAAAATCTAATACATTTTTTTCTATAATTCAGGAAAAACAACACTCAAAAAATAATCTCAGGAGCTACAGCAGTCCTACAGATCTTTTTCTTCTTCTTTGTTTTTTTGTCCTTTAACCATTGCAGCACTGAAAACTCTCCTTTTCCTCTCTCACAGGCAGTGTGTAGGAGGTCTGCTTCCAGCAATTCTTAATGGATTGCTCTGACTGGAAATTGTTCACTATGAATTCTTTATAGTTTCCTTAACTCCTCATAACTCTGAAACACATTATTTTCTTATGTGGAAGTAAGGAACTGAGGGTATAACATACGTATTTTTTTTATTCACTTCCTGCGGCACTGCCAATTAGCATTAGAGTAGAAATGGCCTGAAGCTTCAGATGAAACTTGCTTCAGTGAAAGCATGGATCTTACACTTTTCTGAAAATCATTGAAATTTGAAAAAAATTTCCAGTTGTGTTTTATTCTGAAAATCCAAGAGGTGCAAATAACTCACTTAAAACATTCACATTGTGTTCTGATGGCGTATTTTATCAGCATGTCATGCCAATTCTTTTCTTTTAAATTTTAAAAAGCAGTTTCAGGTCTTAAAATTAAAAGCAAAATGAAATAGCATTTATTCAACAAGTTCTAATTGGTAACTTCCTGAAAACATTTTAGAAGGCCTTTTTGTGACAGAGCTTTAGGCTCTATATTTACATACCTGAACATTTCTATGTTTCTTTTGGAAGCCCTTCTGTAGAAAACAATGCAAATTACAGATGTTTTCCCCAAATATCTCATCAGAAATTTCCCTAATGTCTTTGAGATTCACCTGTATTGTCTTTTCAGATTTTGCCTATACTGTTACATTCTGTTAACATTCTTTTCTCTGATGGCCCTTATCCTGGAGCAGAATAGCTTCAAGTTTCATTTCATTCACTAATGCTTTTTTTATTTTTTATTCCTGACAAACCCATAAGGCTTTTATTAAATACAACGTTAGATGAGTTTCTTTCTTTCTACTGCTCTGCATTAGCTTGTGACAGAAAGGGAGAGGGGTAAGAAGACAAAGACAAAAGCCCCTCTCTCTGCTTGAACTTGCTCTTACAAGATGTCTTCCTCATTGTCTCAATTATCAGTTATCCAGATGGAAAAGATCTTCAGAAAATTAGAACCAAAAATTAACCTTGGTGGAATTAAGAGACCATCTTACACCCAGAGCCTTCCTGGAGTATATGCCCACTTCTGTTTCAGTGCAAAATGTATGCTCTGCACAGGTCAGAACAAGCTCTTCAGCTCTCACTAGATAGCAGATTATTCACGAGAGAGTATTGATATCTATTTGAAGCCTTCTAACGTGTCTATCACTTTATATTTCAGTTTCACATTTCATCTATTAGCAATGACGATAAATACAAATGAACAATGAAGTTTCATGTCTTTGCATGCATCTCAGACTCATTGGCTGCCTGCAGAAATCCCTGTCTTTCCTTGATCTCCCTAGGAGTTCCCGTATCTCCTGTCCTGGGTAACTGCAACCTTCCAGGATAAATACAAACATGACACAAAGGCATCTTCAGAATCCACAGACACTGCTCTTACAGACTTCCTCACTACTTTGCATGGAAAAACCCTCAGCTGTTTTGAGAGCAGAAAGGCAGGCACTGCCACATGAAGTGAAGCAAACACCATGCTGGACCATCCCTGGCTCGTAGCAAACTGCTTCCCATTGCCGTGTAACCCCTCTCTCTGAAAGTGAGAATAGCAGCACCTACTCCCACTTTTGGATCTTGCTAATTAATGAATATAAACAGAAATATAAGGAAGTGATATTTCTACATAGCTATATTTCCATATAATTCTGTCATATATCTAGATCTCAATATTTCTATTTGGGCTTATGATTTAATACAATAGCAGATAATACATATAACAAATTTGTAACAAATAATTGGTTCATATTATGTGCTGCTTTCCCACCTCCAGCCTGACTGCACATGCCACTGAAATATAACCCCAAAGAAACCATGGCTCGATTACAAAACATACTTAACATCTTTAAGCCAAAAACAATGAAAAAATATGAGAAAATTGGCAGCCCTTTGTAATGCATTAAATATAATAGAAACTCACCATGTAAAAAAGGAATGGTTTTAGGGCTGGAAAAACAGGGTGATTTATATGGCACAAAAGATCTTTTGAAGTTGCATCCTAACTTAAGGATTGCTCACATCACTTGCTGCTGCTGGACTTATGATTTAAAATATCTCTCTTTCAACAAATCTTTGCAATCTTGCATTTGCAAATACTCTAGATCAACTGAGGCAGAACTGAAGAGCTGATTTGTTCTTCTTTTATTAAACTTGATTTACAAATCTACCTTCTGAGTAAGCTGAGTCCTTTTAAATAGAGGTTTAAATTCAGAAATCTATAAACTGAAACAGAAAAAGAACCAGACTTTCTGGCCAGTGGGGGAGCAGTTGCTCATTAGAGAGCCAGTAATGAGAGGAGGATCTCTGAAGCACCTGAAGATCCAAGCATGGCCTGGTGAGAGAAAGTAGGCAATTGGAGAGGGAAGTGCTGCAAAGGAGATTTCTTCAGTAACTTTTAGCTTCTGAGCTGTACCACAAGCCCACCGAATCTTCCCCTCAACAGCCTCCCTAATTGACAGTTATATAGCATAACACATTACTTGGATCAAAGGGTGTCAGTCCTCTCACATTTTCAAGAGGACGTGCCCACTGTGAAACACAATTAACTGATACCACTGTGCTGTCCTCAGTAAATAAAAAATGAGATTAAAAGCACAATAACTCCTTAAATGAATCATCATCCAATAACTAATGCCACTGCCAAGTCAGAGACCTTATAATCAAAGTAATTATCAGCTGCTAACGTTGATCATATTAGTTTATACTAAAGTTGAAAACAAAGATTTGTCATCTAAAAAGGCACCAATGCAGGCACGGAGAAGGTAACACAGACACTTCAGTGCCCACAAACATCTCGGAGGGAAAAAAATCACCCACTGTATTTCTTTATAAAAAAGAAGATCTCCAACATATTCCTGTCTGATTGAAGAAATTTCTGTCTATTGTCTGATATTCACCTTACAATCATCATAACTGTTTTTCCTATACAGCGAAGCAGTATAGCAGTTTCTCCTCTCTAGCCCAGATTTGCTACATCCAGTGCAAAGGACTAATCCACAACCTCCATGCAAATGGTGCTCCTTTATTTGCTTAATATTTTTCTCTATACCAGCCAAGCTTTTTATTAAAACTCCTGACTGTAAAGAAGCCTAGGACATCAGAGTAGCTTCTGTATCACAGTTCACATCTGCATCTCCATAAATGATGCCTTACAGTTACCATTTTCTGAAGCCACTTTCGACTCTAATCTTCTGTTCACCATCTGCTATGTACCGTAGCGCAGTGAAACAGAGGAGAATTCTCAGTTGATGATACCATGCTCATGCACTTCATCATCTTTCAGTTCTTCCTACAATTTGCCATTTCACATCTTAGCCTACTAAACATAGTTTTTCTCCATTAAAATGTCTCTAGCTGCTTTTTCAAAATCTGATGAAAATCTAACTCACCTTTACTATTTCTATTATTTCTATTATATCAGTGCCCTAGGCTTCCTCTTCATTACCTTTGTCTTAATAAATCTAGCACTAACTCTGTGCAATTTCTTGGGGGCCCATAATACTTTGCCACTGCAAACCACCTAGTCACCTCTCCAAACAACATCGAACAGTATCAAACAATAATGAAATAATTTATCTGCTATTCTACTTGCCTACAACTGTAGAGGAATAGTAACCTTAGTAACCTTATTTTTTTCTGTCCTAGTTTTATTACTAATCCCTCTGCTCCATACGTGCAAACAGCAAACAACTTCAGCATCATGTGGAAAGCCCCCTCAGCCATTAGTATCAGAACTACTGATTCGACCTCAGTGGGCCATCAACTGATTGACTATTTGCTTACCCTTGTCAGCCAAATGAATTTATTATTATATTTCACCCTTTTATTTTTATCCTTCGAGATTCTAGAAAATGAAAAATTGGACACTAATCTGAAAGCATTCTGGTAGACTGTAGAACACCACTGGTAAACAAAAAAGCAAAAACTTTTCATTATCACTATACTCTCAGAAGAAAAGATTTAAAACTTTTCCTCCCGCACCAAGAGCTACATTTCCTTTACAAATGTACCTTTTTTAGCAGAAATCTGCAAACACACTATTTCAGTAAAATAACCACTAAGAGGGTGGGCTTGCTGTCTTTTCTTTTGACTCCTTTTATTGCCTCACTCCCCCAGTTACTCAAAGATGTGGCCGAGAGTTCTTCCTGTATATAATTATATACTCATCTATCCTGTCATCTTTCTTCTCTAAAATTCTTCAACCTATTTCTGACATAAAACAACACATCTCCTTATATAACCATAAAACTTCCACAATTAGCATTGCAACTCATACTTTCTTTAAAGCTATGTTGTCTCTCTAATTCCATTACCCATAACCTACAAACCAAAAGAGAAAAAAGAACTGCAAAACATAAGGGTTTTTCATGAATACTCTTAAAAATTCCACATTTCGCTGTGCCCAAACTACTAGCAAAACACTATTGCTACCTAAACCTTAACCCAAAAAGCCTCAAATAAGGCCCTATAGATTTCCCAATTAAAAAATAAATAAATAAATAAATTAAAAAATTAACAACAAAGTAACAAATAGTTGTGAATGCCTCATCCCTGAAGGTGCTCAAGGGCAGGTTGGATGGGTCCTGGGGAAGCAGATCTGGTGGGTGACCACCAGCCCATGGCAGGGAGTTGGAACTGGATGATCTTTGAGGCCCCTTCCAACCTAAGCCATTCTACAATTCTATTCAATGATTCTACTTTCAAACCTAGAATCTGGTGCAACTCACGACCATGGTGACACAAATCTAAATGGGCTTTCCATGGCTCTGTTTTCTACTTCATCTTTTGTTTAAGCATGAGAAGCACAAAAATCAACCACAGCTCACCCATTACCCAGCTGCCTAAATTTTGTAAGTAGCTCCACAAGAACTGGAATTATCGCTAACTCCTAATACAACAAAAAACAGAAATAAACCCCAGCTAGCAAAAATATTGTATCACCCAATGAGTAAAGCAATTCTGCACCCAAGAAAAAATAGATAAAGGCTGAAAAACTACCGACATTTGTAGTGTGAAACCCCCCTTAATTACCCACATAGGATTCCAAGTTATTTCTCTGGTCAGCAATGGCACAACAAAGATATCCGTAAGTGTTTTAGGAAAAGGCTTGGCAGCTAGTTAAAGAGAACAAAAATATGCCACTAACATGCTTGCCAATAAATCAAGAATAAACTTAAAAATGCAAATGAGACTCCCAATTTAACTAAAAACCCACATCCAAAAACAATACCAAAGCACTAACTCCATGTTGAGGAGAATGAACTACTTTTACCCTAGAAATGAAGCAAAATATACATGTTTCCATTTATATTTCAGCTAAGGCCAGTAGTGTGAATACAATAGCAGGTTTTCGATCATTGAAACAGAGTCACCAATCCCTTAAAACAAAACAAAACAAACAAAAAAATCTCCTTCCCTCACCATCCAACTCTGACTAACATCTCAGGCTGGAAGGAGCTCTGCACAACCTGATGTAGCTGTGGTGTGTGTATTCATTGCAGGGGAGTTGGACCAGGTGGCCTTTAAATGTCTCTTCCAAATCAAGTGATTCTATGATTCTATAAATGCAAAATATAAATGATTAACGTATCCTCTGGCCAAATAGCTGCACATAAGCTGTGTTCGCCTCTGTATTCAGGCAACATTTCTGCTGCAGCTCCTTTCTGCTCAAAGAAACCCGGAATATCAAAGTGATTTTACAATTACATCATCACAACTGTTCATCATGAGTTGTTGACTCCAACAAAGCTAAACATTCCTGAAGTTAAACATTTCCCGCTCAAAGATTCACAATTCCCTCTCCACTCTCCTCACCAGTTTGGACCACCAACAAAATATCACCCTCACGAGCCTCTGAGTTTTCACTTCTTGTCACTGCCAAAGTGGCTGACTGAACCCTATCTGTTACCATTCCTGTACAATAAGATCACAACTGCTACACATGTTTGGATAATTACTTATGAATTTTCACTTAAAACTTGGATTCAGGCTCTCTCATCAAGAGGCTCTGTGTCCAAAGTGAACACAACCACTTTCTTAATACAAAGAAATTTTTTTCCTGAAAATTTACGAGTGCATTTTTTAGTGCAATTATTACAAATCAAGCTTAATCAAAAAAGGACATTTTCATAAATTAAAACAGCATCTGTGTGGGGAGGGACTTTTGGTGAAATGTCTGATTTCCTTTCCTGAAATCATATGCATAAACTGCGCTAGAGCATTTTTAAATGGCATGTCTTTCTTTAGTACTGAAGATTTGTTCTTAACGGCAGGAAAATACAGCATTATCACAAAAAATAGAAATCTATATTAGAACTTGTCTTTTGTATATAGATCTCCTTTGTTATACACATCTTCTGCGTTACATTTTTCACCTCCCATTTTGTTTTATTTATTTATTTTTTAGTCATCTCATAATGTGCCAGCTTGTTCATACCTATAATGACTGTTTGCAAGGAAGTTGTAAGACCAGTGAATAACGTTTTTGAGCCCCAGCAAGGACCCCTTCATCTGAAAAAAGAAACAAATAATGGGCAGATAAAGAGGTACCTGCAAAATCATAGAAGTTACAATTAATCTTTGCTACTCACAGTACAAAGTGAATAAAAATAAAACTACCAGAGAGTAGGTTTTAAGCTAACAACAGAAAATACTGTTTTTCTTCATATCTATTAAAATTTTGGAACTTCTTCTCACGGCATGAAGTTCTACAGACTTCAGATAAATTCAATGAAAAACAAGCAAAGGCCTCTTTGGGCCTTCCAGTACTCAAAGGGAGCTCATAAGCAAGAAGGGGACTGACTTTTTATATGGTCTAGTAGTGATAAGACAAGAGGGAATGGTTTTAAACCATTACTTAAACTAGAAGTGGGGAGATTTAAGTTAGATGTTAAGCATAAATTCTTTACTCAGAGAGTGGTGGGGCACTGGCATAGGCTGTCCAGAGAGCTTATGGCTGTTCCATCCCCAGAAGTGCTTAATGCCAGGTTGGATGGGGCCCTGGGCAGCCTGATCTGCTGGGGGACAACCAGCCTATTGGGGTTGGAACAGGATGATTTTAAGCTCCCTTCCAATCTCAGCCATTCTGTGACTCTATGAATCTATTAAACAAGAATGTCCACCAGTTTGCTGAGAAAAATCCTCAAATGAGAAGTATTACTCAGTAATTCCCTGCTCCTTATACTTCTCAGTAATCTTCTACTTTGCCAGCGCTCAGGACACAGCAGAACTTCTGATCTCAAGGATGACAATGCATTTATTTAGATTTGTGAGGTGTTAAGATAAATTTGCTGTTTTTCTATTAGAAATAGATGAAGATTGCCTGGTTATTCTTGTAGATGCCGAGAACAAAAGGTGACAGAAAGACCCCCATCCACTTCACAGCCCAGTAACATTTTGGAATGCTTACTGTTTATTAAATCAATGGGTTTTTCTTTTATTTTTAAAGACATATTTGCATCACAACTTGGTTTTAAGGTTGCCTCTACAAATGAATAATTTAGAATAAGTACATTCTGGTGACTTTCCAACTTTCTCTGGATCAAGCGCTATAATCAGAGGCTACTGAGATTAGAGTGTAAGAGTGTAAGCTCCTGACTCAGTTGAGGGAAACTAAAAACCAGCTGTGCTCACAGCATCAAATTGAAGGGTTGAAGAATTAAACTAACCTAACACATATTTAAAAATCATCTTCACATGCTGTGATATCACCAGTTCCCAGTGTTCTCACCAGCGTGCCACTGCCCTGGTGTAATGGCAGTATCAGGTCAGCAGACTCCAGCGCTAACTTACTGGCTTTAACTTAGAATAACTAAATCCTGGTTAAGAGGTTCTTTATTTTTTTAGATTTTATTTTTATACTTCTTTGCTAGCCCCTGACACATAAACACAATCCCTCAGTTCCCGTTTTGTGTGTGGGTGTTAGGCAGCTGAACACAGATGGTTTGTAAGCATTTCAAAGCCATTTGTTTAGCAAACTAAATGCTTGCTTTATTATTTACAAGTAATCAAAGAGCACCTGCTTATTTCTTGTTCTGATCTATCCAGACAGAAACCAGTATTACATCCACAAGGCTGCCCTCTTGATGTTTATAATCGTGGCTGAGCTCAGTGGATGTTTATGCACAGCACTGCAGATATTTGGGTAGAAGAAGCTGATAACTAAACAGGAATGTGGAAAGTGTGAAGAAGAG
Source organism: Centrocercus urophasianus (assembly GCF_019232065.1). Taxonomy (NCBI): domain Eukaryota; kingdom Metazoa; phylum Chordata; class Aves; order Galliformes; family Phasianidae; genus Centrocercus; species Centrocercus urophasianus. Next base: position 8,509,113 of record NW_024884475.1, on the reverse strand, counting down.
CAGTGTGCAGTCCTCCCAGGATTTTAGACTGCGTATGCATGACACACATGCAGCTTCTTGCCCACATCTATGCAGCAGTAATGCCTGGAAAAAAATCTCAGTGGGGCAACAAAATGACAAAAGCACAGTGCTACAGTGAGGGACTTGCAAGAGTCACAAGCTCACTTCACATAATTAATCAAGAACCTGGTGAGTGAAAGCTCAGGACCAGTTCATGAATCATTCAATTTGCCAATTCATTCTTGCAATTTGTTGTTCCATCTGTACTGCCAGTCCCTCTGGTGTTTGTTTCTGTTTGTTTTTTTTCCAGTTGAATAGGTGGCTGCACCATTTTTCAGCCTCCAGAACAGAGTGGAACATCAGATAGTACTTCGATATATCAGAGCGTATTACATCCATTATATTCCTCTAGGTGCCCAGTGCAGCCACCAAGAGCCTTGCCTTTTTTTTGATGAAACCAGTCTTGGGATATATGTCCTGAGCAATCCGTTGCTATGAGTTACGGGATCATGGGCTGGTATGACTGCAGGTCTGTTACAAATTACGCCTAACACCTTTGGCAGTTGAAAAGTAGCCACTGATATAACTTGAAAATTTAGTGTGCATGGGAGTTTTGCAAAGAGCCACAATCTCAGAAGTGAGAAAAGTTAAATTTTCTTCATGGAAGTTGCACCAAAAACTACGAAGCATGAAGTAAGAAGCAACGCAGAGCTAGCACACAGACAACTAAGGCAGGTTTCTCTGCCCTGACCCACCAGTAACATAAGGATTTTTTAGGTAAACTGTGTTGCACAAAATGTGCTATTAATTTGAAGTACAAAATAACCTAAACAAAGAGTGTACATTTTATCTCTGTCTACATCTCACAAGAGCCCAGTGCTTCCAAATATAGCCAGATGCTAGATTTTGTCAAAGCACAAACTCCTATTTCATGAGTAGACAGCATGAGATTCCTGAACCCCTGGGGAAGCATTTATGCTGGATAACAACACTGATACCCTGACCCTACAAAATGGACCCACGTACTACTTTTATGGACATGAGTAATTGGATTAAAATTTCTGTTTAATTTTCCAGAAGGTTGAGGACAGAAACAAGTACTTTTAGAATCAGGATTCCAGTGAAGAAGAGTGTGTTATGATTTGCAGTGGAGGAATACATTAAACAGTTGTTTGTGAAGTTTTACATGACTCCCAGTTATTACAGGAAATGTCTGCAAAGGCAAAAAATCCCCAGCTTCACATGCAGCTGAAAACTCCTAATTCCCTTCCCATAGTATTTTGTTATACTTACCAATATTGCAGTACTTTCCTACAAAAGGTCCTTTGCAGTCACACACAGTTTTCCCACTGGAGGCAATCATTTTACATTCTCCACCATTCATGCAAGGATCATGAACACAACCTACAATCAGAAGCCAAAATCAAATAAGGATACAGACTTATCAAGAGAACCAATCCAATTTTTACTTAATTTAGTACATCTTCTTCCTGTACGTGCATCTAAGGGAAATTTTCTTTTTACTCATCTTAGACCTAGACCTCATATAAATTGAAGAAAAGAAAACCACTGATTTCTGCCTACTGAGGTCTGCCTCACTGCTTTCATTTTTATTGGATAATGTCAGCACAGCTTTTGAAAAATATTATTAATGAACAATAGGGAAAAGGAAGTGGTGATTATTATCACTGGTGGTGATGATGGTGACATTTGCATTTCTTTCTGTACAGAGGGTTCTGCCAGCTCCAAGTTTACCACTGAACTGTTTTGAAATTTATAATAACATATTTAGAAGGGAGCTCAGCCAAATACATAGGGTCTGCAACAAGAAAATATTCTTCCCAAATCTCCTATCATGTCCATGGACTGCCATTGTCCTAGAAAGCCACCAACTCTCTCGATGATTCAACTTCCACTTCTTTCAATTGGGAATAAAAGTGCATACCTTCTTCAAAAGGCTTTTATGAAGCTTACTCAGTACTGTAAGTCTGGAGAGATAGATCTGGTCAGCTGGACTCAATAACAGAATAGCCATGCTGGAGCATATAGAGATCTGAGGAAAACTTTTGCTTCCTACCATCTCTTCTTCCACAGGGAGATGTCATGGTGGCTTCATCAGATATATGACAACCCAGGGTGCATGCTCAGCTCTTCCTCACACTCAAAACAAGGAGGAAGCTTCAAAACATGAGCTTTGCCCTGACTTGGAATGGATATGTTGAATCTAAAGTAACAGGGACTCTGGGATCAATGCAGGGCAAATGGGATCCTGGAGTCAGGTACAGTTAATGTGCTGGAAATTCAAGAGCAAGACAGGCTGGGAAAGAAATCCCAGAGAAAGCAGCCACTGGAAGAGATTGTGGGTGTTCAGGAAAGAGTAAATGAGGATGTACCTCTCAGGCACCTTACAGTTTCGGAAGAGAGCTTGTGACACCAGAAATTTCACCATTTCCACTGTATCATCTGTCGGTATTCCTACACGATGCAGATCAGGATTAAATCACTGTCAAGGACAGCACTAAGGCTTGTCATTAAATTCAGCTTACTATGTTTAATTGCTCCCTCAAGTAAGGATTGACAAACTGAAGTGATTTCCTGGGTCAGCATTACTGCTCACACACGGAAGGCTGTGACCCCATTGTGAAAAGTATACACGAACAAAGTATACAGCCTTGCTATGATAACACCACTCAGGTTTTATATTCTTACTACCGTTTATCCCCACTCTACGCAGGTCAAGAGCTGCAATACAAAATAATGCACTTACTTTTGTGTTCAACTCTCTGGCATTCCACCTGCCCATCCACGCAAATGCACTGCTCCACAGATCTTTGTTTGACTCTTGACCAGCTCACATCCACATCAAAGAACTCATAGAGACTGTCATCAAAACATCTCTCTAAAATGAGGTTTGAAAAATAACAGGCTTTCTGAGATTATTTTTTGCAGGGGATGGTGCCATGTATGCTACACTCCCTTTCTTCCTACTGAATAGATACATTTGTTGACAGCTAGTGGTTCTCCAACAAGCCATCCCCCAAGGTGTGAAGACACAAAGCCAGCATAGCAGTAGCTACAAGGACCTAAAGGCAGAGGTGACTTTCTCCTAAAGCTCTGTGAACATGATAGCATCACTTCAGCACCCCTAAAAGTTCAGCCACCAAATGCAAAAAGATAAAAATCAGCGATATATCACTGTGTCTGTCTCATTTTACAGCATCAGTCACAGATGATGGGCTATGCTGGAGAGCTAATATTGAAAAGGGCATCTTTGCTTATGCTGGGAGGCAGTCCAGAGCTGTAGGAAGAAGCCTCTGCTAAACAAAGGCAAGCACAATTGGATGTCATGTTGCAAAAGCCTAATTTTTCTCTTGGCATGCACTAAACTGGGAGTGACAGCACCATAAAACTGGAGAAATAACCCAAGCAAAGCTCTCTGGCCCCTCCTCCACCTCTGGCACTGCATTCCCTGCAGGCAGAGGAGTGCACAGGCATTAGGGTTGGCATCACAGAAGCTGAAATGGCCCCAGGTCTACATATGCAGAAAGGGTAAGGCGTCACCTGAAGTTTTGCCGCTTTTTCATGTCTCCCTGCCCTATTGGATGGTATTATTAGTCACTTCCAAGCATGTAAGTGATATTTAAATCTTAAAAAGAGCAAAGGGAGGGGAGAAGGCTCTTTGTGTTTCCCATACCTTAATACCTCACTGGCTCAGAGCATGCTTGGATTTATAACTGTATAATCAAGTTATTTTCAGCTGTCCTGTTAATAATGGATGTCTGTCATAACCATTTGGAAGTCTGCCTACAGAAACAATCATGCATAACAGCACTGCCTTTTCATTAAGGAAACTTTAATGAGCTCTTCTTGCTGCCCCTATCTCCTGGAGTAACACTTGAGGAAGAAGATACTCACTCATCTGACAGTCTCTTCCCATGAATTCCTCGAGACAGGCACAGTGGTACGTCCTATGACCATGAGCGAGAAAACAGGTCCCTCCATTTTGGCAAGGGTTGTTTGCACAGTAATCTAAATGGACCACACAAGAAGCTGCTGTTAACGTCTGCCAGATAAACTCTGCTTTGTTGCTCTGAGAGTTGGCTTGGTTACCTTAACCATTTTGGTTGATGCACAGTGGCTTTAATACTACCTCTTAATCTGAAATAGTGTTAATCCAGCCAATGTGTATTGGTTTTGTTTTGAGGTGCAAAACAATTACACTCTTCCAGCTTTTTAAAGCCATATAACAAATCACTGTTCTGGATGTTTTCCCAGATGATAGGGCAAGGAGAAATGGTTTCAAACTAAAAGGGAGGAGATTTTGACTGGATATAATGAAAGAGGTTTTATATTATAAGAATGGTGACGCACTGACTGACACAGGTTGCCCAGAGATGATGGATGCTCCATCCCTGGAGATGCTCAAGGTCTGAGGCTGGAGGGGCTCTGAGCACCTGATGGAGCTGTAGGTATCCCCGTTCATTGCAGGGGAGTTGAACCAGATGACCCTTAAGGGTCCCTTCCAACTCAAACGATTCTATGATTCTACTTTATGAACAACTCGTCCCAGGGCGGTGGGCTCAGGCCAACCCGAGGCTGTAGCGAAGAAGAAGATGGGCCGACATCCACTAGATGGAGCTGTGCCTTTGCACTGGGGAGGAAGGCGTAGCTCTGGCTCTGCCCGGATTACTGCCCTGCATGCTTTGCATTTCAACAGAAATAACCAGGATTATGTATTTCTCTTTCAAATTACACCAAGGACCATCCTCCACAGAGGAATTTGCTGTGGATTTTTTTGGATTATGTCTAAAATGAACAGACAGCTGGAACAAAGGAAAAAGCTTTTGAAGCAAGGCACATCCAAATACATCAGGCCAAACGAGATTAAACCGAAGCAGAGCTATAGATCTATTTTTAAGAGAATCTTCTAAATCATGGGAAAATATGTTGGGAGAGTAAGTAGGTGATGTGTTAGGACAGCTCTCTCATGACACAATGGAAGCTTGACTTCCATCAAAGCAAGTTGTGGAAGCTTTGGTGGCTCCTGATTGCAGTGACAAAGTGTGTCTCCCCTGAAGTCAACCAACATCTTGTTTTGACATTTTGTTTTGCACCTGCAGAAGACATGGCCCAATAACCTGCCTGCATTTCATCCTCCTTGCTACAGCTACTCAGACTCTGTGAGAGGTTACTCAATCCAGGTGCTCCTTCCACTGGAGTGGCGTCTAAGCATAAGAGGCAATGTGTGAAAACAAGCACACACGTACAGAGCTAAGAAAAGTACGAAAGTCAGTTCCTGAACTTGGCTACAGCAGTGGAAATGTGAAAGTTCCCCTACACAGATCAAAATATTTACTGTAGAACAGAGTGGTGTAATTGATGTGAAATACCAGCTTTGGGTGTATTCTCTACTAGTTTCACTCCAGGATAACATCAAGGGAAAGCAAGTATAGGCAGTGATGATTCTACCGTTCGTGCTGTTTGGTAGTTATGAAATTTGTAGTGATGTAATGTTTCCTCAAAGGCAAATTCGGTATTTCCTGTACCAATCACATCAAAACCATGACTTGCTCTCCATCTTCAGGTACAGCAGGGCTCTGTATAGAGACTACACCTCATTACACCCACAGAGAGTACTTCCAGCCCCTCCTATCTTTCCTGGTTGGAGATCCTCACTGCATCCCACTCACCCCTCTGGCCAGACTTTCCCTGGCTATTTCACATCCCTTCCCTCTTGTCCTGAAGCCCAGCTTAAACTTCTACCTCCAAGAGGTGCTCCCAAGCAGATGAAAAACATCACTTTCCCTCTGGGGACTCCTATCCAACACTAAATATGTGTTAAATGGGGAGTCCAAGTCCTTGCCTGTTCAGCCAGAGTCTAAATCTCATGGGAAAAACAACTTGTTCTTGCTGGCAGCCACCCTGACATCAGCTTCACCTCTCAAAGGCTGCACAGGAGATTTGCCTCACCTCTCTAACCATATCTTCCCATAAAAACTTTCTGTTTCTGCCACCCACCTTTCCCAGGGGCTGCTCTTCCTCAAAGCCCCTCATGGGACAGAGCCTCTTCCTCATAACTGTGCAGCCCACGCGCCTCTACTTCTTCTTTTCATATCAGTTCAAGCACCTCTTAGGAAAAAGAAATCTCTTGGCTGGATGTCTGTCACCTTCCAAAACTAGGCCACTCTGGGGTTCTGGCTATTTGTCTAAGATTTCCAGATATTCAGCAGTCTGGTCAGAGCAATAGTACTGACAGACTGCACAAGATCTGACAGTTCCAGACACAATGACACTGCACACTTATGCACGTATATTTGTATGTGTATCTGAGCTGTGCATGCACAGCCTGGTTGGCCCCTGTTCATGACTGTGTTCACCTCAGGCAGATCCTACACATGCTCTTCACAGGATTTCTTGGGCAGGAGAGGAAGATTCTCCAGAAACCTGAACAGATATCTCCTAAAGGCAAGATAAAACTCCTGCTAATTTCGGGGGGGCTGAACAAGCACTGCAGGGGCTGTTTCTGTGAGCTCTGGCTCTGTGCTGCACAGCACAAACATTTCCCTCCAGCAGAGCCTTTATACAAGCGCTTCACTTCACCCTGGAGCCAAAGGTTTGGTGATTAAACTTTCTCTGGAAATTGGCAGAAGTATTTTTCTGGATCGATGCCACAAACGCTTGCTTAACACCGACTTGTATGCAACTCTGGTGGTTTCAAGCAGACTTCCCACATGCATGGGGCAATCTAAATCTGGAGAGAATCCATGCTTCAGCCTTTGATCCTTCCCCATCCCAATTCACACACTTCTCACAAATCTCCAGTCAAGGAGTCAAATCTCCCTGGAATTTCATTTTTTACTGCTTTTTGTGTACTATAAAGCAGCTGAGATTTCCTCAAAGTTGTAATATCTTAGCTGGATTTTTTTCACGATAAAAATCGTGCATCTTCCACATTCAGAAAATCATCATTATTCAACTGGGCTGTTGCTCTCTTCCCAGCTATCTTCCCAGAATGTGAGCTTTCCTCCATTTTCTTGAAGTTCCCTTCAGCCATTTACCACTCCTTCCTTTTGACCTTACCATAAACCCTTTGCCTTTAACCTGACAATCTGCTAAATGTTTTTCAAGTCCAAATACAGCACTTGCTGCTTAAAAGAAATAAATAGAACTATGCTTACAAATATATCAACTTGTAAGACTTATTTAATTGTACAAAAACCTTAATGCTCCTGTACTTTCTTCGTAGCAGTTGTGTTCCCCTCCCTCTCCCTCATTCCCCTTTCTCTTTTCTTTCCTCTTTCACACATATAACTTTCTTTTCTGGAGAAGAACGAGAAATCAGGACAAGGTCTCTCCGGGATTATGGTACATTGACAGCCCTCAGCAAGAGGCAGGCTCTTGAGAGGGCTTTCTCTTGGCAAATCATCTTACCCAACCCTATGGTGGATAACAGACAAAAATGATCTGGAGAGTCCCCAAAGCCTTGTCTCCAAAATGAGCAAGACAAGAAACTATCAGGACTGCAATGATGGGAAAGGAGAGGGACAGAGGTGACATGAGGAACCCCGGGGCAGCAGTGGGGAGGGGGAGGATGGAGGGATCCCCAGTAAATCCAGCCTCCACTGGGGAGCGCCCATCCTGGCCAAAATGACTATCTTGGGTCCTGAAAGCGTGCAGCCTTTGTAAGACCTGGTCCTCCGCTTTCTGCACAGGAGGAGCAGCGGGTGATGCCAAGGTGCTCCACGTCACAACAGTAAAGAGTGTTTCTTGTAACTAACAAGAGTGAGGCAGGAATGCACCTTTTAAATTCACAGCAGAATGTGAGTTACTGTTTCCAGGACTTTAAGCTCTGAGAGGGCACTCATGAATAAGCAAGTGAAGCCCTCATAACTTGACTCTTGCAAGCATGAGCTGTCTATATTCAGCATTCACATCTGACATACTTGCATTACAAAGGCACATGCGCTGCTGCTTGTTATGGGATTAGGTCATTTGTCTCTGATCTGCTGTTAATCTGTTTTAAAACCAGGCTGGAAAATAATTTAAAGTTGTTCAGTTTAAAATGATGATGTTGCACACTGCTTAATTTTAGATTCTCAGGATGATTCAGCTTGCATTGGCTTTTCAAGTGCTCCGGTAGATTGTAATCAGTTTGGCAATGAGACTCCTGACATGACAGAGAACTCTGCAAGGGAAAGGTAGAAAATACCCTTTGTTTGAAAGTTAGAAGCGAACAAGTAAAGGTACCCAGCCTGATCCCACAGACTGAAGAAGACAGGTCACAGCTGAAAGTAGTCCCAAAGAGAAAATAGGAAGATGATCACCATTCAGATATAGATCCAAAATAGATACTGGGACATGACGTTTGGTCAGTACATCAGATTTTTCAATGCTGGTCAATTATTGTGCAAATGAGGCCTAGATATCTATATGTTCCTTACAAAATGAATGAGTTAGATGTTTCAAAATGAGAACCCCCCAGCCAATCAGCCCATGAAGGCTGAAGGTGGGGACAGCAAGGGCCAGCCATCAAGGCAGTGCTGAGGGCAGCATGATCCCTACCAGAATACTTGGGACAGGGTGCCTTCACCCACAGCATTGCTTAGAAGCAGCATATAGACAGTTTGCCACAGACCCTGGCTTCTCCATTTAGACAGACTTTCACAATGTGTGTAATCACAGCACTTGAGTGTGGTGACCCACATGAAGCTGTTACAGTGCTCAGTAATCTTTTCATTGTCCCTCAGTACTCCTGCAATGAACCACCTGTCCTCTCGTATTCTCCAAAACATGCCCAAAACATGAAGAAGCTTGGTTGCCATAGAATCACTGAACCATCATAGGATCATTTGAATTGGAAGTGACCCCTAAAGATCATCGAGTCCAACTGTCCTGCCATGAACAGGGACACCTACAGCTAGATCAGGTTGCACAGAGCCCCATCCAGCCTGACCTTGAATGTCTCCACAGATGGGGCATCTGCCACATCTCTGGGCAACCTGTTCCAGTGCTTCACCATCCAAAGGAGAACTGCTCCTTACTGAGATCACTAGAAGGAAAATCTAAAAGACATCTCCAAGCTGATGATCATCTCTGTGCTCAGCTCCAGGAAGCGCTCAGATTTCCATGTTTGCTCTGCCATAGTTTCTCTCATGGCTTCAGGTTAATCAAGAGTGAATTAAAGACTCTGTAGTATTCACAGCCCGATGCTATGGTTATGTGGACTCACAGAAAGCTCTTGGAAACACTTAATGTGAAGGCTTATTCTGTGTTCACAAGTTAAAAGCCACAGGGAAGGCACAGACTATTACTACATGTGGAAAATGGGAAGCAGGCACACAGAGTGACTCAGCAGTGGCTCGCCTTACCTGAGTGCTCTGTGGACAGCCACGCGCAGTACCCCCATTTCCTGTCCCGGTCGTAGTTATGTGTTGTTGAACACCTGGAAAGAATGAAAAGTGTGGTTTAGCACAGCTTCAAAGAGCTCAGATATTGCATCAGGTGAATCAAGAGTCTCCATCACAATCACAGAGCAGCCATGGGAAGTTCATTTACCCCACTGTTGTGTGCAGCATATTGGAAATTTTTACTTAAGATAAAAATCCTGCAGAGAAAATGCTTATGAAGATTTACAGGATTACAGCTACCCTTAGAGGACCCTTGTGTCCTTGAGAATATTGCTTCAGTAGAGCTAGGTACCTTCTTTTTGTCCTCAGTCCAGGAAGGCCAAGTACATGGCTGCACTGAAACTACCATAGAACTACTAAGGCTGGAAAAGACCTCCAAGACTATCCAGTCCAACCATCCACCTACTACCAATATTTCCCCACTAAACCATGTCTCTTAGTACCACATCTAAGCATTTCTCAAACACCTACAGTGAGTCAACCACTCCCTAGGCAGACCGTTCCAGTGCTGGATCATTCTTTCAGAGAAGAATTTTTTCATAATATCCATTCTTATGTCTTTGACTCTTTGTTACAAGGAAATTCATTCTTGTTTTCCTTATTAGCATCTATTTCATTCAAACTCTCAACACCAGAGGAAAAAATGTATGTGCTTTTGTGGGTTTTTTGTTTCGTTTTTGTTAAAGACACTCTGCTTCATTTATCTTAAATCAAATGCAGACCGAGATGTGGAAGCAGGATCTGAGATCTCCAAATAATCCTTCAGGGGGGATGGTGGGAAGGGGAAGTCTGCTTTCTGTTTCTAAGATAAGAAAACAAAAGACAGAAATGAAAAACTAAACAAAAGCAAATAAATCATGCCTCCCGTATTCATTACAGGAGACAAACAAAACAAGCCAAGCAGGACCCAACCCCTTTCTCATGCCTGCTGTTACATTCAATGATCTGCAGAGGCAGAAGACTACCCAAAGAGGGAGCTTCTCCTTGCTTTCCGTGGAAACCGTATTTTATGCTCACTTCCTTTAAAGTATTTCTACTTTCCAGCTTGCCTGACAAGTTGAGGAAATAATTGACATGAGGATGGTTTCCAGAGGCACAGATAAAACCCTGCATCTCTTTCGAAACCTGCACGCCACAGGCACTTTGTGAATGTTACCAAAGCACCATCCAGATGGACTTTGACAACTGTGTGATCTGTGCACTTTCCTTGTCCTTATCCCTCTGTTCTCCCCAAGATTCATTACATTCCAAGGAGCATTAAGCTTATATTCCTTTCTTACAGAGGTAGATATAGGCTTCTGAAGGTCAGACAGGCAGTTGCTGAACAAAACCTTAACTCCACAAGTCCACATCTTGCCCCAGCATCCTATGCAACAAAACTTTGTTTCTAACCATACTTGGCACCAAGGGACACAGTTTTGGGATGTGGTTTAGTGATAGAACTCAGTAGGTCAGGTTGGCAGTTGGACTTGTGATCTTAAAGGTCTCTTCAAGACTAAATGATCATCTGATTCCATGATACTAAAATAAATACCAGCTATATTTGCTGTCACTACACAGGGAAATATGTGGCTACAGGGCATAGCAAGCAACAGGAATTAGCTTTATTTAACATCAGATAACTTATTATGTGCAATTTCATCATGTATTGAACAGTTACATTATCTTTCTACCACAGAACTTCCCAAGCTAGAACAAAATTTAACTGTAGAGCACATCTACCATTTTAACTGCCTTACACTAATCCTTCATTAGATTCTATGAGGCATTTTAAATGCTTTATTTTCTATGCAACATCTGAATAGGCTGTGCATAATAGGTTAGGTGACCTTAATCATAAAAGATTCATAAAAAAAACCAGTACTGAATAGTGCAGTGCAGACTAAAGTGACATCCTTAAAGATGCAGTTTTCTCACAGACTTTAAAGTCCATGATGATCTGAGGGAGTTAAGGGAAATTTCCTTGTATTCTTTAGTGGGAAGCAGATCACGTTCTTTTAAAGGTCTGCAGCACACGAAGATTACAGTGACTCTCAGTAGCATGTCAGTTGTGTTACTGTTGGCACAACAGGCTCAGACTTAACATTTCAGTAACAATGGAGAAGCAGCAGCGGTGCTTTCTGACTGACATAATTACTGATTTAGCAGAGAGGTGTAACACTGGGCAGCATGGGAGAGGCAAAAGGAAAGGTTCCACATACACTTAAAAGCAGAACTGAGTATTTGTCAAAACGAATTTAAGCAAACTCAGCGGGATAAAAATATATGAAAAATGATGCTCTCTAGTCTCTGTCAGGCAGATAACCAAGTTCTAATCAAATAGAGAACTAGATTTTTGCTTCCTCAA